>NC_068304.1:16473530-16846030 GCF_025860055.1 Xyrauchen texanus | reverse complement strand
ACAGGGCAGATTTCGTTTGCGTTAAACCAAAACTTATGCGACAAAGTGCATTTTTAGGCATGACGTCATCACGCACACCCTTTTTATCGATAAAAGGCCATTTGAATGGAAACGGACAGAAGGCGGCAAATGTCGCGATTTCACTTTGTCGATAATTAAATATTTCGAAAGGTGGTAAATATTAAGTGCATTTAGTGTGGATTGGTTAAGTTTTCATGGAAAAGATGTGTTTTCAGCTGTTTCTTGATTGCTGAAATCGTATCAGCAGATTGTGTGGAGGTTGGAAGCTCAATCCACCACAGAGTTACAGAGAGACTGAATGATCATGAAATTGATTTTGTTTCTCTTTACGTCAGGACCACCAGGCGCTGCTTGCTCATTGACCACAGAGAGTGATTTGGGACATAGACCTGGAGGAGTGAATAGTAGAGGGTACTCTTACATTGGCTGTCCTGATGGCCTGAGTCAAAGCCTTGAAATTGATGAGGGCAGTGAATCAAGAGTGAGGTGAAGTGAGCCCTCTATGTCTGATTGAAGACCAGACTCGCTGCAGCATTCTGGAACTTCTACAGTGGCTAAGTCGTTCTTGAAAGCAGACAGGCCAACAGGGAATTGCAGTAGTCCAGCCTTTTAATGACCAGAGCTTGGATCAGGAGCAGTGTAGTATATTCAGGCATGAGCAGTCTGATTTCCCAGATGTTGTAAAGCTCAAAGCTGCAAGACTGGGAAGTTGTTGAGACGTTGGCAGTGAAGTTAAGCTGGTCATCCACCAACTTTCCCAAATTCTGAGCGGTCTTGGTTGCCATGAGTGCAGTTGAGCAAAGAAGAATAGAGAGGTTGTGGTCAACAGAGGGGTTGGCTGGGATCACGAAAAGTTCTGTCTCTGCAAGGTTGAGCTGTAGGTGACATTCCTTCATCCAGGCTGAGATCTCTGAGAGGCAGGCAGAGCTACGAGCTGAGACGGTGGGGTCGTCAGGCTGGAATGACAGGTAGAGCTGCGTATCATCTGTGTAGCATTGGTTGGAGAAGCCATGTGCCTTAATGATAGGTCTGAGTGATGTAGTGTCGATTGAGAAGAGAATTTACCGCCTAATATATATATACACAGTTGAAATCAGAAGTTTACATACACTTAGGTTGGAGTCATTAATACTTATATTAAATCTGTGGAGTGGTTCAAAAATTAGCAAACTATAGTTTTTGCAAGTCGTTTAGGACATCTACTTTGTGCATGACACAAGTCATTTTTCCAGCAATTGTTTACAGACAGATTGTTTCACTTTTAAGTTAACTGTGCCATTAATCAGATTGGAAAATTCCAGAGAATGATGGCAAGCCGTTAGACAATTAGCCAATTAGCTTCTGATAGATGTAATGAATTGGAGGTGTGACTGTGGATATATTTTAAGGCCTACCTTCAAACTTTGCTTGACATCATGGGAGAATCAAAAGAAATCAGTCAAGACCTCAGAAAATAAAATGTGGACCTCCACAAGTCTGGTTTCATCCTTGGGCGAAATTTCCAAATGCCTGAATGTACCACGTTCATCTGTACAAACAATAGTACGCAAGTATAAACACCATGGGACCACGCAGCCATCATACTGCTCAGAAAGGAGACACATTCTGTCTCCAAGAGATGAACGTACTTTGGTGCGAAAAGTGCAAATCAGTCCCAGAACTACAGCAAAGGACCTTGTGAAGATGCTGGAGGAAACAGGTAGATAAGTTTCTATATCCACAGTAAAACGAGTCCTTTACCTACATAACCTGAAAGGTTGCTCAGCAAGGAAGAAGCCACTGCTCCATAACCGCCATTAAAAAGCCAGACTACAATTTGCAAGTGCACATGGGGACAAAGATCTTGCTTTTTGGAGAAATTTCCTCAGGTCTGATGAAACAAAAATTGAACTCTGTAAGATATTCTAAATGAGTACAATATTTAAAAACAGCAGAGATCCTCCGAGTCACACAAGGAACAATTGTGTTAAATGTTATGTCAATTTTCATGCAGTGGACTCCACAGCATCAACAGTAGAGTGATGGGCTTTGTTCCATTTTGCTGCACATTTTGCAGATGAACTATTGTGTAACCTGTGGGAGATGGAATCCACTAGACCCTTTAAAGCAATTAAAATCATTGTGAATGCTCACCATTGGAGTAATTTAATTCTTAAAAATGTAATTATTTCTATAGATCCAGTGGTTAAATGCTGAGGTAAACCGCTCCATCTTCACCTGACTTGCTAGTAGCGAATTTTAGTTCTGAGTGCAATACTCACAACCCTCCCCTCTCTTCCAAATATGATTCCTTAATCCAGATTACATGTAATCCGTTACTACCCAACAATGTGTTTGTGTGTATATATATATATATATATATATATATATATATAAGGCATTAAGGAAAGGAGGAGGCGAGAACCGGCTTGAGAATATAAATAATATTTTAATAAGAAACTTAAACAAAAAGACAAACACACAAAGGTGTCAGACAGCTGCCTGTAAATCTCTCGCTCTGTCCCACTAGCCTCCAGTCGGCCTTTATCCCTCTCTGAAGCCTGATTAGGGGCCAGGTATGTGGAATTACCACCCTGCCACATTCCTCCCTCGTTCTCTCATGACAGACGGAACGCCGCCGCGTTTTTGGTGGATGGTAGGGGTCTCCCCCGCCCCTGGCAGCAGTAACCGCTCCAGGTGGTTGGTTGGGAGCCCATCCTCCCCTTGCAGTCAGCGGCCGTTCCTCCAATTCCAGGCCTCCGTCCCCCGGCAGATGGCCGTGGCTGCTCCATTGTGGTGGATGGTAGCGGCGAGAACTCCACTACGACGCATCCCTCCTCCTTCCCGGATTTCGGCACCAGTGTAAAGGGATTAATAGAAAGGAGGAGGCGAGAACCGGCTTGATAATATAAATAATATTTTAATTATAAACTTAACTAAAAAGACAAACACACACAGGTGTCAGACAGCTGTCCGTAAATCTCTCTCTCTCTCTCTCTCTCTGTACCACTGCAGTCTCCAGTTAGCCTTTATCCCTCTCTGAGGCTTGATTAGCCTGATTAGGGGCTGCCCTGCCCTCTGCCCTGCAACATATATATATATATATATATATATATATGTATATATATATATATATAAAATATAAAAAATTAAGAGACCACTGCAAAATTAGCAGTTTGTCTAGATTTACTAATTTACTAACATTTTTGTTTTATTCTATAAATTACTGACAACATTTCTCCCAAAGTCCAAATGAAAATATTTTCATTTAGAGCATTTATTTGCAGAAAATAACAACTGGTAAAAATAACCGAAAAAGTATGTGTTTTCAGACCTCGAATAATGCAAAGAAAACAAGTTCATATTCATTTTTAAACAACACAAACCTAATGTTTCAACTTAGGAAGTGTTCAAATAAGTATTTGGTGGAATAACCCTGATTTTCAATCACAGATTTCATGCATCTCGGCATGCTCACTACTAGTCTTTCACATTGTTGTTGGGTGACTTTATGCCACTCCTGGGGCAAAAATTAAATTAGCTTGGCCTTGTTTGTTGGCTTGTGGCCATCCATCTTCCTCTTGACAACATTCCAGAGGTTTTTAATGGGCTTCAGGTCTGAAGATTGGGCTGGCCATGACAGGGTCTTGATCTGGTGATCCTCCATCCACACCTTGATTGAGCTGGCTGTGTGGCATGGAGCATTGTCCTGCTGGAAAAAACAATCCTCATAGTTGGGTAACATTGTCAGAGCAGAAGGAAGCAAGTTTTCATCCAGGATAACCTTGTAGGTGGCTTGATTCTTGCATCCTTCAAAGATGAATCTGCCTGATTCCAGCCTTGCTGAAGCACCCCCAGATCATCACCAATCTTCACAGTGGATGCGAGATACTGTGGCTTGAAGGCTTCTCCAGCTCTCCATCTAACCATTAGTTGACAAGGTTTAGACTGGTAGAGAGCATGCCAAGATGCATGAAAGCTGTGAAAATCAGGGTTATTCCACCAAATATTGATTTCTGAACTCTTCCTAATTTAAAACATCAGTATTGTGCTGTTTAAAAATGAATAAGCACTTGTTTTCTTTGCAATATTCGAGGTCTGAAAACAATGCATATTTTTATTTTTATTTTGTACAGTTGTCATTTTCAGCAAATAAATGCTCTAAATGACAATATTTTTATTTGGAATTTGGGAGAAATATTGTCAGTACTTTGTAGAATAAAACAAAAATGTTAATTTTACTCAAACGCATGCCTATAAAAAGAAAATCCAGAGAAACTGATGATTTTGCAGTGGTCTCTTAATTTTTTCCAGAGCTGTACAGTATATATACATCAATCAGCCACAACATTAAAACCACCTGCCTAATATTGTGTAGGTCATCCTCGTGCTGCCAAAACAGCGCAAATCTCACCACAATTGTACAGAGCGGTTATCTGAGTTACTGTAGACTTTGTCAGTTTGAACCAGTCTGGCTATTCTCTGTTGACCTCTCTAATCAACAAGGCATTTCCATCCGCAGAACGGGCCCTCACTGGATGTTTTTGGTTTTTGGCACCATTCTGAGTAAATTCTAGAGACTGTTGCATGTGAAAATCCCAGGAGATTAGCAGTTACAGAAATACTCAAACCAGCCCATCTGGCACCAACAATCATGCCACGTTCCAAATCACTGAGATCAGATTTTCCCCCAATTCTGATGGTTAATATGAACATTATCTCAAGCTCCTGACCCGTATCTGCATGATTTTATGCACTGCACTGCTGCCACATGATTTGGTTAATTAGATAATTGCATGGATGATTGTTGGTGCCAGATGGGCTGGTTTGAGTATTTCTGCATCTGCTGATCTCCTGGGATCCAGTCTCTAGAATTTACTCAGAATGGTGCCAAAAAAAAAAAAACATCCAGAGAGCGGCAGTTCTGTGGACGGAAATGTCTTGTTGATGAGAGAATTCAACAGAGAATGGCGGTTCGAACTGACAAAGTCTACGGTAACTCAGATAACCACTCTGTACAATTGATGTGAGAAGAATAGCACCTCGTAATGCTATTCTGAGATGCGGTTTGGCACTGTTTTGGGACCTATACAATATTAGGCAGGTGATTTTAATGTTGTGGCTGATCGGTATGTATGTATGTATGTGTATATGTGTGTGTGTGTGTGTGTGTGTGTATATATATATATATATATATATATATATATATATATATATATATATATATATATGCACACATTTTATAATATATACTATGATTATTATGACCTAAAATATACAGTGACCAAAATGCCACTGTATTTTACGGTAAAGTTGGTAAACATACAGTAAATTTATTTTACAGTATATTTAACCCAAAATGTTAGTGTAAATTTGGTACAAATCTTGTGTTTGGAGGGAATAAATAATTAATGAAAGATGTAATCCGTGTGCTAAAAAACAAACATTCTCATTCAGAATGGTAACTGCTGCATTGATCCGAGACACAATTAGTTTATTGATTAAGTCGTGGACTTGCCTTTGGATACAGAGAATATTAGCATACAATAAACAAAATGAGACAATTTATCACTGAATTATCAAGCCTACTACCTTTCAACTACAACATTACAGATGATTTAGGTTCAGAGCCGGTTGTTTTAATCATTGAAATGAGTCTAGACAGACCTAAATGTCAGCTGTCTTGATATAACATAAATCTTTCATCCTTTATGAAATAATTGACAGATTTCAGGTGAATTATGGTAATCTGTAATGTCACTGATCCATGCCACGCATTCTGTCTTGTCAATATTGCTCCTTTTCTGGATATAGAGTACTGAAAATAATACACAAAGTGATGGTTGTATTGTGTTGGAGTTTGTAGGAACACTAGATGGCAGTCTACCATGACAATTTGTGAAATGCAGTCCAATTTTAAATAATTTATTGGTCTGATCCTGATTATTAATTTTGAGATATGGATGAACTTCCAGATTAAAAATGGAAAAGTAAAAAACAATTTGAGGGTTAAGACTGTTAATTAAGTAAAATTTGGCAAACAGTGTTGGGTAACTACTTTTAAAAAGTAACTTAATTAAAAAGTAAATTTTTTTATGGAAAGTAAAGTGTTACTTTTGAGTTACTTTTTTTTCTCACAGCCACTTTCTCTTCTGATATGCTATGCATTCCATACAAATAAGTAAATTACAGGTCATGCTACTGTAGAACACTTGTCAAAACAACATAGTAAACAAACAGATATTTAGAAAGTAGGTCTTCACATCATATTTATAAAAAAGAATCAATAAAATGAATATGCATGATTTGTTTTTCCATCAACATGGCAGCCAAAATGAATAATGAAGAATAACTGTCTTCCCTAAAGCAGCAAAGTCCAACACTTGAACCTGCATCATGCATGTCATCATGTGCTGCTCATCGACAATGTCAGAATCAACTTCAGATGTTTTTCAAAAGTCAGGATAAAATTCAGCGGGGAATGCCAGTCTAACATGTTCAAGGAATAAGTCTGATGAATAAATAAATATTTCTCACTTAAGTCATGTTAGTGCACACTTGTTTTGAGTTGGGTGCACACCACAACTTCAAAGGTGTTTGTTGATACAACTTGAATGGAATCATTTTTAATGCTACCAAAATGTCATAAAAACGGTTTGTTTCAAGAATCAAACTACTTGTTTATTATATATTTTTTTTAGAATAATAGAAATTAAGACATTTTCTATGTGTACACAATCAATGTAGAACGTTGCTTGGAGTCGCTGATCCAAAGTCAGCTTTTCTCATCCCATTCTCCCAGTTACAGCGAGCTCTAACAGAGCAGTTCGGCTGCATAAGTCAGTGAATTGAGTGTGTATTTCACCCTGTGTATCATGTGGAAGACTAGTCTTATAATCCCTCTGCCTAAACGCATTTACTGATTATTTTTAATGTAGTGTGTATTAACACATGAATCAATGTTTCACTCAATCGAATGTTGTTGAACCTCGTATCATGCTAAAAACATGAAATGTGCATGCACGTTAGCGAGCTGATTGACAGGCATCGTCTGTATCTAAAAGATGTTTGGCTCTTTTACCTGCAAGGCGGAACTTCCTTTCTACATCCATTGACTGTTGGGTGCTAGAGCTTCTTGGTTGGGCGGTCCCATTTCTCCCATTCATTTATATAGAAGTGACTTCTGCTAAATAGTCTCTGGCCTCACACTATAGAAATACAATGCCCATCATGCACTGCGTCTCCTCCCCAAAGTTTGCACACTTTTACTCCTGATTTCTCGCAATACAGGGACAGTAGTGATGTACAAAAGCAATGCGTTACTATATTTAAAAAGTAACTCAGATTTTATGGTCTAAAATAAAAATATTGTGTTATTTTACTTGTTACTCAGGGAAAGTAATATAGTTACATAACACGTGTAACTTTTATCGCCTCACCCCCAAAACTGTTGGCAAAACAGCTTACAAAATGTTATGTCTCAAGAAAAAGTTGTGTCTCAAGAGGTCACTATTGAGTAAAATATGCACCTTTCTTTACTGAAGGAGGGATAAATACACTTGACCAATGAAGTGTTCTTCTGAAGTGTTTTCTTCAGAATAGCATAATGTGCTTTTTGCTCATTATACAATCTCTGATTTATGCTGTTATGCTCTGATTTAACAGTCTCTATATAATAGTTTTAACATTGGAAATGTATGATCTTTGCAGACTGTGGGAGTGAAGTTCACAAGAACCCTCCACTCAAGATGATATATTATGTATACTCTTCATTACTGATGAATAGGAATCTTGTTACTCTGAGCTCCATCTTTGAAAAGGAGGACAGGGAAGAGGACAGGTGTTCATTTGATCCCTTTGCTTTTTGTCCTCAAACATGTTGCCCTGCTCGGTCTACTTGACCAGAGCTGTTTCGTGCATGCTGACAACTAGCAGTATGTGGTCTAACAATTTGTTTGACGTCTGTCTGTCACTCTTTCTTTTCTTTTTCTATCTATCTATCTATCTATCTATCTATCTATCTATCTATCTATCTATCTATCTATCTATCTATCTATCTATCTATCTATCTATCTATCTATCTTATCAAAGTGATCTTTATACCATAAAAAAAGCTAAATTTAAGCAAGGTGTCAAAAGGGAAATTCCAGTCTCTATGTCTAAAACAGTGTCTAAAACACCCCAAAACTTTCTCAGGGGATCTCCAGATTAACAGGCCTAACGGCACACATAACTGTCAGGAACCTGTCATTTGAAAACCAACGTTCCGACAGCGTACTGTATGCAGTAATGTCTGTGGCTCCTCCTCCACCTTGTACTTCGCAGCCTTCAAACACATTAGTGTGTGTGTGTGTGTGTGTGTGTGTGTGTGTGTGTGTGTGTGTGTCAAACAACACTAATACTCATTCAAAGTTGGGGCGTATGTTCAACAGTGAATGCAACAATTTGGGAACTTGCCTGTATTTCTACTCACTCTCTCGTGCCATTCTAACAGAATCGTGAACCGAGAAGACAGTTAAGCAGTGGCATTTCTTTGCGAGGGAGAATTTCCTCTTGCTTTCAGGCTTATGGACAATATGAAGTGCAGTTATGGCAAAGAGGGGTAAATCCGTGGTGAGGACCCTGGAGGATTTAACGCTGGATTCGGGTTACGGTGGAGCCGCGGACTCCTTCAGGTCATCGAGCTTGTCTCTGTGCTGCTCCGAGGCGCACATCTCCTATGCGCATGGAGGGCACTGCTGGCAACTGACTGACTCCATGCACAGTCGACACAACAGCTTAGACACCGTCAACACCGTCCTGGCTGAAGACGGCGAGACCCTGGAGTGTTCCGGACACTGTGCGAAACTTCCCGAGCTTGAGGATGTGCCCTGGAGCCTCGGGGAGGTGGAGAACGCGCTCAACAAGGAGGAAGAATTGAGGTTCGGGGTCGTCTCCGCGGATCTGCTGGCGCGGCTCTCTGCGCTCGTCAGCCGCGCGCTGGTGAGGATCGCCAGGGAAGTGCAGCGCCTGAGTTTGCGCTACGGCAAATGCACCAAATATGACATTCAAAGTGCCATCAAGATGATCTTATCGTGGACCATCTCGGTCAACTGCATCGCCGCGGCGCTCAGCGCGCTTTCCATGTACAACATGAGCACTGAGGATAAATTCAGCCAATGTAAATCCGAAAGATGCGGCTTGGTGTTTTCCGTGGGGAAGTTCTTCAGGTGGATGGTGGACAGCAGGGTCGCGGTGCGCATCCACGAGCATGCGGCCATATACCTGACCGCCTGTATGGAGAGCCTCTTCCGAGAGGTCTTCACCCGGGTACTGAATAGCTCGGAGGTGGAGAAAGATAACGGGATCCCCAAATTTACGCTGGAATCCTTTGAACATGCTCTGAGCAATGATTCAGAGTTGTACGGCCTGCTTTTACCCTATAAGCATCTCATATGTGGGAAAAATGCCAATGGTAAGTTCTCCACCTGAAAAGCAGTTTTACAACCTTACAAAATTAAAAGTCCTTTGCCAATGCAAATTAATTGATTGAATGATTGTTCTAATGTATTTTATTCTGGGAGAGGGGATTTTTTTAATGCTTTTATTCTATCCTTATTTTCTTTTTAGAGTCTAGTATTATAATGTGGAACAAATGAAAGAAAAAACAGTAACCAGCTATGGTGTTTATACAATGAAATTAAGATTTAGGTTCATTGCTCAGGGACTGGCATCATCAGTGTGTGTATATATTACAGTCTCATCAACGATGTTTGGCTCATAAAGCTCAGTGAAGTGAGATAACTTAATTTTTCAAGGATGTGCTTTGAATATAGATTGTGTGTATGGACATGGACATTTCGGTCTGTGTTTAATGTAACAGTGTGTTAGAGAGTGGTTCATTTCTAACATAGAATATTGCTCAGCTGCATTTGGCACATGTAATTAGTTCACAATCCCATTTGTTCTCTTTAAATGCATCAGTTGTACATTTACAGCACATAAATATATCATTCAGAGTGTGTCCTGGCTGTAGTTTTGTAGTTTATGTCCATGAAGAGAAAATCAAGTGATGGACCCTGGAGGGAAGGGGATATTCAATGTATAACCTTCCAGTAATGCTTGTGCAACAATATGGACTTGACAGTATTGCAGCACTAGAGAGTGATGATGTTATTGATTTAATATAGCTGCCTGACAGAGAGGTTTCTTTTTGTGTCAATTTTAGGATTATATATGGACCAGTGCCACTTGCAAAGATATCTAACCTACTATACACACTGCATATACAGTATGGTATATATTGTGTTTATACTGTTTACCACAGATGTATAGGATAAAGGCACAAACATACATCTATACTTCGCAGAGATACAGAAATCAGACAGTGATGGTATAAAGTGAAGGGATCTTTAATGTATTTTAATGTTTTAATGTATATTGGGCAGACTTTAGTATCACATTCCCCTCTGTCGGAATGCATCATTTTGCATAGATTAAGAGGTGAGTGTTACATTAACCCAGTTACAAGGAGATTATGTCTCCTCCAGAGTAAGGTATATTTCTTCCTTAAGGGTTGTTTCAAGATGGGCTACTAGATAATAGCCCACCCTTTGTTCTCCTGAGGAGAGCAGTTTTAATTTCTGGGTTTATTTTGAGAAACACATAGAGCATACATCTGCTTTAAAATATGTTAGCGCAAGAGTTTGTATCCGTGTGAGAGTAGCTTTAGACATGCAACTGTTACACAACCTCTCAATTTCCTAGAATATGCATAAATGTAATAAATGTGTTCCCTAATGGAATTTATGAGCTTCCTCCTGCTGTGGTGGAGGTGTGGAGGCTGTTGGTTCAACTGCAGAGGTGGCCTGCTGTGTGTTACTGTGTGTGATTTGTGCCTGGCACTGAGGGGTGTCTTAGTGTTTGGATGTGAGAGAGCTGTATGTGTGTGTGTTGAGGGAGGCAGCGTTAGGTCACCCAAGCCTGACACAGCTCTAGCTGTACCAGGCTGCCCCAGTACACAGCAGGTGTCTGGAGCTTTGGGTGTCAGGGATTTCTTCTGGGGCCGGTTTGCTGAAGGGTGAAGGCATTACACACAATTTAGGGTAATGTTGGAAGATGAGGTAACTGATCTGGGAGTCTGATACTTGGTTTCACATCATGTGACATTCATATACATTTATATCCAAAATCTTGAAACGAAAGTCCATGGACACATTATGTGTCAACTACCAATTTATTGGATTTAAAAGTCAATTAAGAATTCATATAATATTGAATTATTAATGATTTCCTGAAAGAATGAAAACTGCAAAGGCAGTGCATTAGGAATGATTCTTTTTTTCAGGATCTTTTAAAAATTCTTGGCCGTCAGATTATCTGCCCAAAGACTTTGCTAAAAATGCTGTTATAAATTCACCATGATCCTCATGTTGTGCAATGCTGCAATGCAGGAAAGTTAAAGTTAACATACACTGGCACCTCTTAGAGTGAGATACCTGCTTAACAATTTGCCTGAAATTATCTCAAAATTCTATAAACAATACCCCATAATGACATTGTGAAATCAGTTTGTTTGAAATCTTTGCAAATTTATTAAAAATCACATGTACATAAGTATTCACAGCCTTTGCCATGACACTCAAAATTGAGCTCAAGTGCATCCTGTTTCCACTGATCATCCTTGAGATGTTTCTACAACTTGATTGTACCTGTGGTAAATTCAGTCTATATAAGGTCCCACAGTTAACAGTGCATGTCAGAGCACAATCCAAGCCATGAAGTCCAAGGAATTGTCTGTAGACCTCCGAGACAGGATTAAATCAGGCAAATTTCTACCGGTTTATCGTGTTTATCTGTGAGGGTAAAATTGTGTCTAAATGATTTCATGCGCAGAGATTTGTAAAAGCGTAGTCACAAGAGTGATAAAAAATGTGTATGCACAGATAAGAATTACATGTATGCACAGTATTGCTAATATTTGTTTCTTATGCTTGCAAATTTATTTACAATTTGACCAAAAATTCTGTGTGCATGCATTTTTTTTTTATGCTTGCAGTTTGATTTACACTTTCACAATTCTTACTCTGTGCATGGAGATTTTTCTGTCACTCTTGTAACTTCATATACGCTTTTACAAATCTTACTCTGCGCTTGCAAATCATTAAGGCACTATTTTACCTTCATATACATAAGCGTATTTCCGAAATGTTGACTTGAAAGTCGCTATTGATGTTTCGACATTTGAGTTTCCGCGGAGCAGGCTTTTTTCAAGCGCAGGACAGTCGCCTCTGGTAAGTCGAGTCCCGTCTTTCATCGAACCATGTTGACGTGTTAATGTTGCTTATCAAAAAAAATGCTTTTGAGTAATTAGCCAAGAACATTACTGTTTTAGGCTTGGTATGCCATTTTTATTATCTGCTGATTGAGAAGGCTATTTTCAACCAAGGGCGTCATTTACGAGTGGGACGGGTGGAACATTTCCCCACCACTTTTTGAAATACCTTTGGTCTGGAAAGTGTCTAATGTGGAAGAAATATCTCCAGTCCTTGAGTAGGAGTTTCCATTTTGTTTGTGTGTATTATAATAAGTGACAATTCAGCAGTTGAGTTTGTTATAATGAATACTAGTTGCAGCTGTTATCAATGATGTTGAGTGACTGCTAGCAATGCTCTAGTGCACCAATTTGCACGCTCAATTACCCGCTCTGCTATTGAGCAGCTTGTGCTCCTTTCCAGTTAAATTGCAAAGCAAAATGCAAACAGAAGTGTCCCCACCAAGGGCAGAGCGCATGTATGCCTCCCCTGGACACAGGCATAGTGTTGGGGCATGGGCATAGGGCTAGGATCACTGTGACCACCGACCAAAAGCAGTGGTGGAGTGCCACCGGCAGATAAGTGCATGTGAACGTAACATCTTATTAGCAAAAATAGCTATTTTTAACAAGAGGTACTTAAAAAGTTCTTGAATTATACAAAATCTTAAAGTATGTTGCTTAAATCATTTAATAAATTAAATGCATTTATTTATTTTCGGAAAAACACGATGACAGACCACTAGACCACTGCTGAAGCAGGCAGCGCATAGACGGCACTGTCACATGGCAGTGCTGTTCAGAATGGGCCAATCACAATCAAGTGTTTCTGGAGGATTTAAAAAAAAATATATTTTATAGATAATGCTGTTGCAGATTTAACAAGTATGAATCCTTGCAACTTTCAGTTTTAATTACTGTTTACTCTCCAGAGTAAAAAGAATTATATGAGACGTAAAACGTTCTGAGACTTGAATGCAGATCAGTGGAGGATTCCGTTTTGTGAGTAGTCTAGTGCCCCATTCTGTAAAGAAAGTTTGTGTCTCTAAAAATAGGTTATTTCTGACAACATTTGGGCCAATATCAAAATATGTTGACAAACATGTCCCTTGACTTTATTAGTCATGAAAAGCTTTCAAATATAATTATTTTTTAAATAACCTTTAATGATATGAATTGGCATGAATTTTTCAGAAACTATTTTTGAAACTGTCAATTGCCTAAAATAAATCCTGGACCCCTTCATCTGGTACATGACTTCTATGACATGTACAATTATTTGTGCATTTATTTTGTACTTATTTTTAATAAAAGCATTAGTGCAAGGCCAAACAAGTGTACAAATAAGCATAACATAATTATTATTAATTAATTTTAATAATTTAAAAAGAATGTTTGGTCCTTGATTTCATGTTATTGGTTTTATTAATGTTAATAAGGTTTAAAAGTTTAGAGGCTGCTTAAAGGTGACTTTTCACAGCATGTTAAAAAGTGATAATTCACAATTTAACTAATATTTTCACACAAAAATATTTGGTGTTGTACCCCACTGAAACCTTATTAGTGTTAACTTGCTTCATTTGTGAAACAAAATTAAATAATAAAAGAACAACAGCCAAGTTGTCCTTCATGAAATGTGACTCAAGATGGCGCCGAGTATGGCTGCTGCGTTGCGAGCTCCGTTACAACACTGCGGTTTATTGTTTGTTTTGTTTACAGTTCTTTGTTTTTTTTGTCTTGGATGTTGTCTGCCTTATTGTTTACGACAGCCAAAGGATTTTGGACATTGGTTCTACAATTTCACATCGAAAACCGGACTTCAAATTCCATAATGGCAACCCGCTGTTTACAAACACGCCGGCGGAGCCCTTTGTCTGGGCTACTCGGCCGCGGAAATGCAGAAGGAAAAGAGGAAAACGAGCGGCGTTCTCATCAGAGTAAGACGTCGTGCAAATCGACCCCCGATACCCAGTATACTACTGGCAAATTTTCAGTCTCTGGACAACAAGCTCTGCGAACTGAGAGCGCGGATCTCTTTCCAACGAGAGACGAGGGACTGCTGTGTTATCTGCCTTACAGAAACCTGGCTGGCTGCGGAGATTCCAGACTCGGCCATCGAAATCACGGGCTTTTCCGTGCACCGAGCGGACAGAGCGAAAGACCTCTCTGGTAAAAGCAGAGGTGGTGGTGTATGTTTTATGATCAACAAATCATGGTGTGATCAGAGGAACGTACATTTCATCAAGTCTTTCTGCTCTCCTGATCTGGAATATCTCATGCTTCTGTGTCGACCATTCTGGCTGCCGAGGGAATTCACAGCGGTCATCATCACTGCTGTGTACATCCCCCCACAAGCCGACACAGACCGGGCACTCAGGGAACTGTATGGGAGTATAAGTGAGCAGGAAACCGCACACCCTGAGGCCGCGTTCATTGTTACCGGGGACTTTAACAAAGCCAACTTCAAAACAATCGCTCCAAAATACCACCAACACATAAAGTTCAACACACGAGGGGACCGGGTTTTGGATCATTGTTACTCTCCTTTCCGGGATGGCTACAAATCCCTCCCCCGTCCCCCATTTGGCAAATCGGACCACTCTTCCGTTCTGCTTTTGCCCGCTTACAAGCAGAAGCTGAAACGGGAAGCATCCACCCTCAGAACGATCCAGTGCTGGTCGGACCAATCAGACTCTGCGCTACAAGACTGTTTTGATCACGTGGACTGGGAGATGTTCCGGTCCGCCTCTGATGACGACATCGAGGTTTACGCTGACAGCGTAACGTGTTTCATCAGAAAGTGCGTAGAGGGTGTTGTTCCGACCAAAACAATACGGATATACCCCAACCAGAAACCATGGGTTAACGGCGAGGTTCAGCGGCACTCAATCGCGCGGTCCTCCGCTTTAATTCTTCTAACACGGAGGAGCGTAAACAAGCCAGTTATGCCCTCCGTAACACCATCAGTGAAGCCAAACGCCAGTACAGGCACAAACTTGAAGGTCAGTTCAACACCACTGACTCTAGAAGCATGTGGCAGGGAATTAATACCATCACTGACTACAAACGGAATAAAGACTCCGCTGTGAACACCGCTGCATCTCTCCGGACGAACTTAATACATTTTATGCTCGCTTTGAGGACAGTAACACCGCCCTCGCGAGAGAGCACTCGCTGCTGACGCTACAGAGGTTGATTCACTCTCCGTCTCTGTTGTGGATGTAACCCGATCCTTCCGACGGGTGAACATCCGTAAAGCCGCGGGCCCAGACGGCATTCCGGGCCGCGTCATCAGAGCGTGCGCAAATCAACTGGCTGGTGTTTTTACGGACATTTTCAATCTGTCCCTCTCCCTGTCTGTAGTCCCCACATGCTTCAAAACAACAACCATTGTGCCTGTACCGAAGCAAGCCACAATCACTTGCTTAAATGACTGGCGTCCTGTTGCTCTGACCCCCATCATCAGCAAATGCTTTGAAAGGTTAATCAGAGATTACATCTGCTCTGTTCTGCCCCCCTCTTTGGACCCATTGCAGTTTGCCTACTGCAACAACCGCTCCACTGATGATGCCGTTGCATCTACACTACACCACTGCTCTCTCCCATCTGGAAAAAAGGAACACATATGTGAAAATGCTGTTTGTAGACTACAGCTCAGCATTCAACACCATAGTGCCCTCCAAGCTTGATATGAAACTCTGGCTCTGGGCTTAAATGGCTCACGGTGCAGCTGGATCCTGGATTTCCTGTCAGGCAGACGTCAGGTGGTTAGAATGGGCAGCAACATCTCCTCATCACTGACCCTCAACACTGGAGCCCCGCAGGGCTGTGTTCTCAGCCCACTCCTGTATTCCCTATACACACATGACTGTGTGGCAACACATAGCTCCAATGCCATCATTAAGTTTGCTGACGATACGACGGTGGTAGGTCTGATCACTGACAATGATGAAAGAGCCTACAGAGAGGAGGTGCACACTCTGACACGCTAGTGTCAGGAGCACAACCTCTCCCTCAACGTCAGTAAAACCAAGGAGCTTGTGGTGGATTTCAGGAAGAAAGACAGAGAACACAGCCCCATCACCATCAATGGAGCACCGGTAGAGAGAGTCAGCAGCTTCAAGTTCCTCGGTGTCCACATTACTGAGGAACTCACATGGTCCGTCCACACTGAGGCCGTTGTGAAGAAGGCTCACCAGCGCCTCTTCTTCCTGAGACGGCTGAGGAAGTTTGGAATGAACCACCACATCCTCACACGATTCTACACCAGCACTGTAGAGAGCATCCTGACTGGCTGCATCACTGCCTGGTACGGCAATAGCACCGCCCACAACCGCAAAGCCCTGCAAAGGGTGGTGCGAACTGCCAGGAACATCATCGGAGGTGAGCTTCCCTCCCTCCAGGACATATACACTAGGCGGTGTGTGAAAAAAGCTCGGAGGATCATCAGAGACTCCAGCCACCCGAGTCATGGGCTGCTCTCACTGCTACCATCAGGCAGGCGGTATCGCAGCATCAGGACCCGCACCAGCCGACTACATGACAGCTTCTTTCCCCAAGCAGTCAGACTGTTGAACACTTGATCTATCACGATCAATAATTAGCACTGCACTTTATTCATCTTATATCTCACACTGGACTGTCAACATATTCTCCTCAATATACTACTTCATATATATATATATATATATATATATATATATATATATATTTCATATACTCCTTATTGTATTGTATATTGTGTGTATTGTTTACTGTACATTGTATATAATTATTGTGTTGTGTAAGTATGTGTACATTTGATATGTAAATTGTTTTGTGTAAGTATGTTGCTTATTGTAATTGGTATATGTATCGTCACTGTCATGACTGCTATGTTGCTCGGAACTGCACACAAGACTTTCACCTACTGTTGCACTTGTGTACATGGTAGTGTGACAATAAAGTGATTTGATTTGATTTGATTTGATTTGATTTGAATAAAATGTATGTCAATATGTTACAAAATGTTTACTCTCTGCATTTATAGGCAAACACAGAACTAAATGGAAAATATTTTGTACATTAGAAATATTATTTTTTTGAGAATCACCCAAAAGCCAGTTCCTCACACAAATCTGTTGTGTGATTTTAGAAAACATGGAACACAGCACATGATGAGTCATATGGACTACGGTTTAAAAAAAAGTCATTCACTTTTGCTGGAAAGCAAAACGCACTGAAAGTGCGTTTTAAGGGAGCGCACTACAATTGCACATCAATTTCATCATGAATGAACCAAGAATAGTTACTGTGAGAATATTTAGATAAAGATGCTCATTGTTGTACTTGTAATAAGTGTTTTTTTTTTATAAAAACAAATTAGCTGAATGGTTAAAATATTTGTATTTACAATGAACAAAAATCAAAATTTTATGACATCTCGAGCATAGTCCTTGAAAACAAATAAATATGTGCTTGAAAAGTCCTTGAATTGCTTTAGACGGTTTTGTCTTTCTTTATGCTAGAGATATTGATTATTTCCTTTTTTTGCAGACTTTTCATTGTTATGGCACCGGCACACATTTGTGCACACTTCAATCTTACACTTTTTACTCTGCATGTATATGCCCCGTTATTGTGACTATATTTTCATTTTGTTTGAAGTGTAATTATAATTTAGAAATATCAATTAATGAATTAAATTTTTAAAGCAAAATCGACTGGTAGAAGTCAAATGTGTGCAAGCAAACAACTGACGAGGGTTGGGTTTCACGAAAAAGTTGCAACTTGAGTTTTTACAGTCATCTTAATTAATGTCGGCTGGGTTTCCTGAAGCTCCAAGTTGAAGATTAGTAGCACTTAAGTACAACTTAAAGTCGCATTTCCCAAAAGCATCGTTATCTAAGTAGTTTGTAAAAACTTTCGTAAAAATTAACAAGAGCTTTGAACCCATCTTAAGTCCATTAAGTGCAACTTAAATGTATTTCTGTCATCTTTTACAGTTTATCAAAGACATTGGGGAATTTAATAAATTGTATAAATATATTTTTAGAATTGAAATAAACTATTTCAGAGGATAATATGTGTTGAAAAATTCCCAACAGACTGGGCCAGCTGACCTATCACAACAGACTGGGCTTTTTGGAAAGGGGATTTCAAGAGACGTGAGCTAAAACAGAGCGTTTCAGACAAAGGGTAAAAAAAAGATGCTGCAGCAATGTACTGTATGAGAAAAATAATGTGTTTTTTGAGCATTGTATGTAAACTTATTCTTGTAGACCCCCAAAATAAAATTATGAACCTGTAAATGGGCATAATATAGGCTCTTTAATTAATATGCTTGAATTGCTCATGAAGAATAACTATTAATTAAAACAGTAAAAGATTATATGACATTATTTACACATTACCTAATTATTATGTTTCACTGTGATGATGATATTCATTCTTAACACATCATTTGTGTTTGTTTATGCAGATTGTAGTGTGTGAAGGCTCGGCTTAATTATTTTTCAATTGCAATTGAATTCTATAATCTTATGATTATTTTGTATTTTCTACACCCAGAGCATGACAAAAATAGGCTCAACACCGAAACTATCTGCTCGCTGCCACATCTGGGATACTTCTGGGGCGCTTCAACTCGTGACTTACGGGTGCAGTTTGTTAATATGTGTACCGATAGAAAATGCGCTTCTCACGGAAATGTGAAACCAGCGTTATGAAGAGTGCGTTTACAGATGTCTTAAAAGCACAGCAGCAAATGGCCCATGCAATTCTAAGGGTCAGGGACGATCATGAAAATCTATGTTCTGAATGTTTGTGGCACAAAAATAAATAAATAAATACTAACATAAGTGGACCTCATTGAATCAAATGTGTGATATAACTTAAGTCTCTATTTTATCACAAAGCCACACTTACAGTATTAACTCTATGCCATTCTGTCTTGTCAGCTTGGCCTTTGGTTTTATTTATATATATGTGAGAATTGATAGGGTAGAGTCTTAAATGTACAGATGATGATCTTTTGTAGGCATGTGATGCAGTATGCATGAGAGTGAAGCCCAACTGCACAGATGGCTCTCAGCAGGTCCAATGTGGCAGGTTCTAAGAGAGCAGAACACTCCTCTGTTCATCAAAATGGACTGAACTATGAAAGATAATGAACTGAGCAGTACACACACTATTTCTCACTCAACAACGGTTATGTGTGGATTCACCCACACACATATGCATGCGCACACATTCCAGCTCTTGTAAATAAACCGACACACATATGGATGCATGGCAGGAGTGAGAGCACTCACATTCACACAAATAAACACACATGCACAAACAACATATTGTTTGCAATGCATATCAGTTTATAGGTCAATGATGTGACACTGATTGTTTTCAGCCTGGATCTATTAATTTGAGAAAAAGAAAAAGAAACACAAAAAATGCAATTCATTCAGAAAATTATTTGAATACACCTCTTCTATGATGAACATGTCATTGTAATGCTTTTTATGGGCTGTAAAATTGTGAAATGTTGAAGTTGTATAATTGTCCCGCTATAGTAACAAATTAAATACAATCTAATGGTGGAAATTCCTGAATAAAAACCTTTATTAAGTAGTTTGGCACAACACTATTTCTTAAAAGTATGTAAGTTTGGTCCAGAACATATTCAAAAGGAATTGGAAATAATAATAAAAATAGCAATTGATAATAAGGTCAATAATGCATGCTCTGACAATGTATTTGAGTATCTATAAGCACAAAAGCTGTCCTTGTATTTCCCCAAAGACTGGATGGAGATTACAAGCAATCTTCACTCCAACAAATCAATCAAACTGCATTTAAATAGAGTCATGCCAAACACAGGCACCCAAGACTGGAGGACAGCCAAGATCCGTATCAAATAAATGCTCAGACTGAACGTATCACAATTCACCATTAAGGCAGCCCAGTGGACAATGACACTAGAGATGCAGTTGTAGTGACCACTATCAGCATGCTCTTAGCAGTAGACAGTAATGACAAAGATCAGTCTGTGGCTTTCCAGTGCCAAGTATGAAACAACATTCCCACAAGCCAAGGTCAGACAGAGGTCAGATAGCCTCCTTCAATAGCAATCAATACCACAAAGGGTTTCAATTCACTAGTAACTTTTGCTTTGTTCAATAGTTCTAACAATTTTCTATGGGTGTATTCAGAGTCGGATTAGGAAACAAAATCTTTCAGAGACATTCAGGATTCTTGCGGCTCACTGCACACTGCAATAGATATCTAATTAATCTATCATTATTGATTTCGTATTTATGGGTATTGCACATAAATAGAACAGATAAATCCATGCTATGTTCCACTTAGGGATGTTGATTTTTTTACATTTGCATAATCAATAGTTGTGGAAATTGACAATCAATTAATCGTTAATGTTAATACCTCCAAACACATGTGGAGTACTCAAAATAATATGTGCATGTAGCCTACTGTTTAAATCTAATTTGAATTAATACACTTAAGAAATGCAAGTATTGGCATTTTCCTCATAAAAGTTTCTTGTATGCAGAAAACATAATGTTGAGAAATGCTCCATGATTGATTACATTGAGCCAGATTCATTTATACAGGAGAGGAAGTGGAGGATGCGTGTCTGTGTTTCTTATTCTGTGTTGTGGACAAGACAGCACTCCAGCGGCAGTGTGCCCTTTAATGGCAGAGGACTGTATAGGCAGTCTTTTCAATGTCTTCTGGCATTTGTGCTGAAATAAATGAATCAAAGATCGATAAGCTTAATTGATCAAATTATTTACAACAATTAATCGATCATCGATTAATCATTTGCAAACCCACTGACTGATGTTATTGACGATGTCTTGACATTTTTATAATACACGACACACAAGCTCATTTACTCTCGGGTGCTTACCTTTAAGCAGCTGGATGGTAAGTAGGCTAATAGCAATAGTAAAAATGTGTTTAATTATTTAGGAAACAAAAAAGTGATATGGCAATATTCGAAAATCATTTATTGATCAGATACATTTTATGAATTTCAGTAAAGACAGAAAAACTACGTTGCTTGGTTTTACTATTTCCCACATCTGCTGTTATTGAGGTCCTATGGCACAATGCAATTTCAAATCCAATACATATTAAGATCACAAAACGAATGATCATACACAGCTAAAAAACCTTTAAGTAAATTGTCAATTGTCATCCGGTTGATCAAGTCTGTTTTTTAGGAACTTCAGTGCAAACCTTCTCTCACATTCCACTTAGAATTTAAGAAACTTAAGAACTTGTTGGCAAGCCTAATTGTAAATTTTTGCATCCATTTGCACTGTTTTTCAATTGTTGTTCCATGTAAACATGCGCTAGATGGACATCTTTGATCATTGTGAAGTGTCTTGCTGTTGTTCGGTGTCTGGTGCAGGAGTGCTGCTTTCTTAGACACATGACAAATTAAAAAATATATTACATTTTACAAGAATCTATATTACAAAAGGGGTGTGTGAAACATTCAGGAATGAAGCATAATGGGGGTTGTTTTTTATTTTCAAAATTAAAGATATTGTTCAGCAATAATGTATATTTTTAAGGAGATTTTTTAAATCTTGGTTCTTTATATATATTCCAGCATCCTTATGGCCCATCAGGAAAAGCCCTGACACTCCCAATGGCCAATCCGACTCTGGATGTATTACATTTGGTATATTTCATAGTTATTTGCGTCATATATTAAAGGACTCTGTAAGGTTGCATGCTCTTGAATGCCAGAGAAAGTAAATCCTGTCCCTCAGTTTGTGAAAACAAACAAAAATCATGTTTACAATGGAAGTTGTTGGGACAAGCTGGTAAGGCATTCCAGAGCATTTGAAAGCATAAATGTGCAGGTATTTTTGTTTAAACACATATATTAATTCAAATGTGCTTGAATATCTCCCAAAAAACAAAAAACTCAGGGACAAGTCAACATTACTTTTTGTTGTATATGCTGCAGTGCTGGTCAGTGTTGGTATGGTTCTGGTTTGGTTAGTGGACCAGCATGGTGTTGTTGTTGGTTAACCAGCATGGTCTTTCTGATTTAGTGACTGACCAAGGGAGGCTTAAGAACTGGTAGGGATAGCAGTAACTCATGCAAAATGCATCCAAAATGCAATGCTGATCTTTTCAAATGAGGGATGTTTATTGTGTTACTGTCTGTTTACTACTAATCTAGGTGGAATTACTGCTTAGCTCTTGTGGAGGTCTTTTTTTCTGTGACTGAATAGAGCGGTGACCCTGTAAGAGAGAGACATAAAGAAAGAGACCGAGAGAAAAAGAAAGAGTCTTTTTTTTTTGCCACAAAATGTTGAATGGAGTGTTGTTCACATGAAGAGGTACTGCTGACTTCCAGCACACAAATGTCTTGATGGAATGCATTGCTTTGTGGATAGAAGGATTTAAAAATTATTTGTGTGTCGCCTGAGTTCATGCATATGTGTGCGTGTGTATGTGCATGAAAGATTTGTGTGTGGGAAACTGCCATATGCGCAAGATCAAATGTATAAATGTGCATACCGAATCAAAACAACAGAAACCATATTCCAAATAAAGGATACAGAGAGCTATTTTACAAAGTCAGTTGTCTTGTTTGACTGATTTGCACAACTTAATCCTGTGCAGTAGGCATATGGTTTATATTATTTCAAGGTGTGTGTGCATGTATTTTTTTCTTGTTTCATGACATTTTTATTGCAAACACATGATAATTTCTGAATAAGTCTTATTTCATGTAAAAAGTGGGCCACTGCAAAAGAAAGTAGCTTAAGTGAACATGATAAGTAGAGGCCTGTACCATCATAGGCCTCTTTATGGAGAGGACAGACAAAGATGCATTCAGTGAATGGAAAGATTTACCAAAAGTATACTGATTACTGCAGGAAATTAAGTTTAAAAAAGAGCCTACTGCCTTTTTTCCTCAGTGACACAAAGTAGAGATATCAGTGTGCAATCACTGAAGTTGGCTTGCACTTTCCTTAATTCTTTTTCCATTAATGAGGCTTGTACTACTTTGTTTCTGACATAAAAGCATCTAGCATAGGTAGAGACGACAATGACTTTGCAATTTTAGGGGCCAAGCACCTATACTGTATATTTTATTACACATTCTGCGACACTGTTATCCAATCCAACTTATAGTGCATTCCAGGTTAGGGTTGCACAGTTTACCGGTACTAACAATATATAGATTGCGGTACCCAAAAAATGTAAACGGTTCGAAACTATCTTGATGCTAATTTCGGTACCATGTTTTACAATATCCTTTCATTAGCAAAATGATATGAGATGTGACTGGTTTGAGATTAAATCAATTATAATGTTGGTCTACCTATCATTATGAGGACAATCCATAGACAATTATTTTTATATGCACAAGTTGGACTTCATGTTCATTACTGAAACCTGGATAAATGTGGGAGATTTAAGTCCTTTTGCTGATCTGGTTCCTGTAGACTGTACATTTTTTAATGCCCCACGACTTATTGGATGTGGGGTGGATTAGCGGTAATTTAAGAAAAACTCTTAAGTCTCTCTGCCAGACCGTATTGTGTACTGGGTATTGTAGCTTCGAAGCGCAGCTATTACGGCTGGAGTGGAATGGACCGGTGATGCTAGCTGTGGTTTATCGACCTCCACACTCAGTGAAATACATTATACATGAATTCACCAAATTCGTGGGATTTATTACTACAAAATGTGACCGCTTTTTACTGGTTGGTGACTTTAACATCCATGTGTGCTGTCAATCAAAACCTTTAGCGAAGGAATTTCTCAGCCTTATTGACTCTTTTAATTTAGTCCAGTGGATAAAGGACCCCACACACATTCATGGTCACACTCTAGACTTGGTTCTTTCATATGGTTTGTCCATTGCTGATTTAGCAGTCTCTGATACGTTGTTATCCGATCACCTGCCGATATTATTTTCTATGTCTCTCCCTATGCTCACTCAAAGAGCACCTCCAGCTGAAGAACTGGTCCGTTATTATTCTCCTCATTTCTGTGAGGATTTTAATCAGAGTTTTAATATATCCAGTACATCACTGTCCCTCGAATCTCCGCTACTCGATTTGGATGCTGACCACCACCTCAGGTTGCTAAATTCTGTATGGTTGGATGTTTTAAATTATACTGCACCTCTAAAACAATGTTAATCTAAATGTAGATCTGAACCTTGGCTTAACTCCATTACTCACTCTTCTAGACAGGCATACAGAAGAGCTGAGCGAAAAAGGACAAAGACTGCTTATTGGTGTATCAGAGAACTGTAAAATCAGCAAAAGCTGCTTGCTTTTCAAATTTAATTACAAATAATAACCATCGTCCCAAGGTTTTGTTTTCTATTATAACTTCTGTTTTGAACCCCCCTGTTAATGTTATACCTAATCCTTCTATTGTATTATGGGAAGGTTTCTTGACATTTTTAGTAACAAAATTACTAACTTGCTTATATGCAGTCACTAGCCTCATGGGATGCCTTTGACCCTATCACGTTAAACACAGTTATACAAATAACTGCCAGTCTTAAACCCTCCCTTTGCCCCCTTGATACTATTCACCCTCGGTATTTCAAACAAATAGTAGATTCAGTAGGTCCTGGTCTGGTATCCTTTTTGAATAAATGTCTGTTTACAGAGTCCATCCCCAAATCCCTCAAAATGGCAGTTGTCACTCCTTTACTCAAGAAGCCTTCACTAGATGCTGTTTTAAATAATTTCCGACCAATCTCTGTCTTACCCTTTATTTCCAAAATAATGGAGAAGATTTTGCTTATGCAGCTTCAGTCTGGTTTTAAATCTTCACATTGTACAGAATCTGCTCTTCTTGGAGTTTTAAATGTCATTTTAGTAGCTACAGATTCAGGTGATACTGTGATTTTAGTTCTTTTAGATCTGACCTCTGCATTTGATACTGTTGATCATGATATATTGCTCTCCAGACTTGAATCTTGTGTGGCCTTAAGAGGGAATGTTCTGAAATGGTTTAAATCCTATTTAGCTGATAGAACATTCTCTGTTAAGCTCGGCAAATGTACCTCTTCTGTGGCCCGCCTCACCTGTGGTGTGCCTCAGAGCTCTATTCTCTCTTTACATGCTCCCTCTGGATTCTATTATCAGACAGCATGGTATCTCCTATCACTTCTACGCTGATGATACACAAAACTACTTACTGGTTAAATGAAATTATCACACTGCATTACAATCTCTTCTAGCTTGTCTGGAGGAAATAAAGGGTTGGCTAGCCAAAAACTTTTGTTTCTGAATAAAGACAGAGGTGATTGTGTTTGGTCCTACAGACAATTTTGATGTCAGTAACGCTGATTGTGGAAATCTCAATGCTTTCCTCTTGCCTCAGTATGAAACCTGGGTGTCCAGTTTGACAACCAGCTGAAATTTGACAAACATATTAGTGCTGTCATAGGTTCCAGTTTCTTTCAGCTACATCTACTCAGTAAAGTTAAAACCTTTTTGTCTGAGAAATCATTGGAGATAGCAGTTCATGCTTTCATCACTTCTCGTCTGGACTACTGTAATTCTCTCTGTTGTGGAATTTCCAAATCACTCATTGCTCGACTTCAATTAGTTCAGAATGCAGCAGCAACATTTCTAAAAGGAGGTCGGAAGTACGATCATGTTACCCCCATTTTAAAATAATTTCACTTGCTGCCGGTTCAAGCTAGAATTGATTTTAAAATTGTATTGTTTGTTTACAAATCATTACACAACCAAGCTCCCAGTTACTTGTCTGAATTATTACAACCTTACAATCCACCTAGAAGTCTGAAATCCTGTGATCAATATCTCCTCGATGTCCCACGCTCGAGGCTAAAGCGTAGAGGAGGGAGAGCCTTTTCTGTTGTGGGTCCTATTTTATGGAATAGTTTGCCTATCAGTATCAGATTGTCACCTTCTTTATCTGTTTTTAAATCTTCTCTTAAAACTCATCTCTTTTCACTGGCTTTTAATAGTATGTAATGTCCTGCTCTTAAAATATTGTGTGTTTTTATAATTTTGTATTGTAAGGCACTTTGGTCAGCCTTGATGCTGTTTTTAAATGTGCTATATAACTAAAAGAACTTGAACTTTATACTGTACAAACTATAGATTCTATCCCCTAAACCTAACCCTCACAAAAAACTTTATGCATTTTTACATTTTCAATAAAACATCAGTTGATATGTTTTTTTTAAGCTATTTAAATTATGCGGACACTATAAATGTCCTCAGAAACTACATTGATAGCATAATACCCTTGTAATTGCCAGTTTGTAACCTAAACAATTGTCCTCATAAACCACATAAACACACACACACACACACACACACACACACACACACACACACACACGTAAGACACTACTGGTGCTTAATTTTCATTCAAAGTTTTTAGAGTATAAAAGGTTGTTGTCACTTAAACTCCTCCAGTGCAGCTCAGAGATTTCAGCTTGAGAGTTTTGATGGGTGTTTCCTAGCATTACTTGATATAACTAACCTGTCAAAAACAGGAAGAAATCAAGAGTCAGTCAAAATAAAAATCCTGCTAAATTGAAAGCTCTATTCAACTGGATGTGAGAAATAGAAGACAGAAAAATATAACTAATGTATACAATTGTAATATTCAAAAAGTATCAATAATTCTCGTAATAACTATTATATAAATATTATTATTATTATTATTATTATTATTATTATTATTATCTGTAAGCAATATCACAAACGCAAGTGTATTATCAGCATGTTGCGATTAAGCAGATTTGTGTTTTATTCATGTTTTCATTAATACTGTGTAGCTCTTTTGTGCAGTATTTTACTTTACCAAAAATAATAGAATTTTTTTGTAAAAAAATTAAAAAATTTTTTATATATATTTTTATTTGATAAAAGCTGTATGTATGAATTTAATTAAAACCATTTGATCATAATATTTATTTAAAACATATAACATGGAATCCAGAAAATATTTAATGGAAAATGCATTATTTGACTTAAGACTTTATCAAATAATTTTCCGTGTAATTTCATAAAAAAATCTGATGCTTTTTATTTGTTAATTATAGTATCGATTTAGTATAGATACTGAGGTACCAGGGCTGTTTTTATTCCAAAGCCAAAATTTTTATATCGGAGCAACCCTATTCCAAGTTTGCATTTATTGTAAGTATCTGTGGTCCATGGAAACTGATCCAAAGGCTTTGGCATTGCTAGTACCATTCTCTACCAATTGAGCTAATGGATGTCTATTCTGTTTGTTTGTTTTTTATTCTTTTCACTTAATGGGTGCCTACAGCCCCAAGAACCATATGGTAAAAAGTTATGAAATTTGGGTCAGCTATAGGGCAGAATCTCTGAAATTGACCAAATTTGGGGTCAGACTCTCAAACCCTCTAGCACCACCAACAGTTCAAATTTACACTTATAGCTCAGCTTGTAACTCTTGACATGTGTTTCATAGAAACAAATTTCCTCCCAACTTCTTTTTCTCCTAACTGGACCTCCTACACTTCTCAGATCTTCAACAAATTTGGGTCACATGGAGTCAAATGATACCCAATTTTCCAAAGTCGTTCGATACACTATTCAGTTGGCTATTTTGAATTTTGTTGTAAACTGCTGTGTCTTACCAGTGGTATAGTCCGTAGAACTGACACAAGGCAAGTGTCTTCGTGATACTGCCCTGAGCCTGAGGTTGCTTGAGCAGTACAAAATCTGTCTGTGCATGTGTATATATTTGTTGTTCTACTCTTGCATGTGTTTCAGCTTTATGTTTATGCTTTTTGTTTATGAAGCTTAGCCATGGGGAAAGTTCTGTAACTGAGTCATTAGAATATTCATATTTTGTGCCCCAGCTGTAGAATCCTGCCTGGCCTGGTGTCTTCAATTAGGCTGATGGACAACGGAGAGTGTGATTTATGCAAACAGAGAATTAATTAATGACTAAATTACCCCAGCACAGTGTCTGAGATGTCAAACACATCTGGATCACAGCATCACTTTATTGTGAGAGATGTTTGGACGTGACGGATTGGAAAGGCTTCTTCAGCATCATTGTGACCTTTCCAAAATGATGACACAAAAACATTGTTTCTGTAGGTATTCTGTTTTGTGTGTGTGAGGACTAAAAAGAAGAAATTTCTGTGTCCAAAACCAAAGGCAGCTATATACAGTACCTTTCTGTATAAAGGTGCCTCCCATATCTAGAACCTGTCACTCTAGAACAAATTCTAGTGAAACCAAACAAATATTTAATGACTATGTTTAGTTCTTGGTAGAAATTAAATCATAAGTTGAAAAAAAAGTACAATTTCACGTTCATGAATTAAATTAGGATAAATATATACTTCTATAGAAACGATCAGATCTCATCTATGCAACCTTCAAAAACAGACAAGATAAAGTCATCTTACTAGACAGTGACTAATTAGAGTGCTTTCTACATATATTTAAGGAAGTCACTATATTTCAATTGCTTTAGAGAAGATTGCGTAATTTTACTGGTTTCAGGTGACCATCCTTTCATGTAAATAGGGGAATTGGTCCACATGCAGATGGCACTAAATCATATTGTGGCCATTAATCATGCTGTTTTACTGTAAACCAGCTGTTTGAAAGAAAATTTTACATAAGACTGAAGATTCTCATTTCCTCAGTTACGGTTGAAGTAAGAAGTTTACGTACACTCATTTATAAGTCATTATAACAAATGTTTTAAGGGTGTTTTGGGCCCAGGAGAAGTTTTGACATGCCTTGACATTTGTGCTTTTTTCAGTTGCTTAAAAACATATTAATGGCTAAAGTCTGATAATACCATATTCAGCACAAACTGGGCTACAATATAGAAAATAACGTTTATGCATGGTTTTTGAAAAAACAAAATTTTTAAGTAATTGAAATAAGGCCATATAACACATACTAAACATTCGTCCACAAGACTTTTGAGATCTGGATCTTGTAGCCTAGAGTTTTTGCTACAAAATGATGTGAAAACCATCCTGATCACTCATTCATACAAAACAATAAACTAATTTAACTTTTGTAAGACAATTTTAGTGTTAGAAATGAACTATCGTGAATATTGAGGTGATTCACACCTGAGGAGACAAAAGACCCCTCCCTTGGGCCTATCAATGAGGAATGTGACAGAAAGAGAATGAATGTGAGGAGACTTAATTATCAAAATCAAGTTTTAAGTTAAAAGAAGTAATCTGACTATACATTTTCTTTACATAAAGACTTTACTTAATTTTATACTTACAATACCATATAAAAGTTTTAGAAGAAGTCTCTTCTGCTCACCAAGGCTGCATTTATTTGATCCAAAATACAGTAAAAACATTGTGTGAACTATTTTTAAAATTTAAAAGAACAGTTTTCTATTTGAATATATTGTAAAATGCAATTTGTGATCAAAGCTGAATTTTCAGCATCATTACTGCAGTCTTCAGTGTCACATGATCCTTCAGAAATCATTATAAGATGGTGATTTTCTAATACGGGCATATATAAAGTGCATCTTACTCATTTACACCTGAACAGATATTTGCAAGCACAAGCATTGATGATAATGAGGCAGCATAAACACTAGATAAAATATATTCTAAACATTCATATAATTTTATATTATATTACATATAATATTTATATCATACAGCATACCTGCCATAAATACCTGCTTTAGCCGAAACAACATTTACATATAACTAAAACTTGCGTATTAGGACATATTTCAAATGTCAATACTCTGATTCCTGGTTGGCAAGTCTGGAAACAGTCCCACTAGTAAAATATGTACATGTTTATATAAAATAGCATGTCAACTAAAGAAAACTAAATGACTTACTCGTCCAAAATCCTCGGCTGGATCAAGTCTCTCTTCAAAATACAAACGTTCATCGCAGTCCCGCTCTTCTTCTGAGGAAAATGTTAACTCTTTCTTACTATCCAGGAGTTTCCTCGCTTGTGTATCATTACAAACGCGCAGTAAAGTGAATGAATTGCGGTTACATCAAACCTCACTCTCGGGGGCGTTTACCATATGCCTTGACACTCTGCGCTCTGCTGGTGGGTGGGATCACATTAGTTATAATTAGATGAACCGGTAAAACTGTACATCGCTTTGTTTCATACAGATTACATTGCAGGAGAATACTTGTTTTAAATTTGAATTGTTTTTTTTAAAGTAGAAATCTTAAGCTTTCTTTAGACATATGTTTCATGTTTGTGTCGTAAGTATTCTCAGAGTTTCAGTTCATTTTTGTGACGTGTTTCAGAAATATGCTCGTGAACACGGAGACTGCTGAAAGCTCACCCTTTTTATTTTCTTTATTTTACAAAAGCACAAGGTTTTGTTGTTATTGTGAGTGTACACAAATAAACCCTTTATAGTCTCTAGTGATGTCTTACACTTATCTGTATGCCCCAAAATGACGGAGTATTTTAAGTTGTTTCCGTTGTATTGACGAAAATATCCAGCAGGATAGATTCAATATGAGCAAGCTATAGTTTGGCAAGTCATTTAGGACATCTATTTTGCGCATGACATGAGTCAATTTTGATTACAGGCAGACTGTTTCACTTTTAATTGATTATATCACAATTCCAGTGGGTCAGAAGTTTACATACACTAAGTTAACTGTGCCTTTAAGCATCTTGGAAAATTCCAGAAAATTATGTCAAGCAATTAGGTAACTAGCCAATTAGCTATTAGGAGGTGTATTGTTTCCTTCAAACGCAGTGCCTCTTTGCTTGACATCATGGGGAAATATATTTCTATTTCTATTTCTATTTATGCATTTGGCAGACGCTTTTATCCAAAGCGACTTACAGTGCCAATTATTACAGGGACAATCCCCCCGGAACAACCTGGAGTTAAGTGCCTTGCTCAAGGACACAATGGTGGTGGCCGTGGGGTTAGAACCTGTGACCTTCTGATTAACAGCCCTGTGCTTTAGTCACTACGCCAAGACCCGAAATAAAATAAAAGTCTGGTTCATCCTTGGGAGCAATTTCCAAATGCTTCAGATGCCTGAAGGTACCACATTTATCTGTACAAACAATAGTATGCGAGTATACACGCCATGGGACCATGCAGCCATAATACCGCTCAGGAAGGAGACACTTTCTGTCTCTTAGAAATTAATGTAGTTTGGTGCGAAAAGTGCAATTCAATCCCAGAACAACAGCAAAGGACCTTGTGAAGATGCTGGAGGAAACAGGTAGACAAGTTTCTATATCCACAGTGAAACGAGTCCCATATCAACATAAAGGAAAGGCTGCTCAGCAAGGAAGAAGCCACTGCTCCAAAAGCGCCATAAAAAACCAGACTACAGTTTGCAAGTTCACATGGGGACAAAGATCTTCTTTGATATCATTTGGTCTGATGAAAAAATATGTTTGGTCATAATAACAATCGTTATGTTTGGTGGAAAAAGGGTGAGTCTTGCAAGCGAAGAACACCATCCCAACCATGAAGCATGGAGGTAGTAGCATCATGTTGTGGGGGTGCTTTGCTGCAGGAGGGAATGGTGCATTTCACAAAATAGTTGGCATCATGAGGAAGGAAAATTATGTGGATATATTGAAGCAACATCTCAAGACATCAGCCATTGATTTAAAGCTTGGTTGCAAATCAGTCTTCCAAATGGACCACAAGCATGCCTCCAAATTTGTGGCAAAAAGTCTTGAGGACAACAAAGTCTAGAGTGGCCATCTCAAAACCCTGACCTCAATCCTATAGAACATTTGTTGGCAGAACTGAAAAAGTATGTGAGCAAGGAGGCCTACAAACCTGACTCAGTTATACCAGTTCTGTCTGGAGGAATGGGCCAAAATTCCAACAACTTATTGTGAGAAGCTTGTGGAAGTCTACCCAAAAGATTTGACCCAAGATAAACAATTTAAAGGCAATGCTACCAATTACTAACTAAGTGTATGTAAACTTCTGACCCACTGGGATTGTGAATAAATAAATAAATGCTGAAATAAATCATTCTCTCTACCATTAATCTGATATTTCTTAAAATAAAGTAGTGATCCTGACCTAAGACAGGGAATGTTTCTACGATTATAAGGAATTGATTAAATCAGGAATTGTGAAAAAACTGAGTTTAAATGTATTTGGCTAAGCTGTATGTAAACTTCTGTCTTCAACTTGTATGTAACTCTTTTTATATGCTCAACATAGGTGTCTCACTCTCTGAAGTTAGTTTACAATGCTGCCTGTGAGGAAGAACCTGACAAGGGGCCTGCATAATAAAAATGATTGCATGCCTGGGCATGTTAGCAAATGCTGCACTTCTTAGCCTACTGGTTATAGACAGTATAAAGGGGGGAGACTGACCACTTGTAGAAAAATTAATGGAAGAAATCACAACCCTTACAGTGCTAATATGGTGGCTGCAGGAATAGAAGTCCTTTCCAGTTTGTTTTATCTAGAATGTGCCTCCATATTAGCTGGATCAGCAAAAAAAGTTATTCTTAGTGTTATTTAAGCTAAAGAAACATAATATATGATATCATTGTTGTTAGATACATTATTTTATGTATTTAATTTATTAAATTTATGTTTTAAAACACATTTATTCAATAAATAAATGGTGTTATCAAGATGGCTACCTAGTGAACAGGCTTGCTTTAAAGAGACTTTGGATGAATTCAGAATCGCATACTACTCTTACTATTTTTGCCATATGGTAGAAAATTGTTAGAATAGCAAAATAGTAGGCAATTCTGAATTTTGAATTTGTATGTAGCAGCAGAGGAAAGTCAGAGTTAATACTGTACCTACAACCCACTTTCTGTGGATTTAGCTGTTTTCGGCTGTCTGCGTGCTCACCAGATCACTGATACTGTAGCAAATACTGTTTACACATGCCCTTTGGAACAAGTGAAAGAAAGTGCTTCAGACTGTTTTCACTTTGCCCATGAAGGCTAACTTACTGCACATAATGTAATAATATGAGAGACCCCTTATCTCCACATCAAAATAATGCCCTGAAGCACTTTTTCAGAAAGGTCCTCTCTGAATCTGAAGTAATTCGCTTTATGCTTGCCATATAAAGCTATACAATTTTTTTACCCAAGTGTATACAGAAAACTATCCTGCAGTTTCCCATTTGTCTTCAGAAGGCATGCTCCCAACTGTGTCTCTTACCCTTAGAAAGTGGGTTGTAAAAGTTGTATTAGAAAGTAATCATTCTGTGAATGTCTGCCTGACCAACCAAAAGCCTTGTGGTGAACTGAGTTCCCTTCCTGCACAAATGAGTAAATCGTTTCCATCCAATTTAGTCCATTCACTCTCGTAGCTGAGGCCGAAAGTAGGGCAGCCAATGGCTAAACGCAGAGCTGACTGGGTAAGCCTTTATTCGAATGGACAGATGGAGTTGGAGCTGGCAGTCATTTCAACCTGGGCCAGATAGAGACATAGTCAAATAAAGAGGAGATCCTCTCACGTCTCCCCATAGCTGCACATGCACCAAACCATAGTATTTAGTAGGTACTGTCATAAAGAGAGTGACCATCTGGAAAATAGTATTTTAAAGTTTATGTCATAAAATGTTGAACTTTCCCTTCTCCACATCAATCTAAAAGCACACTACCAAGCTGTGTTTGACTTTAAAGGGGTCATATGAAGTATTAAATTTACTGAAGTTTGGAGATAAAATGTTTTTTTTACTGTAAAAAAACATACTGCAACATATCTCAATATTTCCTCTACTGAACGAAAATAGCATTTATTGAAACAAAGCTGCAAAAACGGCTCGTTCAGACATCCTTGGATTTCTTATGTCAAAAAACTGAAATAGTAATATAAGACTGCCTACATTTATTGATGCCTATTGGGTCAGAAACTAGACCCATCCACGGTGAGGTAATAAAGAGAGAATATAGTCACTTTTTCACCATCAGGCTGAATGGAACAGTTTGTAATCGTGCCATGCCGAACCGTGCTCAAATGGAAATGCTACTGGAACCGCTTCTCACCATGCTCATAATCACCCCAAAAGAATGAAAAGTTTTACTGTTAAGATTAAAATGTGGAAAGGTTTGTTTTGGCCAGAAGTGAAAAATGAATAATACATTTTTTTCACATGACATTTTATCTAGGGATGTGCACAGATTGTCGACATTCAGGTGCCACTTTTCGAATACCAAAATCACTATTTGTTTATTCCACACATTCAAGCGAGGTCTTCAACCCAACTTGAATTTGATGAGTTCTGACAAACCAGAGTTCTGTTTGGCTCAGTTTAAGTATAGGGTGAGTGAGGGGCTGTTCAAGCATGATTTTGTGTGCATTTATGGCTTTTTTCTATATACTGTTATTATGCTCTGGACGGCGTCTTTGACTGTTGAATCTCACGTATTTTTCTTTCAGTGTCTTACGCTGGATCGCCACATTTTTTTGACACCAGTTAAAGTTAAAAAGAACTTACATTTTTGTAAATGCATCATGAAACACCTGCGCTGTGCTGCGTTCTGAAGAAGTTCAGGTTGCAAAGAGGACTTAATGTGACTGTTACACCATAAAATATGATTCCAGATAGTTTTTAATAGAGCAAAGTTTCAGCGCTTGATAAACTGTAAAACATAGTTTTTTCCCTTTTTGCTTTGGTGTGCATATTTATGTACGGTGATTAGACAAGTTAATTTTCCTTTTATTTTAAACAAAGGACCCAGAAGAGGCTTTGCTGCCTCACGGAAATGTGAATCTGCATGAGCAGAGCACATAGACAGGCAGTGACAGTTTATTTTTGATTGACTTTAATGTGAGATTTTATCATTTGAAGGTCTATGTATTGTGCTGTTTAGGCTCATATCTCACTGTGGCAGAGCGGAGGGTGGGGCCAGGTTGGGATACTGCACACCTGATCCCTAATCAGTCTAATCAAGCCTCCGAGAGTGATAAAGGCCGACTGAGGACGGCAGTGTGTGTGAGAGAGAGAGAGAGAGAGAGATTTACGGACAGCTGTCCGACACCTGTGTGTGTGTGTTTGTCTTTGTCTTTTTGGTTAAGTTTATAATTAAAATATTAATTATATTATCAAGTCGGTTCTCACCTCCTCCTTTCCATGAATCCCTTTACACTGGTGCCGAAATCCGGGAAGGAGGAGGCATGCGCCGTAGTGGAGTTCTCGCTACCATCCACCCCAAAGGAACACCCACGGCCATCTGCTGGGAGACGGAGGAGCCCGGCCACCTGGAAGTGGAGGAACAGCTGCTGACCGCAAGGGGAGCAGGGGCTCCCAACCAACTGCCTGGAGCGGTTACCGCTGCCAGAGACTCTTACATCCACCAAAAACGCGGTGGGGCGTTCCGTCCGCCAGGGGCCGGATGACTTCCTCCGATCCACCCGGGGAGGTGCGGCTGTCGTCCGATAGAGGGTGGAGGAGTGGCCGAGGACCAAGCTACAACGTATCAGAGAACCGGGAGTAAGTGTTTTTTTTTTGTTCTCTCACTCTCCTCTCTCTCTCCTGCTGCCTCTACAAGTTGGCCCACGGAAAGAGGGGGTGGGATGTACGTCATACCTGGGGCTTCCCGGCCTGAGAGAACGAGGGAGTAATGTGGCATGGTGGAGCGCGGGGCCGGGTCGTGATGCTGCACACCCAACCTTATTAGGCTAATCAAGCCTCTGAGAGGTATAAAGGCCGACCGAGGATGGCAGTGCGAGAGAGAGAGAGAGATTTAAATGTCCGACACCTGTGTGTTTGCCTTTTTGGTTAAGTTTCTAATTAAAATATTATTTATATTGTCAAGCTGGTTCTCGCCTCCTCCTTTCCCTTTAATCCCTTTACACGCACTTTATTTACTGCTATTTTGAGTAGTGTTTGAGGAAATTCCATAGCAATAATAAAAGTTCCTGAGTCCTGACTCCCTACGAAATACTGATTAATTGTGAAACTTTGCTGTTAACTGACAGCTAAAAAACAGTGACAGTGCACATCCCTAATTTCATCATATGACCCCTTAAATACAAACTTAAATATTATCTTAAAATTAAAATGGACTTCCAAATGCTCACACTTTTTTCTGAAATAAATAAATAAATAATGGAAATTAAAGAGAGCAACTACAGTTAATTTTAGAGGTTTGGAACATCTAACCAGTGACTCAGATATACACTCTCCTCCTACACTTACAGGCAGTCTTAAGAAGTGACAAACATGATGATTTGAACATAAAGTTAGCCATCGTTACAATGCAAGACAAAAGAAAATGCCATAGTTTCACAAGATCTGTCTTAAAAGGAAGAAATCCTTTTTTTTAAATACATCTGCCATGCAAAGAGGACATCAAATGAACATTTGGCTTTTAATTTGATTCATTTGTTTCATTCTGCCCTGATTAAAAAAACAACAACTCTATTATGTTTAAAAATAAAAGTGAAAGAAATGTGACTCATTCAAAAATCACCTTGTGCTGATCAGATGTGCGACCTATATAAAGGAACCTTTTAAAAGAAGCTTTCAAAACTTCCCTTAAAAGAGATAAAAGAGGAATTTCTCGAAATCAACAAGGATGTAGCACCTATTGATCTGCTTTTATGAGCTGCCTAAATATTTTGGGCTTCCACTTTGAAGACAAAGCAAAGTTACATCAGTGAATATCAGTTGGTTTTTGACATTATAGGTATTTGTGTGTCGAATCAGTTCAGTAGATGAAGCAGTGGTTGTGGGATGTGTGTAACATGTCCTAGACTTCATACACTAATGCAAATGTACCAAAAGTACCATGGTACTTGAATATGGTAATTATTCAGCATCATAGTATATATCAGAATACCATGGTATTATCATCTGACATCATCACTGTACCATGGTACCACTACCTCATAACTTTTTGTAAGGATAGGAACATTGTGGTTTAGAATCTGGTATTATGTCCTGTGAGGAAATAAAAGAAGAGTACTGTACATTCAGTAGAAGCCTCTGGCATACTTGTCTTTGTTTTCACTGTCTGATGTCCATCCAGTTAAGTGCTGTGATTCAAGAACTGAATGCACAATTGTTTCATCATTAATAGCGATTTCAGTGTGTTGGCATGAGGCAAGAAATCTTTCGACTGTCTAAGCCTGAGGTGATCTTAGAATGGATCACTGACACTTTTGCAGAGAACATTTCAAATTCACTAGCTGAACCAAACAAATGCTAACTAGAAAGAATCCATTGTTTGAACATTCCACAGCACTGCAGCATACTCTGAAAAAAACTCTCCAAGTCAAAACACAGAGCAGTGTAATTGTTTTACATTTATATCAGATCAATTTTTAAAATGGTCATTTAGTAAGCTTTTTAGTCAAACATGTACCTAACCATGGTCAGTTTGGTAGAGAAGTAATACTGCAACAGTGCATGTGGCAAGAAAAGAACATACTCAAAAGTAGTACATCAGTTATCAATTTTACATTGCATTCACACTGTTAAACCATCACCAAATGAAGCCATCGTCTTGCTATTGGGTCAGTTTTAGTTATGTGACAGTTTTTTTTGGAGATCCTTTAGGCTTGTAAGTGTTCTCCTCTTGCTTGCCTATGAAGAGACATTTGAGTCTCTCCTTTGAGAATGTCGGTAGATGTTTACGCAAAAAATAGCTCAACGTGCTGAAGGGGCCTCATGTCAAAAGAAATCAGCGAACAATAAAGCAGTGCCCCTGCCAATCCCTCTGGCTTTTATTCAGAACTCATGCAACCAGTCCATCTGTCCTGAGACTCTCCCTCTGAAACGCTCCTGCCTGGTTCCTTTTATATTAATCTTCCTGCCAGCACGGCATTTCCCTGTGGTAGAGTTGCACAGTAGATTGGAAAAATGTGTTATGTTTATGCTAATGATGAACCAGTCAAAAAGAATGTTATGCAGTATAGTTTCAGTCACTATTCACTTTCATTGCATCTTTGTTCCATGTATGAATTGTGACTGAGGCTCTCAGGGTGAAAACACAATAAAGGGTTAGGTCACCAAAGAATGAAAATTCTGTCATAATTTACTCAATCCCATATAGTTCCAAACCTTTATGACTTTCTTTTTCTGAGGAACTTGAATAAGGTGTTAAGAGTCAGAATGTTAGCCTTAGTCACCATTGACTTTCACTGTATGAAAGAAAAGGATGAAAAGATTCCTTCAAAGGAATAGTTCACCAAAAATGAAAATGTTCTTAACATTTACTAACCCTAAGGCCATCCAGATGTACATGACTTTCTTTCTTCTGAAGAACACAAACGAAGATTTTTTTGTATCTCCATTCAATGGAAAGTGAATGGTGACCAGAAATGTGAAGGTCCAAAAAGCACATGAAGGCATCATTAAATTAATCCATACGACTCCAGTGGTTAAATCCATGTCTTCAGAAGCAATATAAGAAACATTGTTCATGCATATCGCTACCTACTAGTTGGGGCTGGTCAAAAGTGTAGATTTATAGTAAAAAAGGACTCACAACCATCATATCACTTCAGAAGGTATGAAATTAACCAATGGAGTCTTATGGATTACTTATATGCTGCCTTTATGTACTTTTTGGAACTTCAAAGTTCTGGCCACCATTGAATTGCATTGTATGGACCTACAGAGCTGAGATGTTCTTCTAAAAAAATCTTCATTGTGTTCTGCAGAAGAAAGAAAGTAATATACATCTGGGATGGCATGAGGGTGAGTAAATGATGACAGAATTTTCAGTTTTTGGTGAACTATTCCTTTAAGCAAATTATTCTCTGGGATGCCTACAGATTATGGGCTATTTACTTTTGAACTTTATGGCAGGTACTTAACATGGGATAGTGTGTATGTGAAGGGGATTCAATTAAAATTGTTCCAGAATGCAAGTGCAAGACTGCTATTCACGAAGAACAGCACTCACTGAACTGTCTCCAACTGAGAATCTTGCGCATGAAGCAGCAGGGCCTGTCAAACCTTCTCCTTGCAATATTGCTGTAGAACATCGGTTTCTTGTACACTGTCTTTGACATGGTGGCCTATCGCCTTCAGATAAATTACACAAAAGAAAAGAACATGCTTGTTTGAATGTCACTGTGGATCTTTGACATCTGATGGACACGTTTATGCATTATTCTGTAAGAAAATACAGTTTCTTAAAGTTTACAGAAGATAGAAATAATATATGAAAAGATTCTTTGAAATGGCTAACTGGAGCTGAGCTTTTCAACGGCTCTGCCAAACACAATAATGACATCTGTCAGAGTGTCAATGTTTGTTGAGTTGTTTTTTCTTCTATCTTTCTCCATTTCATTTCTTCATTTCCTGTCGTCAGCCTCCAAGTAACCTGCTTTATTCCACAGAACTCTATGGGGCTAATTGACTAAACTGTTGCGTCACTTTTGCACATAGTACTTCAACGCAAAAACCTGTGTCTTATTAACTGACCATCTCCAATCTAATTTAACTTGGTGCAAAATGTGCTGAAAATAAAATTATTGACATTCAGTGATATCACTGAACAGCATAAGCATGCCTCCTTTCTATGTAAAAGAGTCTCATTATAGATTGTATCTTATTCATAAAACTCAGCACTTTTAACTTTGCACAATTAACGTCATACTATTCTGCCACGGAAAGCAGGCGGAAAACTGAATTTTATTAAAAATAGATGTTTGTATATATATTCTATTGATCATATTGGCACTAATTCATAAAATTATGATCTAATGATGGAGATGAGTGGTGGAGTGATGCTGTACAGTCTCAGTAAAGGTTTACAAATTGCATTAAGCACTTAATTTATGGGTGCTTATGTCGTTACCTGATTTGCATAATTATTTTAATGAATTAGGTTCTAAAAGAACGCAGACAGCATATGCAATCATAATTTGTTTCTTAGTGAATTCCCCCCTGTGGTATTATTTTTACTTTATTTAATATTGTTTTATTCATTGCCCTAGTTTTTTGTCAAATGGCTTTCTAGTGTAGTGACTGATTGGTTGCCAGAGTCGTTATTTCCTGACCTGGGTTCACATCCGGTATGCTTTGGATTGATACCTGTTTGTTTGACCACATAGTGCTGGCTCTAAAAATAAACCACCAGCAGGCAGCTTCTCCCCTGCTGCTCAGTTCAGTACGTGCTTAAATACTTCTGATATCGGGTTTCTCTTATCAGGTGTGGTGGTCCTCTGGTTACTTTTCATTAGCTACAATATTTTGTATAAAGTTTATTGTGTTAGTAACTGCTATCTGTTGGCCAGGGGGGTACAGCATGAGTCAGAGAGGCTAATTTCTCTTATTTGATAAGAGACAATGATGACATGCTTGATTGGCTCATTCACTTCATAACATAACATAACATAACATAACTGGAAACCATTGAAAGAATCTATTGCTAACCCCCAGAAAACTGACATAATCCCTTATGTATCTAAAGTAAACAACATTTCCTTTACTACAACATGGTATGAATTCAATGTGCTCAAAGTATGTCCAGCAAATGCTGTGAAAATTATAGCCTCATTATTTGTTGTTTTTCCAAAGTTGATAGATTATTATGCAGTATTAAAACTACTTAAGTTCTATCAGGAAGACTTGCAGACTTGAGTGAAATTGAAGATGACATTTATTTGATGAATATAAAACGGAAAAGTAATGTCTCTCTTTGGCGTAGGCCCCGTCTGGCAGTCCGAAGTTGTAGTACTCGGAACCGTCATATCCTGCCGGAGATAGGAGGCAGGAGCGAGGAGCCTACCCCAGTGCAGGATGGGACTCAACTGGTGGTGGAGGTTGCCGCGTTAGCACACTGAAACAGCAATGTGATAGATTGTGAGCAGACACAGCTAATGGTGCGATGATGTACAGCTGCTAGTCTTCCTGCTAGAACTACGCTGCGCTTACATTTCTCGTTTTTAGGGTTTTAAGGGCCCTATACATGATCGCGATCATGTCATGAAGGACGTAAACTGCATTTACATTGTGTTGGAATAACCATTATAAAATCTCTATGATTCTACTCTTGAGTATTCTACTCCGAGTCATCTGACACAGAAATAATTTGTTTCTATGGTACTGTTCCAAATGCAAAAAACGATAGTGTTCATCTGTGTGTTAGTTTAGTTTTTCCCATCGTGGACCTTTCTTTTGTTCCAGTGTTTGTTTACTTTATGTTCTCAGCAATAAAAGCCGCATTTGGATCCACACCCCTGTCTGCCTTGTCCTGCTACCCTCACAAAATCATTACAGAACGCACGACCAACCATGGATCCAGCGGTTTTACGAGCCAGATAGTCTGAGTGGTTGGAGTGGTGGGTGGTGTAGTGGCTAAAGCACAGGGCTGTTAATCAGAAGGTCATTGGTTCGAACCCCACGGCCACCACCATTGTGCCCTTGAGCAAGGCACTTAACTCCAGGTTGTTCTGGGGGGATTGTCCCTGTAATAATTGCACTGTAAGTCGCTTTGGATAAAAGCGTCTGCCAAATGCATAAATGTAAATGTAGATACCACCTGCTCAGTTTGAGGCAAGAAGACCGTCCAATAGAGGACCACGTTCACGACTTCCTCCATCTGGCGAACATCACAGACTTCCCGGACTCAGCATTGGTGGTCTTCTTCAGGGACAACCTGAGTGGCTGGCTGAAGGAGCGGCTGCCACCGGCATCAAGCGGCTGTACTCTCCGCGACTTCCTGGAGGTGACCTTACTGTTGTGCGGCTCATCGTTCACTGTGGGCCTTGCTGAAAAGGACCCTACCTCTCCACCCACTGTGGAGACCCTTCAGCCATCTCGGGCTCTCCCTGTCACGCCTGCCCCGGTCTGCGAGCCAGAGCCCATGCCTGCCCCTGGCCTGAAGCCACGCCGACCAGGAACAGCGTTCCAGCGTCGCCAGTCACATCAGCCCGGAGGAAGAGGAGAAGGGGAAAGGCCTCTGCTCTCCAGCCTCCACCTGCCGCAGCCCCGTGCTCTAAACCCCCCGTGGCTCTGCCCTCAGCGCCCAGCGCAACCCAAGCCAGCGCATACCACGGTCAACCAGTCAGAGCCTGTCGCCTCAGAGGTCAGTGAGCCAGCGTCTGTAGCCTCGACCGTCCCCGAGCCAGCGTCTGTAGCCTCGACCGTCCCTGAGCCAGACTCAAGTCTCTCGAGTCTTCCTGGGCTCCTCCTCCCGAGCCTCCCAGGGCCCCTCGAGTCCTGAGCCTTCCAGGGCTCCGCCTCTCGAGCCACCCAGTGCTCCGCCTCTCGAGCCACCCAGTGCTCCGCCTTCCGAGTCTCCTTCGGCTCTGCTCCCAGAGACTCCCGAGCCTCCTACGATTCTGCTAGCCTTCTAGGGCTCCGCCTCTAAAGCATCCTACGGCGCCCCCTCGGCTCCGCCTCCAGAGCCTTCCAGGTCTCTGCCTCTTAAGCCTCCTACGGCGCCACCTTCCTCGGCCCCGCCTCCTGAGCCTTCCTCGGCTCAGCCTTCAGAGCCATCCTCGGCTCCGCCTTCCTCAACCCCTCGGCTCCGCCTCCTGAACTTCCCTTGGCTCCGCCTTCAGAGCCTTCTTCGCCCTCGCCTCCTTCGGCTCCGGCTCCTGAACCTCCCTCGGTTCCACCTCCTGAGCCTCCCTTGGCTCCGCCCCCGGAGTCTCCCGAGCCTCTCCCGGCTCCGCCTCCGAAGCCTCCATTGGCTCTGTCTTCAGAGCCTTCTTCGCCCTCGCCACCTTCGGCTCCACCTCCTGAACCTCCCTCGGTTCCGCCTCCGGAGTCTCCTTCAGCTCCACCTCCTGAGGCCCCCCGGCTCCGCCTCCAGTGGCTCCCCCAGCTCCGCCTTCTGAGCCTTCTACGCCATCACCTACCTTTGCTCCGCCTAACACTGTTCCGCCTCCTGACCCGCCCAAGGCCTTACCGCCTGAGTCTGCCACGGCTCTGCCTGTCTCTGCTCCGCCCCCAGGGTCTCCGGCGTCCTTGCCTACGCCTCCTTCGGCGCCGCCACCCAAGGCCATGACTGCTTCGCCTCAGAAGTCCACCTTGGCTCCGCCAGCTTCCCCAGTGGCCACTCCTCCTCCCAGGCCCCCCAAACCGGCCCTTGCCCAGTGGCCACCACCTAGACCACCTAAACCATCCCTGTCCTGTGGCCGCCTCCCAGACCTCCTGAACCGGTCTTTGCCTTGTGGCCGCCTCCCTGGCCTCCTAAACCTGTCCCTACCCAGAGGACGCCCCCCAGACCTCCTGAACCCGTCTTTGCCTTGTGGCCACCTCCCTGGTCTCCTGGACCTGTCCCTGCCCGGTGGACGATCCCCAGGCCACCTGACCCTGGCCCCGTCTCACACCCCCGTGGACTGCCTGCTTGCCCCCTCGGCCTTCCTAGTCTGCCTGTCGGCCCCTTGCGCCTCTGTGGACTGCCAGTCTGCCCTCTTGGCCTCCCTGGTGTGCCTGTCCGTCCCTCGTGCCTCCATGGACTGCCTAATTGCCCCTTGTGCCTCCTTGGTCTGTCTCTGTGTCCCTTGTGCCTCCTTGGTCTGTCTCTGTGTCCCATGTGCCTCCTTGGTCTGTCTCTGTGTCCCTTGTGCCCCTTTTGGTCTGTCTTTTCTCCGACCTCTTCTAGCCCCCCTCGCCTGGAACATTTTGTGTTTATTGTTTTTAGGTTTCTTTAGACCGTCTGGAATCCGGTCCTTTTGAGGGGGGGCTATGTTACGATCCCGTGTTGTCCGTCCCGTGTTTTCCGTTTTCACTTATCACGTTCCGTGTCACGATCCCTTGTTGTGTAAAGTGTTTTCTGTTTCACCCGTCACTAGTCACTTTCCATGTCACGCTCCCTTGTCGTCCGCCCGTGTTTTCTGTTTTACCGTTCACGCTCCCTGTCATGTCTTCCTTGTTGTCCGCCCGTGTTTCACTGTCTCTGTGAAAACTACACTTCCCTTCTTCCCGTTGTTTCCGGCCCTGTCTGCGTGTGATTGTCCGCACCTGTCTGTCATTTTGTCATTACCGTGTCTCTTTATTTAAACCCCGCTGTTTTCCCTTCCCGCTGTCGTGCGTTAACGTTTCGTGTCTCATGGTGACGTTTCATGTTTGCGCTATTTCTGTGACCACTCTCTCTCGGTTTATGTTCCCTGCCTGTTGTTCCCTGTTCTTTGGAGGTTACCCTGCTCTTCGTGTTCCCTGCCTGTTAACCCGTTCATGTTATCCCAGCCCTTCGTGGATGTTCTCCTACCTATGTTCATCTGTGTGTTAGTTTAGTTTTTCCCATCGTGGACCTTTCTTTTGTTCCAGTGTTTGTTTACTTTATGTTCTCAGCAATAAAAGCCGCATTTGGATCCACACCCCTGTCTGCCTTGTCCTGCTGCCCTCACAAATTCATTACAGATAGATGTGCTGTTTTGTTATTGAAGACAGCGAAATACAACATTAAATTGTGTAATTTCTGCACCTATAGCGGCACCAAAATAAATTGCAAACATAATTAGAAGTTTGTCAAGACAAAAGTGGATGTTGGCTTGACAAAGTCTTGTTTGAAAATTTGACAGTCAGACAGACAGACAGACAACTAGACAGAAATGTTAGATCTTAGTTACTTGAAGCTGTTCACGTCCTGGGACGTCAGAAGTTATTTGTTTATATAACAATCTCACAACTCCAAAACGGCTAATAACAGCAACATTTTTATCACTACATTAGTTAATTAATTAATTCACCCCTCTAGTAGGTAATTACAAGTTCTTCGAAGATGTGAACTCTTTTTACAATTTGGAATCTCATAATTACAGTAATTCCGATATGACATGAATGCACCGTATGTTATCTGGTACAGAGTTTTGATAGTCCGCTGTGCAAAAACCATAATTCTGATCAGTTTGGACAGGACACTATTGCAGAACAGTCTTAAGGTCTGTTTGGTGTATGTAGCTTAAACAAGGAAGTCACAGTCATAAGTCTGGTCTTTGTTTAGAGATTTTGGAACAACCCTATCAGCTTAAAGTGTAAAAGAGTGTATGTTGACTTTTTCAAACTAACAGTATGACTGTTTCAAACAAATTCCCTGAACAAATTCCATCTGTCATTTGGACAATCTATGGATAGTTCTATGACTCAAAACTGGAGTACAAGATCTAGAGGTGTACATCTGCAAAAGTGCCACATAACATTTTGTTTAACAGGGAATAATTCAGAATGACCAAAGTAAGATTCTCTAGTGCGTTATCACTAAATGTGCTGATTAAACTGATGGGCTAAATGCAGTCTGCTGAGACATTAAAACGACTTAGAAATCATCTTAAAAAGAATACTGAAAACAGGCTCTGCCCCGATCAGGTTCGTAAAATGGAGTTAGTCCACTTCATCAAGCTTGCTGACATTGGGTTTTTCCGTTACTGAACACATTTCATCCAGTGTGATTTAATCTCTTGAGACCCTATTTAATTCTGTTCATGGTACATTTGCCTGCACTAGGATGGTTTTCCCATGTTGTTGTCAGTGCCATATGGAAATTATTTCACCAATCCACCTGGAAATCCATGGAGCCAAAACTGATAAAAATATTCCCTCTAATTTAACTGGATATTTGTGCCATTATAGAAACAACACCAGGGTTCAGTTAGAACACAGAACACCTGTCAGCTTTGAATGCATGATGAAAAGAACCAATGTGATATATGTGTTTGTCTAAAAAATAGCCTAGAGTTTATTATTCAAATACTCAACAATGATCAGAACATTACAAGACTTATAGAGCCTGTGAAATCAATTGTGTGGTCTTTTTCTAACAGAAATAGATTTTAAACTTCACTGACTTTACAAATTTGTGTCCAACAGAGCTCAACAGTGCCCGCACACTTTTTCAGCCACCTGGGTTCCGGAAGTATTTTCACCATTCATTTCTTCCATAAACTTTTCACAAAATTCTCAATTAAAGAGTTGTAGTCCATGAACCAAACCAACTAGCTCCGAGGTGAATCGCAAAATTACAGACTTTGTTTTAATGCAAAAAAGTATTTGAAAGTCCGACCGTAAGACAAATGTACAAGTCTGTGTACTTACCGTCTTTCATGAGGGCACTGTAATGATGCTGCTGGCATAGGCAATGACGAAGACGATGAATGTAGAACCAAAGTGCATTCAAAAAATTAACAACTGGGGATATCACCAAACTCAATTCATTCAACTAGGGTGTCCAGTTTTTCCCAGATCAGCCACCTATTTAAAACCCTTTCACAACTTAATTAGACATTTGTGTAATAGAAGTACTAACATGAAGATACATTTCAGACATATTGTGATACGTGAAAAGGGTCTCAAATACAGGACTCTCTTTGAAAAAACTGAACTAATCAAACTGATTTCAACACTGTATATTTGACATGCATAAATATAAAAATGTTTTTGCCTTTATGAATTCAGAGCCTCTTTCTCATACCCTCATGCTAAAAATACATTGAAACAATGGACTCATAATCAACATAGAAGCAAGGATTTAGTGGTCCAATTGCGTTTTGTGAAGGTCAGGGAGGTTTTTGTGTTTTGTGGTTTTGAAAACTGCTGATGGAATCAGCTCTCCAGCTGACAAAGGACTGATTGTATTTCATATCCTCCTGCAACAAATGCTTTTCTATGCAGGTACATCTCATGCTTTCCTTTGCAGACTTTTCTGTCTATATTGTTTGACGGGTAGACACTATCTACTTTGCTTCTCAGTAGGGCTTGGCGATATGGACCAAAAATCATATTTAGCTATTGTAAAGGGATCAATGGAAAGGGAGAGGCGAGAACTGGCTTGACGATATAAATAATAGTTTTAATGATAAACTTAAAAGACAACATGACGGACATGTCCGTTAACAATCTCTCTCCCCCGCACGATCCTCTGCAGTCGACCTTTATACCTCAGAGGCTTGATTAGCCTAATACGGGACCGGGTGTGTAGGATCACGACCATGCCCCGCCCTCCGCCCTGCCACAGCTATTTTTAGACTGAATGGTGATACACAATATGTATTTTCTACAAAGTGGACTAAATGTTCAGTTGTAAGCCATAGCCACATGTGAGATGGTAAATTAATCTTGCGACGTGCTTTGTTTCAGGGCAGAAGAATTTTCGGGCTGCAAAGGCTTCGAGGCCGGGGTTGCAGCAGCAGCACGAAGTTGAACACATATTACAGTTTATGGCGCTGTTGTAAATGGGGGAAGAGATTTGAAGTGCTTCCACTTTTGGATGCAACCTGTTTGTGGCATTCTCTACAGATGACATTCAGGGCTCAACATTAAGCATTGTGATGGGCTTGTCCATTAGTCTTTCACTTATCTGAGTAAAGAAGTTTCTTGTCCAGAGAGAAAAAAGGACATGTATTGGTTACATGCTCTAATAACATGCCAGAGTTTCTGTTGTATGTTTTCTATAATTACGACATGGCCATCCTAACAGTATTATACTTGTTCAATCAGCTAGGATAATTTTGGTATAATTTTTGAATTGTATTTTACCGTTCAGGCACGAGCGTTAAGCGCGCCGCACACACAAGCTGCCTGTCAGTCAAACAGCGCGCTGCTGTTTTGCTTCTCCTATGATCTTTTAAATCCAAACCATCTCCAAATAACTGAACTGTTGTTTTTCTTTTTACTAACCAGGTCTTCTTCAGCAGTGTGAACTGGCGCTGTGTCTCCCTCTATGTTGTAGGAGAACTTGTGAGCGAGCGGGGCCGGGATTGCACTCAGACACAGAGGAGAGTGGGGGCGGGGTTGTGCGGAGAGAGTGATTGAGGAGAGATGCTTTATGGAAGAAATGGGTTATGTAATGCAACATCAAACTATATCGATATAAACAGTATTGTCTCATCCTGTATCTCATTTGTAAATATATCGATATAACTTAAACGTAGATATACCGCCCAGCCCTACTTCTCAGCTGCAATTTTCAGTTGCACTATCCACCTCCTCATAGCATTTATAGAGGTCATAAGGGCCAAGTCATCATTAGGCCCTTTCCCACCGACAGTCCTGTTATTTTTCCCTTAGTAAAGTTCTAGATGAGAAATGGAGGAACAGAACTCCTGAGGAGACTTTTCCCCTGTTGTATTCACATTCAGTACCATTGTAGCGACGTCATCTAGTATTGATAATTTCAATACTAGATGAAATCTATTATTGTATCGGAGCTACACTTTTGTTTGTTTAGTGCTGTTTTATATTAACTTTTGCTCCATTGGAAAATGTAGGCAGCTACCTTATCAGTTAATGTTTTAAACATAAATGCTTTTGGATGAATGGAACTCTCTAAACAGTTTAAAAAGCACCTTATTTCATCCTACCTTCATCCATTCTTATACAGCCTCTGAAGGCAGCATTTTACAGTTTTCACACATCCTCCATGATCGAGGCATAAGTGGCACATTTTATTTCGGTGCCCATGTTAACAGAATATACAGTTCACACTGCAAGCGTGAATCCCACAAAAATAATTAGGAGATTATAGTAAAGACACAAAAGCAAATCAAAATTATTCAAATTGAATCTATAGTACACTACAATTTATATGTCTGCATTCAAGTAAACTGAATAAAATAACTTAATAAAGGAAATAATTACCAAACTGCCGGACATTTTGCCTTTCTGTTATATTGGTGCACAGTATAGACACAACATAAACCAATCACGACCAAGTGTGCTGATAAAGATGAAGTGCACGTGACTGCCCACTATTCTCCTTGAAGCAGTAATAATAGTAACTTTATTTTCTGCACACAGGCGCTGATGTTTCTCACGGAAAAGATGTGGTCAATGTGAACATCCAACGCAATCGCCCGCTCACATGCCACTCGCACCTCGCTCACGGAGGATGTGTGAACCCAGCGTTACAGTTTAAACTTGGCGAGTGAGCCACGGATGTCATGTTCCGTACTGCAGCCGGAGAGATGAGACAAAATGGCGAAAAGTCTCTATTGAAATTCTTGAAGTTATGAAACTGGTGTTGAGCGGGTAGAATTCAATGAAGCTGTCAGCTGAGGAAATATGAGGTGTCTATTTCTGAAACTAGGGACTCTGATGTACTTATCCTCTTGTTTAGTTGTACATCTGGCCTTCCACATCTCTTTCTGTCCTTGTTAGAGCCAGTTGTCCTGTGACTTTGAAGACTGTAGTGTACACCTTTGTATGAAATCTTCAGTTTTTTGGCAAAAAGCTCATTTCGGGCGCTTGTATTTGCGATCTTATTCTTTCGGTCACTACCCAAAGCTCATGAGGTGAGGGTTGGAACGTACACTGACTGGTAAATTGAGAACTTTGCCTTCAGGCTCAGCACCTTCTTCACCACCATGGTCCGGTACACCGACCGCATTACTGCAGAAGCTGCACCGATACACTTGTCAATCCCACGCTCCAACTTTCCCTCACTCGTGAACAATCCCCAAGATACTTGAACTCCTTCACTTGGGGCAGCTGTTCTCTCCCTACCTGAAGAGAGAAATCCACCTTTTTCTCAGCAAATTAATTATCTTTAAAGAACTGCCACTACAGGGGGCCAGGGTAGCTCAGCGAGTATTGACGCTGACTACCACCCCTGAAGTCATGAGTTCAAATCCAGTTCAAATCCCAGTTGGTAGGGAGGATAGAATCACATGAGGTAACCTCCTTGTGGTCGCGATTAGTGGTTCTCGCTCTCAATGGGTCGTGTGGTAAGTTGTGCATGTATCACGGAGGGTAGCATGACCCTCCAAATGCGGAGTCTCTGCGGTGTCATGCACAATGACACCGTGGATAAGATCCGCGACTTGTCGGTCACAGAATCGGAAGCAACTGAGAATTGTCTTTCGCCACATGGATTGAGGTGAGTAACTGCACCACCACGAGGACCTACTAAGTAGTGGGAATTGGGCGTTCCAAATTGGCAGAAAAGGGGATAAAAAAAATAACTGCCACTACAACCATACACATTCAGTCGCATCCCAAGCTATTTTTTTATAAGTGCTTATAAAAAGTGCTTCTCGAGACCCCTCCATTCTGCACAATTCTGTTGCATTCTGCCTAGCTATTTTTCAAGACAAGAATACGTCTCATGTAAATGCCTCTTAAGAGTCCGACTGGGGTTAAGTGAACCCAAACCAGCCTAGGCTTCCTTAAGACTGATTAGTTAAATTGTCATTCAGGCAACCCACCAACTCATTAATTATCAAAATATGTTCTAAAAGATTATAAAGACAATCCTCTTTGTTACTTTGTCTTGGGTCCTTTAATTTTAAGATACAGTATAAAGTGAGTTAATGGAGGTAATATTTACATTACACACATCATAACAGTTAAAGTTTTTTCTTCTAATTAATCTTTTCTTGTCTTTTGCAAATTAATATCCAGTGAGGAGAAAATCTGTGGATGTTATAGCAAACACAAGTTGCTTTATCTAGAAAATATAACAGGTGTTGTTAATTAAATCATTAACAAGCAGGCAATTGTCTACAAATTAAATGTACATATTTTCCTCATCAAGGTAGAACTGTGCACTTTATTGCAAGTTGGTAAGAAAGTAGTTGCTGAGAAAATAACATATTTTTAACACGTTCATTGTGAGTGATTCACATTTTCCTTGGAAGTGTAATAGCATATGGTCTTTCACCAAATTGCATAAAAAAATTTTCATTTCCATGCACTTTTACAGTATGTACAGGGCAGATTTATGGTGTAATGTGTAATGTTATTTGTACACTGCAAGCGAGCAATGCAACAAAACTAGAACTGTCCCCCTATAATCGATGAAGCTGTCTACATTCCAAGCATGCAACGTTGATTACAGCGTTCACAGTGTAGACAACGTGTTAGCCTAAAGATGAACTCCAGGTCTCTGGAGCTGCACTACAAGACACATTTCATCATCTCACATTTTCTGCTCTAATCCATGCAATGATTGAAATTCAAGAAAAATCTGAAGAAGTTTTCCTACAAAACAGATTTAGTAGCAGAAGTGAGAGGATGAGTCACAATTTAAACCAAGGTTGGTGTTTTATGGCATGGGAAAAATAACACTATAATACCACTATTCGATTAATGTGCTCTCTTGTGGAAATGATAAGTGTTTGTTTTTTAATTTCAGCTAATGTGGAACATTGATTGAATTAAGACCAGAGATGGAAGCTGGAAGTACATTTGTCCACAACCTCTGCATTCCCCATTTATATTCCCCCTGTTATGGAATAAAAGTGGTGGATTTTTATGCCTTAGACCTTTGGCTCTCTCTCAACTCTCATCTGCATATTCAGGAAGTCTGTAATTCTAGCGGGTTCACTCTGTCACTGAGACTCCAGAGACGGGCATTCAATCCAAAGCATGAAGCCTCACGGGTCTGTTACACTGCACAATATTGAGAGCGGATGTAATGTCTCGTCTCATGGTCACAACCCTATCACGTTTAACTTCTAGACATTTCACTCTTGGAAATTTTTTGGTGTGTGTTTTGAGTTTTAGCAAGCTAGATTCCTTATCATTCTATTATATAGTGTTTAAACAATTCCTCAAATTAATGTTGCATGGTAACCAAGTTCTAGCTAAGCATCTAAATGCCTATGGTAATTCAACGTCCAAGTTTACTGAGAACTATCTGAGAGTTGTTCAGTAATTAAGTTTAGGTTTATGGGTCTAGTTTTTTGTTCTTTGAAGTTGAAAAATCAACAAAGCTTTCCAAAATCAAGCTTGGTAGTAATGGCTCAACTTGATCTCAGCACCTCCAAAAGGTCCTTTATTCTTTAGACATGTCTACAAATCCCGTACCTTGTAATTACAGCATGAACTTTTCCCAATCTTATTCTTCTCAGTGCTTTCAAGCCTCATAATTGCAGCAATCACGTTTTATGAAAAGTGTGGTTTGGACCATTCTGTTTAAGCTTAATTGTTTGTGTTATTTGGGTGGGAGGTGGAGGCAAGATAATACGTGAATGACAGGGGAGATGAAGGGAGGGGGATATTGGCTGTCATCGAAGCAGAAGCCATGCTTTTCATCACATGCTGTCACTTGCACACACAAAGCTGCAAAGCTGTTGCTTGTGAGTGTAAACAATACCAAAGCACCATGGAAACAACATGAAATAATGAGAGGGCGATATTTTACAGGTATAAGCAGAGTATCACTCCAGGTGCTGTGTGGATTTGTGTTAATTGTGAAGTTGGTTCCAGATGACTATGGTACAGTCTGCCTTGGCGTTCTCTTCCAGTATTTTGATGGAACAGACATTTACATATTTGTGTGGTCTTATTTTTTCTAAATCACTCGGTTTTGTCAGAGTGATTTTTAATGGGACCTTTGGAAATCTAAAACTATGAGACTACATTAAAAACCTTGTAAAAAAAAAAAAAGAAGGTTTAAGGATTAAAAATAATACCAACAAAGAAATGTTATTACATTTTTTATGTTCTGCACTATTTCTTTGTCACAAATTTTCTTTATAAGCAAATTTGATATATTGACCATGTTAACTTCAAAAGGTCAGCTATCTTAGCTTCCATTGAAACACATAATATTCTCTTTGGAACATTCTCAAATCACACTGGGATAACATGGGTAATCATTCATTTTTCACAAACTTGTGGAGTCCATGCTAGCTCGAGGGCATGCTGACATTAGAACAAATGGGGGACATGCCAAATGCTAAGAAATTTTTAAATTTGATTTATTTATTTATTTGACTTATTTTCGTTAGGTCTCAGAGTTTTGGGCCCTGGTGTATTTTTGTATGTATGAAAAAATCTATTTACGTTAGTCTCTCTCTTTCTATCTCACCCTCTTTGAGACTCATTCATGTATGTTTATGTCAGCAACTTAATGATATGATGGGAACTTTGTTGTACAATTTAATGAAATCTATAATTTAATCTTGATAGATGTTCTCACCACCTCAGAGTTCCAAAAAATACATTGTGAAGCTGTTCTGTGAATCTGTACCATTGCCAAAAGTATAATACAACTTAAAATAGCATTGGAAGGAAAGAAGCAGGACATTGACTGTGATATAGCACTGCAATGTCAGGGCTGGTTAATGTCCACCGACAGCAAGGACTCGAGACTTGAGTCCATGGCCTGGAGTCGGACAGTATTAAACTAAAATAACATTATTTAGAACTATTTGATCTTGTTACTTGACAAACAATCTGTTACGTGATGGTAATTGGTTGAGCTCTTAGAAAGATTGGAAGTTCCTCACCCAGCCAGACAAATAAACTCAAGGCTAATGCATCTTACAAGCTTAAAAAGGACTATTTAGTCACAAGCCACAGCACTTAGATGTTGAAGATTTCATGTATTAAATTTATTGATCATGACAGATATAGGGAGAAATGTTGGGAAAGCTACTTTGAAACTGTAACTTGGCAAGCTAAGATACTCATAATTTAAAGTAGTTTAATCACAGTCAGTCTACCCTTTTGGAAAAGTAGGTTACTACACTACAACATAATTACAAGATAATTAGAACAGTACTTACCACAATGAGAATCTCATTAAGGGTGACACTAAATACAACTAGCTAAACTGCAAAATCACTGTAAATTACAATTTTAACTTTTCAGTGTTAAAATATGTCCTTCTATCCCAGCCTAATATGCAGAGACAACTATAAGTCATTCAGAAGTTAATTTTCTTAAAAACTGTAAATTCTGTGTCTCAGTGGCATTTTAAAATCCCTATGTATTTAAGCAACCCGCTTAGTCCGGCCTCAACAACTTTACTAAACCAATGGAGCGAGTTGAGGGTGGGACTGTATTTGGAAAGCCATTTTGAAAACATGTATTATTTTTGCAGTTCCGTTCATTGGCGCTAGTGTCGCAGAAATTACACACTTCAGCTGTAAAACTGATTCAAAAATATGATCACACCATGTCGACTCACTGACAAGCGGCATCTCCTATAAGACATTTTTGCATTGCAACACCAGTGTGTTTACCTTCCCTTGTGGCTCGACTGGAAGTGTGTTGCGAACCAGACCCTGGTTCGGATCCCCAGTTGAAACCAGGAAGTAATCACTTTCACTTAATCATTGACTAGCGCAATGTGGAGGTTGCATTTTTAGCTCCAACATGTCATTTTTATTCCACTGATGGTAAGTTTTAGCTTTGGGGTTTGGTTTGGGGTTTCAGTCTATAAAATATAATTTCCACTTCACTGTATTACAGCTTGGAGGCAGTGTTTTGAATTTCGGCAAGCAGACAGATTTTAGAAAATAGATAAAGAAAACTCAACCTACTTTTTCTGATTTCACTGTGAGATAAGTCTGTAAAAAGAAAGCTGTTTTGTGATTACACACAAGAATCTGTCAATCAGCTTTTAGAGCCAGTTCATTCAAATGAACCATATGAACGAACCAATTCGCCAAAATTAATATTTATAAGGGGAACACGTTTGATTTAATTGGGAGATTAAGCAATAAAATGTGACGTAAACAATATTGATGTTGTGTTTTGTCATGCTGCAGTGCTACTTGATTGAAAAAAGCTTTCTACTGGAAAAGTTACACTAGTTAGAAAATAGCAGAGCAACTCCTGTCACACCACTGGAATCTAGTTAGCTAGCAGCTATTTTTAGTATACTCTGAGTATTGTCTTGCATTCTGCCTACAATGGACATAGTGTATAACAAGACCATCTAGCGTTGCATGTAAAGACAGTGCACTGTTGATATAAAGTCTTGTGTCCACAAATCTAATGAGTAACTCAAAACATTATTTTGATCCACCCAATTGTCTCGAATTTCAAATTTGGAAAAACCTCTAGGAGACTAGTCTGATTTTCTTAAGGGTTTTCCAACCTATTTTTAAACAATATTAGCAGCCGTGACCTCTCTGGCGTCAATTCAGTATTATGTAATCCATGTGAATATGCCTATTGAAACAGTTTTAGCTTGGGTTTAATGTTCTTAAATAGCATAGCAGTAACTCTAGCTGTATAACAGTATAAAAGGTACGATTGTAGGCATCATATAACCTAAAAGCCATGAGTTTTGCATCGTGAAAAATGGTTTCCGAAGGGAGCAAGTATGTTGAACTTTAATCTGCTGTTAAGAGCCTCTGTTTCCAATAATATTTTTTTATCCTTGTATTGCATAAACTTCACTCAGTTTTGGCTCTCAGTTTGGGGAATTTGCTCAGTGGGGAAGAATGAGGCAAGTTGAATATTTGGAAAACAAGTTAACACTTCATCTACTAGAGTCTTTGTTTTGGAGCTGATTTTTGTAAGACTAGGAGCTGAAGCCAAACTCAAAGCTTTGAGTCAGGATGATGCTAGTGGAGATCTGCTTCCAGCATGAATCACGGCCAAGATGTCCAACAAAATAATACGTACACGTTTGTTCCATAAACACAGGTTCTGTTGTCTTAATGGACACAACTAGAATGTGCTGAAATTATACAGACTTTTCCCTTGCCGTAGGAAGGAGCACCAGCTGTTGTTTTGCACGCTCAGCTAACATTGCATAGTTTGTTTACAAAGGTCATAAAGTTTGGTGTCTCTAAACACACCAGAGCTGATTCACACCATCAGTCAAATTCATTAAACTAGCATATTTTGCCAGCTGTAGCGAATCAGCTCTATGAAATATTAATAATCAATCATAACTTGTTATAATCGATTATGAATACTTGGATCAGTTAATCGGGTTAACTTGATGTAGCTACATTAACATTACAACCAAATACTCGGTTCATCCCGTGAATACTCAATATTGGTTATTAATTAATTAATTAATAGAAAGGTACATTTCCGGGGCATGGGAAATGTCTTTCTTACTAAGTATTAAGAGAGAGAAGGAAGTGGGCGCAGTAGTTTTATACCCTTAGAAAACATGTCCCACCTCTCATTGGCTCGACCAATGAGAAGGGTTTGGGTTCCAGGCGGGAATTTGGTTTATTGCTCTTTGTTCTCACATTTCTCATTGCATGTGCAAGAAAGAAAACTAGGAAATATACTTGTAATACTAATATGTTGTTGTTATCGACATATCATGTACACAGTCATTTCAATCTTCAAAATACCAAGTTATAGAGACCAAATATGCCACACATATGATTTCGGTTAACCATAGTATGCAAAGTCTGAAACATTAACCCATTAGTTTGCAAGAAAACATAGATCAAGCACATTTAAGGGAAAATGTGAGATGGCACATTAGATACATGTCAATATTTATCACATGGATATATAGAATATATATATAGGATTAACAGGGTTCATTTCTCTTTCTCAGTAAGAGAATGAAGTGAGGGTCAGCACTTCTCTGAACATTCCTTTCTCACATGGTACGGGTTCAGAAGGCGAAGTCACGAGGGTCTCTGGAGTGTCTCTCTGGGTCGTAAAAACGTCAATAGCGCATTCTACTCCAGACTCGCTGGCGCTCCCCGGTGATTTAGATGGGGAGAAACAGTGTAGGGGTGTTCTTTAGGACCCCTAGCACACAATGTGTGCCCTGTATTTAGAATTAATGAGTTCATGATTCTCCGTTCATACTCTACACAGCTGAGCACCCTAACACTTCCTGCCACACATTATATTTTAATGAGAATTGATGCAAAAAATATTAAACAATTACTATATTTTGACATCTGTATTGTCTTTGTTTTTGTGTATGAGCGATAGGGTGAATAGCTTTTCTGGTGCAATTAGGTTGTATGTGTTCTTGCGATAGAGTGAATAGCTTTTCTGGTGCAATTAGGTTGTATGTGTTCTTGCGATAGAGTGGATAGCTTTTCTGGTGCAATTAGGTTGTATGTGTATTTGCATCAGAGAGGAAGAGTGCAACAGTAATGTGATTGTAATACTATTATACCTGTATGAAAAGCTGTGACAATAAGTAGTTAACTCTCTGAGGTCAACGGACGCGCCGGCGCGTCCTGTTGGAATTTTTCGTCATTAAAGCGGAAACAATATTTTGGGCATACAGATAAGTGTAAGACATCATTAGAGATGATAAAGGGTCTACTTTTATTTGTGTACACTCACAATAACAACAAAACCTTGTGATTTTGTAAAATAAAGAAAATAAAAAGGGTGAGCTTTCAGCAGTCTCCGTGTTCACAAGCATATTTCTGAAACACGTCATAAAAATGAACTGAAACTCTGTGAACACAAACATGAAACATATGTCTAAAGAAAGCTAAAAATGTCTACTTTTAAATAAAACAATTCAAATTTAAAACAAATATTCTCCTGCAATGTAATCTGTATGAAACAAAGCGATGTACAGCTTTTTACTGGCTCAGCTCATTATAGCTAATGTGATCACACCCACCAGCAGAGCGTGCCATTCATACGCTAATGTGCTGAGGTGATCGATGCATATGGTAAACGCCCCTGACAGTGAGGTTTGATATAAACACAATTAATTCACTTTACTGCGTGTTTTTAATGATACACAGGGAGGAAACTCCTGGATAGTAAGGAAGAGTTAACATTTTCCTTAGAAGAAGAGCGGGACTCCGATGAACGTTTGTATTTTGAAGAGAGACTTGATCCAGACGAGGATACAATTTGGGACGAGCAAGTCATTTAGTTTTCATTAGTTGACATGCTATTTTATATATACATGTACATATTTTACTAGTGGGACTGTTTCCAGACTTGCCAGCCAGGATTCAGAGTATTGACATTTGAAATATGTCCTAATACGCAAGTTTTAGTTACATGTAAATGTTGTTTCGGCTAAAGCAGGTATTTATGGCAGGTATGCTGTATGATTTAAATATGATATGTAATATGATATAAAAATGATATGCATGTTTATATTATATTTTATCTAGTATTTATGCTGCCTCATTATCATCAACAATGCTTGTGCTTGCAAATATGTGTACAGGTTAAATTAGTAAAATGCACTTTACATATGCCCATATTAGAAAATCACCATCTTATAATGATTTCTGAAGGATCATGTGACACTGAAGACTGCAGTAATGATGCTAAAAATTCAGCTTTGATCACAAATTGCATTTTACAATATATTCAAATAGAAAACTGTTCTTTTAAATTGTAAAAAGAGTTCACAATATCACTGTTTTTACTGTATTTTGGCTCAAATAAATGCAGTCTTGGTGAGCAGAAGAGTCTTCTTTTAAACGGTAGTGTAGAAAGAAAATGTATAGTCTGATTACTTCTTTTAACTTAGAACTTGATTTTGATCATTAAGTCTCCTCACATTCATTCTCTATCTGTCACATTCCTCATTGATAGGCCCAGGGGAGGGGTCTTTTGTCTCCTCAGGTGTGAATTACAATCTATATTCATGATAGTTCACGCATCCGCACATATGACCTTTCTAACACTAAAAGTGTCTTACAAAAGTTATGACTAAATTGACTAAAATGACTCAATTATTTTGTATGAGTAAGTGATCAGGATGGGTTTCACATCATTTTGTAGCAAAAACTCTTGGTTACAAGATCCAGTTCTCAAAAGTCTTTTTAGACATTTTAACGTGACATCTCCTCAGCGCCCGATGCATTGTGAGAAAGTGTTCAACCTATCCACACTTCAGATTCCCGCCGGAAGTAGTTGGTCATCCAGGCATTTCACGCTTACTGTCTTATGAATACTATGAATTCGGACATACTACTCCACTGGCATACAGTTTTTGGCATACTATATAGTAGGGAAGTATGGATATTCAGATGCAGGGCAAGTGTTTTTCCAGTGTTTATCTCCTATACTAAAAAACTTTTTTATTGAATTTAATTTCTTTACCCACTGAAAGCTGCATATGGACATATGTGTTCTATGGCAAGTCTAGAGGGGATAAATATACAATCACACACTTTCACAAGGTAAAGTTACTCCATAAATCGCTTCCTAAATCACTCTTTTATTTCATTGTTTATGAAGATTGAACAATAGTTGTTGTAAACCAAATTGTTTATGCTCACGCGGTGGTCCTGTTTTTATTTTGGCGAGCTCTATGTGACAGGGAATCAGAGGGAGAGAGAGAGTTGCGGTGAGTTGGTCAGTCAGTCCTCCACCATTCTTAATCAGCAAGTGTGTCATACTTCCGAATGAAGAGAGCTAGATTTCAGCAAAACAGTGTGACATCCTCGGCCAAAATATAGTAGTTTTGAGTCTGCTAGTGTGATGCCTGTTTGAGCATTATAGTCCTGTCTGGTTTGCAGTGTTGTAGTACTCGAGATCTTTTTGAAGGTCTTGGTGTTGTCTCAGAATCTACGGTCTTGCCTCGGTCTCAGACAAAGAGGACTCTGGATTTTTTTCACGACCTGTCAAGACCACAAGTGTGGGGATATCACTAAATTGCCTGTGCATTGTCTGATTTATTTGTTAACATCATTACTGGTTTGATGTATATTTTCCTGCTTCAAATGCAAGCAATAAATTAACAAATTTTTCTAATTTGAAAATTGTGTTACTGTTAATGGCTGCCCCTCCATGCCCCCTTCACACACACTCCAAGAAATTGACTGCGGGAGACAGGAGAAGAAACTGTGGCTGTCTGAGAGATGTCAGCCAAATCTTCTGTAATAAAAGTTGTCTCCCTAAACCAGTGTTTCTCAACCCCTGTAACATTATTGTTTTAACAAACTCTAGTCTGCTGTCAAACGCAACTCCTCACATGCCCACAAAATGATACTTCATCATCAGTCAGTGAATGAATGAATAGAATACAATAGGTGTATTGTTTTACTCAAAGACTAAAAGCTGTAATCTCGCTCACAGTGCGACTTATGTGCTTTTTTCTCTCTATCAACAACGCGATTTTAACCCGGTGCGACTTATAGTCAGGTGCGACTATTTACGGAAAGACAGTAAATAAATAAAATGTATTTGCTGTGTCGTTCCAAGAATTATTTTGCAAGAACAAATCTAAATTGGAAAAGTCACAAATTTGTTGGTTTTTCATTATCCAGTTAGCACTCTTGGCATACCTATGTTACTTGCGTTTTTTCTAAACCATAAAGAGTTCATCTGCAAAAAAGCATCCAAAAGAAAACACAGCAGTATGTAAATGCTGCAATGCAATGCTTACCGAGATTGCTGGGACCATGTCAAACTTTTATTAGCACTTAGAAAGGAAGCATAAAGAAAGATAAGCTAAGTGTAAGTGATGCTAGCACAGCTAGCTATCTAACGTTAGCAATCTGCCTCTTGCTGCATTCCATTCAACTCGGAAAGTATATTGTTTAAGAAAAGACAGAGAAAAGTGAATATTTAAGTATTGAATAATTGTTTGATATATTCTGTACCTAATGATGGTTTCTTGGGGAAAAGTCATCCAGTGGACCCGGTGCAGCCGCCACAGGGGTCGCCCTGGGCAACGAGCAGACGGGGTGCATGGTCTTGAGCCGCGCCACTTTCTTTTATCGTGCCTTGTCGGCCTCTCTCATCTCGACCAGGTTGAGCCAAAGGTGGCGCACCTGGACCAATAAGGTGGACATCGCCCACCCGAGACATGACACATCCACGAACGATGTCTCCATGTGGGCAGCGCCCAGGCACAAAAGACAGCGATCGTGGCCATCAGAAGGCGAGAGATAATGAGCACAACCAGGAATAACACACAAACGGAAAGGCATCTTTAACTCTTTCCCCGCCAGCGTTTTTAAAAAAAAGTTGCCAGCCACCGCCAGGGTTTTTGATGATTTTCGCTAAACTTTAATGGCCCGCAGAATATTTTCTTCCATGAATATATGAAGATGCTATATATCACAATAAAGATCTGAGCCTCTGCTTTTAGGCAAAAAAAAACGATTTTATTTTATCTTCATTTGTTCTTTTTTTATTGTGACTTGAACAGAGGTCGGTTTTGTCAAAAAACAACATTTCAGACAAAAAGCTGATAAAAAGGCATGTTTATGTCTGATATTTTGAGCTTCTCAATACTCCACTTCTTCATGTTTGAGACGATCGCAGTCTGTTTTTTTGATCAAAGAGTCGCGTACTCTTTCAAAACATGCGCGCGGGTCTTCCTTACCGTATAACACCTAAAACACGGAAACCCAGAAAATTCCGTGTTTGGCGGGGAAGCGTTTTTTCATAAAACACGGAAAATTCCGTGTTTGGCGGGGAAAGAGTTAAAAAGACCTTTCCGTGTGTGCCGCTCTTTTTTTTAGGAATTATACTAATTTAGAATATACTCTTTTATTTTGTTCTGCCAAAGCGCAAATAGCGACCGCTCGGCTCCGAAGAGAAAATCTGAATGAGTGTTTCACACGCCAGCTACTTTATACCCATATGTGCGGGGGAGTGGCATGTAAATACCACTCGCCAATTACCATTGGCCTTTTATCAAAGATCAGATGGTGTCTAGGGCTCCCAAGTGTGACCCCTAGTGTCACTTTATCGACACAACGTCAAGTGAGTGACAGATAGGGAACCTGATGCAATGCTTGCACAAAATGTTTATTGTTTTAGGTGGATGGTAAAACTTGGAAAACTACAGTAGTGTTGAATAAAGATGGTTAAGTTGATTTTTAGCTCTTTCGTGTTTGTTTGTATTTGTTTGCTCATAGAAAACAAAGGAATATTCCCACACATAAAATTCACCTCTGCAAATTTTTTTTATTATTTTATCAAGAAATGTATCATGGTACATTGATACACACACACATATACACACACATATACACACATATACACACACACAAACACACACACACACTTGACTATAACACTGCTGGTTTGTATATGTTTTTTTAAACTTGAGTAATAACTTGTGCCAACAGATATTATATTTTCATGGAACCCCAAATGCTCTGTTAAGTAACACAATTGAACAGCTAGACAAACAGAAATGAATCAATCAAATGGTCTCATGACATCAGTTGATTTGTTTAGTTTTTAGATTTAAACAATGAAGATTTAGATCACAATAATAGATGGCAAAATGAACCGGCTGAAGGCTGAATGACTGGACAACAGATACAATTTGTGATTATTTTAAATGTCACAAAACTGAAACTGGCAGTTTCAGTTCTAGCTTTGGAAAATTATAGGGAGCTATTAACAGTCGAGCGAATGTGCTCAGCTCTTTACTGGCACTGTCACTTTGATTTCTAAATGCAAAGTTTATTAAAGTATATCAAATTACCAATTTTAACTGCGATTGACTATGGAGGTCTGAGATATTGTTCTGTACCGGGGAGCTCAGTTACAAAGGTCCCTCGTAAGACCTCCATCAAATCACTGTCTGACGTCGCATACAGCCCACGTTAAAGACCCAATATCACAGAGTGCCTCTCAGTGAAGTCAAAATGATGAATCGCGCAGAGCCAGTCAACAATTACTGTGCAATTTGAAGCGCAGTTGCTTGCAAATTACCACTCCGCACCAGGAAGAATGCAAAGAGTAATGAGCAGAGACTCAAAAGAAAATAAAGTTTTCAAAAAGGAATGCCTCAGAGGAAACACACAGAGGAATCTGTTAGCCCTCAGAACTGCATTACCATCTGGATGTTCATGCAGAACATGTTTCTTTATTTCTTTTTCTCTTGCATTCTTCCAACAATGTACCCCTCTGTCTGAATACCCTGATATTGGTCTCGCAGGGGGTCGGCAGATAGCTGTTTGACCCTTATAGCTGATAAGATAATACAGTGTGTTTTTGATCATTAATGACAATGTGGCTTACTTCAGCAGGGGAGAGACGGGGCATTGCATGTGCTGTTTTGGTGATGTAATCATGGTCACTGCAGGAGGTAGTGCTTTCCATTGCAAGTTGTTTTGGAGTTTTCCGGAGAGACATAACAGGGCCACTGGGCCCCCCAACGACACAGACATTTAGCTCAGTATCACTTTGGCACACACAGTAGGCATACACAGCATGGTCATTAAACAGCATCCATTGACAGGTCATATTTTTGCACGTCAACATGATAACATGTGTGTGTGTTTGTGGCGCCAACAATAATGCCACGGTCCAAATCACTGAGATTACATTTTTCCCCATTCTAGTGGTTTATGTGAACATTAACTGAAGCTCCTGACGCGTATCTGCATGATGTTATGCACTGCACTGCTGCCACACGATTGGCTGATTAGATAATCGCAGAGATGATTGTTGGTGCCAGATGGGCTGGTTTGAGTATTTCTGCAACTGCTGATCTCCTGTTATTTTAACACGCAACAGTCTCTAGAATTTACTCAGAATGGTGCCAAAAACAAAAAACATCCAGTGAGCGGCAGTTCTGTGGATGGAAACGCCTTGTTGATGAGAGAGGTCAACAGAGAATGGCCAGACTGGTTCGACCTGACAAAGTCCAATGTAACTCAGATAACCGCTCTGTACAATTGTGGTGAGAAGAATATAATCTCAGAATGCTATTCTGAGATGCAGGTTGGCGCTGTTTTGGTGACATGAGGGGGACCTACTCAATATTTGGCAGGTGGTTTTAATGTTGTGGCTGATAAGTGTATATATGTCTTAAATTCAAACAGACGTATGCCGTCAGTGACAAATCCAAGGACCGATTCAACTTTCTGATCACTGAACAACTCAGAGCAAATCCCTAGGGCTGCTTTTAAAAACCATTAAAGGCATGTGGTCAGCCAGCACTGGACTACATACTGCATAGTCGACTACATACGACAAAACGTCGAGTGAGTGACAGATAGGGAACGTCCTGGTTATTTCCGTAAACTATTCCCTGATGGAGGGAATGAGATGTTGTGTCCCTCCTGCCACAGTGTTGGACTACCCGCTGAAATGACCGGGACCTTCTCTCTCGGCTCCTCAGCCAGCACTGGACAACATACTGCATAGTCACACAGCACATGTAGACTCTGCTTCATCTCTCCTGCATCCCTCTCTTAAAACTCCTCCCTCTGATGCCCAGAAATGCAGCCTTCCTGGTTCTCATTGTTGTACAGATGGCCTCCATCTGCTTGGGGCAGCCTGGAGTTGGCTGGCTCTATGAGCACGTGTGATATGAGCTATTACAGGAACACACTTCAAACTATTGTTCGATCTTCTCTGCTATATGGTTAAAAAGATTTTGGCTCAGGAATTCTGATTGGAAGGTGTTTATATAAGGCGTAGGAAAGACCACCATTACGTAGTTATTGCAAAAGTCACCAGTATGTCACTGAATTGCCATCTTGACAGGAAATATTGGATATTATTTTACTCATGTATGGGTTTGTGATGAGGAGGGCAGGGCTGGGCTGTGAGGACACACGGCCGCCCCTGAAATGGGATAATCAGCCTGGAGGGGGATAAAGACTTGCCGAAGGCACAAGTTCGAGAGAGAGAGAGAGACGCACGGGACCGCTATTCATGTGTGTCTGTTTGTTTATGTTTTATGTTGTTTAAGCTCATTTATATCATTCAATTTACGTTGACTGTTCAGCCGGTTCCCGCCTCCTCCTTGCCCATCCTTACACTGTTACAGTAGTGACGAAACCCAGGAAGGAGAAGAGATGCGCTGTCATGGAGTCTTCACCGCTGCTGTCCACCAAAGGAGCATGGGGATGAAGGGGTCGCTGCCGAGCGCCGGAGGAACCACTGCCGTATGCGGAAGGCGAGAAGCGGTTCCGTCCAGCAGTTAACTAAGCACATAGCTACATGAGTGAACACGATAGGTGTTGTGAGTGTAGGTTTAAGTGGGGTCTGTATTATTTTCTAGAATTTATCTAAATATTTTGCTTTAAAAGACGTAAAATGTAGCGAAGGCATCTGCACACTTTTTATTTCATTTAGGCGAACTGTTCAAACTTAAATTCAAACTGTTCACTTAAATACTATTCTCAAAGCTTAAACCAGAGTACACCTTAGGCACACACATTTGCCCACTGTAATGCCGCTTGCTTGCGCAAATAGCGTTTTATCTCACTACACTGCTACTGGTTTGAAAGAGTAGTTTGTTGCTGGAAAAGCTACACTGTTTTAAACAACTGATCTACGGCCACACTCACACTACTAAACAAGTTAGTAGTATCACAACACTATTATTCTGGCGTTGTTCTGTGAGAAATTTCCAAATTCATACTGGAAGAAGGAAACAGAGAGAATGTGTTTATACTGCCATCTGTGTGCATGCAGCCACGCTCGGGCTAAGAGAATAGGCTGGGATTTACTGGCCTTTAAAATAGATTTAAATACAGACTCAGAGCCCCAATGAGGTCAGTGGCATATCCACACTCAGCACGAGTGCATGGGAAAGCTGAGAAATCACTGTTCTGGCCCATACAGCAGCTCCGCCCCAGGGATTGCCTAAGCATACAACTCTGCGCTACCCAGCTAATGTTCTCCTGTCAGCCTGTCAGGGGACTTTTGGTCGGCTGGTCCTCTGTGAAGCATGAGATAAGTACTGAAATGCAATTCTGGCACCCCAGAGGTAAAATGCTAATTATTTTGTAGACCCTCTTATCTGAGCCAACCTGGCTGTCCTATAGATGCTGGTTTTTCCTCACCAAAGCCTATTTTCTTGTCTAAGAGTGGGGTGCAACACATTGCCAATGTGAATTCATTGGGTTTAAACATTGTTACAGGGCATTGATGCCTGCACACCCAGAACTCTGGTTTTAATACTTTGGTTTAAGCCCATTAAATGTCTTTGCCAAACCTTTATTAGATGTACCCTTGTGTATATTAGCAATAGACCTTCAATTTATTGGCTAGCTGTTAGGAAAGTTTACTTTGATAAAAAGGAAAAGTTTTAAATGTCAGATGCTTCTGTTGTTTTGATTAGCCCAGCAGTTGTTTCGTAAAAACCCTTGACAATAGCGAGGCAATTTGAGGTCAAACAGAATGCTTTGATAAAAACAAACTACATCACAATGGTACGACTTATCACTCTTATAATAATATACTCCAGTTGTAATTTGGGTTCTCAACCACAGCCTAGACCAAGGAGGTCTGGATCTTTGATAGTAAAATATATTTTTGAATGACTGAATTTATTCCCAGCAGAGTGTCAGAATGTGGCAAACTTATATGGCAAGTTAATCCTTCCATCAAATACCAAGTTCCTTGAGAATAAAGACTTGCATTATGGGTATAAATTTGGACATAATTTGAATAGCTTTAAGTCTTAATCGATAATGGCATCACTGGCAGAAACTGACAGACATGAATAGGTGGCTTTTCACATCTTGAAGTTGCTTGTATTGTGATTTGAGTTTATTATCATGCAGAATTATGCAAATGCATTTTCATTCTGATCTTCAAAACATTTTAAACCTGTGATTAATGTGGTGAAGGCAATGTTTAAAAGAACAGTTGCATGCCTTAGGAATGTTTTCCTGCACCATAATGCTTAGATTGTCCCTGCATTTCTCACTCTCTTTACAAAATAATAACATATCAATCTATAATCCTCCTGAAATATTAATGGTATCATTCATTTCTAAAATGTAACTGCTGTCATTACTTTTGTTGCAATTACTGTATGCATAAGGTTACAGTTAGCTGACCATTGCAACCATTAATATTATTATTTGGCAAGGGGCCATTCAATTCTTTATTACTGAATCTGACACACACACAGAGAGCAACTCAGGTGCACAGATGTGTAGATACAGTGATATGTGTAGATACAGCAAGCTGATAGGTCCTTTGACATGTAATCAGGTAGCTAATTTGTGTACTCTCTCTTTGCTTAAAATTTACATTTACTCAGTTTGCAAGTAAGCCAGTTTCACTGCTTCTCATTCAACTCCATGATAGTTTTCTATGATACCCTCCTTTTCACCAGCTTCACATGACTAGATCTGCTTCATGGAGATTGTAATTATGTTTAATTGTGCAGAAGTATGTCATCATTGCATGATGCAGCATGTCTTGTGTTTTTCTAAATGTGCAGCAGCATGTCCATATGCTTAACTCAGTATGACTGTGTACTGTATGTTCTAGCAGTAGCAAGTTTCCATACTTGCTCTACCACTGCAGCAGCAGCATAGAAGGTCTAGTCCCCCGAGACCAATATTTCATCAATGACCCTATTTACACCTTGCATTAACATGCGTTTTCGGTGATCGGATTGCACTTGACCACATTAAATGACGCCCAAGACGCATTGTGAACGGATAGTGATCGTACCACTGAAACCACATTCAGAGGTGGTCAGGAACGGATTTTGACCAAATTCAAAGAAGTAAATGCACATGCGCTTTTGTTATTCGGATACAACTACTGTAAATAATTAATGAATTACATGATGAGGCTGTGCTATATTTGTCCATTGTTAAAGCGCTGTGTTAAGGGTTCTTGCCTTTTTCTGTTTATTCAGCTGTTGCAATGTGAAGAACATAACAGACAATGCCAATTTGCAATCTTGTTACATGAACAATGAACAAAATTCCAGGATTTATTCCATTGGAATACATTTCAAATATGTCATACCCACATTAACATGCTAAATCTTTCAGAGAGTTGTCATGACTGAACTTTGACATTGACTGAGCAATGACATTCATGCATTTTTAATTGTGAATTAAGTGAGGAACTGGGGCCAAAAGAAATGAGATGCCAGTTATCACCCATTGCTTTTAGTCTTTCAGGCTGGCCGTGTGTGTGCCTGGCACACTCATCTGTCACGAAAACCTGCTGAGAGTTTTAATAAGAGCTCTGGACTCAAGAGAGTGTAGGGAATGGGGGAAATTCTGCTCCATTTTATGAACTTTTACACCTGTCAGTCATTCCTTATTCAGTTTAGAGGTGAGCAATGAATGGAAATGTATTACAGATATTATATCTAATAACTTTCATGAACACCCAAGTCAGCTTTGCTGATAAAACATTATTTTGGCTTTGCTAAAGAGTGAATCTATTAATATTTATTGAGTGTAATAGTTATTAATAGTTATCAACATGTCCACTGTTGATCAGCAACAATTTAAGGTTTTCTCAGCACAGTCATTTTAATGAGCTGAATACAACCTCATTAGTTAAGGGGCAAAAATTACATAATGATTGGTAAAACACATTTTCTTGATTTGGGACAAGTATTCCCATACCCTTGTAAAGTGACAAACATATATTTTATTTTTACAATCATTACTACAGCATGAGTAGGAAACTTGGACCTGGACATTGAGAAGTGAGGTGCGGTCTTGCATTACTAAACACCTGTACATCCTCCCTTGCCGCAGGCAAGTAACCATCACTCCACCCCTGCCTTGTCTCCATGGCAACCTAGTTAAAAAAACGGATGCACTTAAATGTGTTTCTTCCTTAGTGCAAAACACATTTACTCTAAGATGGACCACATGCTCTACCTCATAGCAATTATTTGAGGGTGCATCCCATAGAAATGCTATGATGATGAGTTTGTCAAGCAATGTATTTACATTATGCTACAGTAAATAACATACACTGCCATCACACTACTGTCTCCCTGGGCAAACTGATTTAGGATTGATATCTTTCTCATTCTCAGGCACCTCCTAAAATTACATTTGCCTCACAAGAGTAAATGAGATTGGTCAAATGGAAGCCCTCCTGTCATTGGACAGCAAAATAGATAATTTGTTTCTGCCACAACATAATTTAACACGCCGTCGGCTCCAGAAGTGCTCGGTAACAATAGAAGTGATTGCTACACATAGATGAGAGTGAATCCAATTTTCGTGGAGCCCACCCATCCTGTTAAAAACAATAACCACTGTGATTGAAACACTGACAACATCTCACCTCAGTGATTCGACTGTGAGTGTGGCTGAAAAGCTTTGTGATGGTGCAGTAAAGCTGAACATGGTGAAAGTAAACCTTTATTCTAACACTTTCTGATGTCTGTATTACTTTGTGATGCGGAATATGCTATATCAGTACAACGTAGAATTGTCAGATGTGTCATCATTGAAACCTTGTCATGATGATGTATGTGTATAGATCTTAATTCCCAACCACAACAAAGGGTGGCAGTTCTTTACAGTAATTGCTGGTTGTCCGGAAAGTTGATACTCCTCCCTTTCTCCTTGTGAAAGCAGGCAAAGCAAACAACCTGCCAAGTCTCTCACCTGTCACCACCTAGGCCAGAGTACTTTGGGACCTGTTTAATCTTAAAGATATTGTGTTAAATGGGGATCTCAATATACTTGACACAGTAACTCTAGCTGAACAAATGGTGTGAGTTTGGCACAAAATAATCTGTTTGTCCAACCAATGGAAGACAGAGGAAGGATTCAAGAAATTTATTTGAAAACAGATAATGTATTGTTTACACAGTTTCACTTGCTCATGGTAGTAGTACAAAAATTACACACTTCAACTTTGAATGACCCTGGAGGTTTAAATATTTCTGTCTCTAGCCACTGCTTATAAAGTTCCTCAAGCTCTACTGGTACAGCATGGTGTTATGAATGAGAGTGTCATGGGTTAGAGTCCCAGGAATACATTTGCATCTCCAAGACTTTCCTCTCAGAACTTCTTAGCTGTACATGCATGACATTCTTTCTCTCTCTGTTTGTTTCTGGTGTCCAGGAATCCTAAGTTTGCCAGACAGTTTGAGCCTGCACAGGAACCAGCAGCGCTCAGGTAAGGCCGGAGATGCCTACAGCCAGTCCGAGCAGCGTACTATTGAGCAGTCTCTGCTGGCTACACGTGTAGGGAGCATTGGTGAGCTCAGTAAGTAACCTTGACTGCTGTTTTTTCAACCTAAATCAAAACTCTTTTGCTTCAAACTCTTGTACTGTACCAATTATACATTGTTCAGAACAGCCCAAATAAATGTGAATTAATATGTGTTTTTATGTACTGATGTGTAGTAGGCCTGTTTTAAGAGTTTTTATGGAGGAGATGTTCTGTCTTGTGATTTCCTCTTTGGTTTCCATGTATGACACCACAGTTCTCGGAAAGAGTCACACAGAAATGTTCACGTATTTTCACTTTCACGTTTGAAGTAGTGTACCCCTGGTTGCATTTTCATAATTAGGTAGTGTTTTCCTATCAATCTACTAAGGATACAGGTGTCTCTCTCTCTCTCTTGCTTTTTAAATCTTGTTCAAGTACCATTTGATTTTCAGAAATAATAAATGTAGTGTGGTGATATTTTCACAAAATGAAATTAGCTGGTTCAATATAAGTATTGTGGCAGTTCTGAGGAGAAATGTCCACTGTGTGGCGCTAAAAGCAAGTAAAACTTTCTCCAAAATAGATGACGTTTTTAAAGTTAATGCTCTGAGTATAACAATTTTGTAGTAATTTTGTGGCGCTTATATGACAATTTTGGCTCATGTATTGACTTGAATGCTCTTTAGGGCTCCTACCCCGGTCCTTTGGATCAGTTGAGCTTGCACACAATTTGATCGCATTCAAACAAGCTTGTAAATGCAGTTAGTTATATAATGCAAACGTTAAAATGTCACATTCAATCACCCTACAAGTCATGTGCTATACCATTTCAAAGATACAAACAATAACAAAGAGTTAGAACGCGGTATCATTTCGGGATCCTTTAAATAAGGCTCTGAGTTCAAATTTTTTATCAAAATACATCAAAAGTTTAACTGATGTGACTTTGTTGAGAGTGTCTATGCAAGAGAGGCTCACAATGATTTTCTCAGCAGAGATCGGGAATATTTGATCGCTTCTATTATAATTAATGAAGCCATTCAATGAATATGTCTGCTTGACCACTTTTTTGTGTGTGTTGCTAATTTGCAAATGTGTTGCTAACTCTTTTATTCGTTTTGTATAAAAGCATCTGCTAAATGACTAAATGTAATAGTAAATTACTTGTGCAGCTTCATTCATCATAGTGGGAGCGATCAATAGTCACTTTTAGAGCTCTTCCTCTCAAACTTACAATTAGTTGGCATAAATTAGTCTCGCTTTACTGCAGTTGATGCATGTATTTGCTAATTCAGTGATCTAAACATTTTAATTTCTGTTAGTTTCAGGCATCCAGGGAGAATCCAGCAACCGAACAACATGGTCCACATTTTAATAATGACATTTTATGACAATCGTGTCAGTGCTAGTAACGTTAATCATGTTCAAGGCGCTATAAATGAAACACCTCCCACTGTTGTTTTGAATGAGTATGAGTTGTGGGAAATGTTAAAGGAACAAAAACGTCCTTAAATCGACATATAGTCCTTGAAATGGTCTATAGTTGCAGCATTTCCCAATTTTTTTCACTTCACGCCAAATAATCTAATCAAATATGATTACAAATCAAATGAATAATATTTCACATTTTTATTGAATTATTTTAATTCTTTCAAAAGATTTAACTACATTTTCTTACATCTTCATGTTGCGAAATTTTTACATTTTAAAATACAATGAAAACTGAATAAGTTACAATCTTCACTAAAAAAGGATCTAAACTTTTGTCACTAGGTTGTTCTGTTATTTTGTGAATACTTTGTGTTACATATTACAATTTATTATGCCTATTTAATTAAAAAATATTGAAATAAATAAAAGTTATACTACTCAGGAGCAACTTTACAAATTGCAAATGTTGTCAGCCAATGACTGTATTACATGAGACTTGGATCGCTTAGCCGATCAGAAAACCAAATCCTCCATTCATCAGCATTTATCTAACTTTTAATATCTCATTGGAGACAGTTTTACACTAGATAGATAGTTATTTTTAATAAAAACTGATAATTGCAAGGATTCAAACCTGAATGGAAATAAGCCTCAGCAGTCTCTATAAAAGTATTTTTTAAATCCTCATCCATTAATATTAAACGCCAAAAGTAACAAACAGGTGCAGACTGGGAAGAGAAATTGGCCCTGGATTTGAAAAAAAAAAAAACAGCCCAAATGTTGTTCAGTGGTTAGGGTGGTAGTTGCCCAAATGTTGTTGACCGGAGGGTCAATTTTGCAGGTGGCCAACTGGGAAAAGCCCCAGTTGTCCCTATGGCCAATCCACTCCTGGTAAAAAAGTATCAAGTGGCATTGCCATCTATGCACTGCTTCGGTGGCGATCAGGACCTCTGGACAATAATTTACACTTGATTAATCCACTCTCAGAGAATAAAAGAACAAAACTGTACCTTTTAGGGTACATGTGCCCATCACTGGGGTGGTACCTGAAAAAAGTCCACTGAAATAAAAACTGACCTTTCTGCCATTATTTACTCACCCTCGTCTTTCAAAAACAGTATGACTTTTTGGATCTGTAAAACACAAGATTTAGGGACAGGAGAATTGTGTTTGTGACTGTCCAAGCTCCAAAATCACACCTAAAAGCACCATAAAGTCATCCATAACACTCATGTCTTAGATTTAAATTCCGAAGCCATATGATAATGTTGTGAGAGGAACAGACCAAAATGTAAGTGTTAATTCACCTCTTCACCCATTTGAAACTGGCGTGCACGCTAGAACGGATTCTTACATTAGCACAGCGCACCTGTCACCATGAACGCTTTTGGCTGATGAGAGCTGAACACGGCAGGCGAAAATTTGAACAAGGCAATTTGAACACATTGTTTTTTGTTTTTTTTATTAATGTTGAATGTGTGAAAGTGAATGAGATTTCACTGTCCTCTTCTGCATAATATGGCCCCCTTCAGCATATCGCGGCTCTCTTTGTCATATCGCAGCCCACTTTGGCATATCACGGTCCTGTTTCACGTCCGTCCCACTGGGAAAAGTCCTGGTTCTCCCGATGGCAATGTGATTCTGTTAGACCAGATTGGAAGTATCTGCTTTTAAGAGGGTATTAAAATCAGATTGCTACATGCAAGTTGTTCAATAGAGCACTTAGTACACCTGTATGCAATTTATCCGATGGTCACCTCAACCTTGTCTTTAAAAAGAAAAAAAAGAAAAGAAAACAACATTCAACCATAAATGATGGTATAATGTATTTAATCTATATTTAGATGAAACCTGCTTACTTAGAAGTTTCATCTTGTCATGTAATTCAATATATTTTACAGCAAAAAGCTTGCTCTATTCTTGAGGACATTGATTTTTAATGCAATACTAGATGTGCACAGCATTGGCACTGGACAGACCTTTAAATAGAAATCTTTAGAAATGTAGTCACAATATCTTAAACTCTGTAAGAACCAACACAAAGATTTACATCAAAAACAAATCAGCAAGGAACAGTATAATATCTCAAAAGGAAATGGCAAAGCTCTCATGATTAGTCAGCAAAAATGGATATGCACAAAATGCTGCTGTCTGTTCCTTTAAAAATGACATTTCAAATCTCCATTTATACTTTTTTGTAGACACTGTATCCATGGAGATTACCAACTCTTCTACCCCCAATAGGGGAGGTTGAGGGCAGTTTCAACTCTGGGTAAGGGCAGCGGTACTCCCTGCTTTCCACATTCAGCATGCTGCTTGCAGCAAGGGCAGAAACAGCAACTGTCACAAAGAGACTCTTTCTACAGTTGGACAGTCACAACAGCGTGCTCACATACAAAGAGCAGAGTTTATTTTAAGAGAAGGCTGAACTTGCCAAATGTAAATCGAATTATGTGTTCTTCGTTATAATGACATAAATGAGTTTTTGTTACTGTGTGTGTGCATGCGTGACTGATTTTTATAGGGTTTGTCTGTCCAGAAGGATTTAAAATGTAATTCAATTGTACTCTATGCTGTGACTAAAGCCCCCCAGGTCTATATTCAGAGAGAACAGCAATTGATTCCTAACCATATTTTGTCCTTTAGAGATTTTTTATTTTTTGATTGGAGTGCAATTGTTTCTCTTTACAACACACTGGGCTTTTGCTATTTATCTGATTAGCAATAGGATCAGAGTTATTGTGAAGTTTAAAGGTATAGTTCACACAAAAATTACAATTCTGTTGTCATTTACTTATCCTTATGTCATCCCAAACCTGCATGGAACAGAATTTTAGAGGTTTGGCCAAATATCTGAGCTGCCCTCTATACCACTCAGTGTAAGTGAATGGAGTCCAGGGACAGTCAAAATCAAAATATCACCATAAAGTAGTCATTATATTCCCAGAATTTTCTTTTTTTGGGTGAACTATTCACTTAAGTCTTAAACACAAAATCTGCATGTTATTAGATCAGAATGAATGTCTTTTAGATGTCGATTTCAAAGTCACTGAACATCTGAAATACTTATAAACTTCATAGGCTTATCGGGTTCTTCTTATGCCGTTTATCCAGAGGGTAGACCGAAATGTATCCGACCATACTATAATTTTACGTGAATATAATTACAATCTTAAAATCCCATAACATTAGTGCAGAACAATAGATAAGGTCTTCCTATTACAAAGGTTTTTATGTGTCTCTCATAAGCCAGTTAAATACAAGTAGAAGATATTTCTCCCTCCAGAGTGCCAGAGGTTCAAAAGGTCAATGCATAAGAATCATGTTTTGTCATATTCTTGTCCATTAAGATTAAATCATGTCACTGGATTAGCAGATCCTTTTCTGTAATTATTCCCTTTCAGGACTTTCCTGCAAGTATACTGTACATTGTGCTGATAGATTATAGCTTGCTGTATAGAAAAGATAAGCGTCAAATATTTAAAGTTTAGTTGTAAATTTATGTTGGATAATCTCTCACTAATAATTTAGAAGCAAATAGACTCCAGAGGAGCTAACCACTATTTTACTTTATGGGCTTTCTCCTGCATTTTAAATTGATTAATTTAATGGTTTGTTTGATCTAAATAAGACTAATTCTCTGGCTTCACTCTTTATGTGTGTGTGCAGGAATTTTACCTTGGGCTATAGCACTTATTCAGCCATTAACAGCTAATTGGAAATTGTACATTTGTTGATAATCATTTTCTCATTAGCCTCCATCAATTCTAAAAGCAGCCCTAATGGGAATGCCTCTTATTCAAAATACTTGGGTCTTTAAACGTCTTCCATTGGGCTCTCTCTCAGAATGAGACCTGCACCACAGTCTGGAGTTCGTTTTTTTTCTTGGGTTGGCCCGACACCAGTCGGAGCCCTTCTTGGCTGCATTGCCATCATTGAGTGTTTCCATGCCGCCCATAACATCTTCTGTTTTCTCAAAACCCCTGTTTCCTCTCATAGTTCTGCTAATGCATCTATTCCCTCTTGCCCCATTAAAATGCTCGTTAGACTTGCTTCATTGCTTTGCAGCACTGTTGCTGCCCAATGACTGGCTCTTAATTGTTTATCTACACTTTTCTTACAAGATTTCATTTTGGTGTGTTTTTGTTGTAGGGTAGGGACTTCTTGCAGCCACAAGGGCTGGAAGGATGTACATTTTTGGGATGTATGGAAAGCCAGGACATTACAGTGATTTAATGGGAGCTGGACCAATTAGTGTTTGCATGGCTCATTTTAATAATATTAAGAGAAAAATAGTGAACATTTGAACCTCACACACACACACACAAAAAGGTCCAGGTTGCATTTCTCCCAAAAAGTAGAAAAAATAAATAATAAAAAAAAGAGAATATTTTGCATATTTCTGTGATGTATTAATACTTTACAATTTAAATAATATATAATTGTTACAGTAATGAGAATTGATTTTTTGTAGCCTATTACAGTAATGTGAATTTACACAAAATGTTCTTAATTGTATAATTTAGCATTTTTTTTTAGATCTTAGCATATTTCTTTCTTTTGATTTTGTGGTAAAATATGTTTTATATTTTGATGATATATTTTAGACTGTTTTTGAGAGATTCACCCTCAAGCCTAAATCTCAAGAACAGAAATAAGAGAAAACACTATATATATACTAATGGTCTTTACAAAAACATTTCATTTAAATGTCACAATGGGGCTGTTAAAACTCAAACATTTAAACTTTCACGCAATACGTGCAACTTTCCAGACTTTTCAAATATCAGCCAGAGTTGTGTAAATTATTCAGCTAATCTAAAGTAAAAAATAAATAAATAAATAAAAAATCATCCATTTACGTAAAACCAAGCACGTCACCTGCCTCTCTCATGGCTTTTCATTGGTAATCTATGTCATGGCTGAGGCAGAAAAGCATATCGATTCTGCTCAGTTTTCATAGTAAAACACCATTCTGCATCCCCCATTCCCACCATCTATTGAGTGATGAAGGGCACCTTGTCTGCTGTTACGGATGAGAGTATCATATTATTTCCAAGTTGCACAAGCAAACACAAATGTTCTGCTATGTTGTATTATCTTTGGTTGCCATCCCCATGTTTATTCATACTAATATCCTGCAAATAGATGATTGGCCTGCTTGGTAGTGAGATACAGTAAATGACTAATAGACAAAGACCTTTTGCAGTCATTGTGTTTGTTTAGCTGGTTAATCTTGAGCATATCTCTCTGCCAGTTCCTCTGCCGCCCCCCTGACTTGAGGAAATGTCACACGCTATCATGAATAAGAGATGAGTGTCGGTCACAGAAGTGCCCCAGGTGGCATCTAGTCCCTTTTCTCCTCTCGAAACCCTCCCGCCACACTCTCTGACTGCTAACGCTGTGTGCCTATGTGCTGACAGGTGCATTCTTACATTTTGTTGTTTCGTGCACATAAATGCTACAGCGCCCGATAACGTATTCCATATAATCCTGTAATTACTGTATAATTACAGAGCATATCTTTGGCCTTCGCTGTCAGATAGTCCACATAGTTTCCGTTCAAACCGATCAGTATTTTCCTATTTTATAATAGCTTTATTCATGCTTTGTTATTTAAATCTGCAGCCTTGACAAAGAAAATCATAATGCCAACAGTTAGACAAACCATTTATTTCTGTGAATGCTCATCTTGCACAGTCGTCAGGCCTGTTAATTCATTTGGAGTAACAGAGATGTGAAATTTTCTTTCAAGAACAAGTGTGACTGCTGCAGTTATTGAATGCTGAAAGCAGTGCAGTGGTTGCACTTGAATGCATTCAGAAGAATTAGGTCTCATGGATTAAATGAGACATTGGATGACCTGAAAGTTTCACACATGAAAGGAAATAGTCATTAGAGTGTGAGTGGGAATGGGAATGTTCAGTGTGTCTGTGTAATGAATGCCTGTTTGAGTTTGTTTGAAAAGAGGTTTGTGAAACATTTTTCATCTTTCATGGTGACTATAATGTTCACTTCCATATCATATAGTCTGCTTTTTACCAAAACAAAATTTCATTGAAATGTGCACATATAAAATGTGTGTGTGTGACAATCTGACAAATCTCCTGATGTCCTTAAAGGTAAAAAAAAGATTTATTTTAAATATAATAATTTTACTCTAAACATGCAAAAAAATATTTTTGTGTAGGGTGTGTAGCATTATAATTATCATTATATAAAATACAATCAAATTCTGTGATATTTCCTCATTTAGTTAAGTAAACGTGCATGTGTACACATACTAAGCATTAGTCTGTCCGTTAGATGTTGGCTAAATCTGACAAAAGCTCTAAGAGGACCATCTTATGGGAATATCAATCTGAAAAATTATTCATACATAAAAAATATATACATTTTAATTTATTCTGAAAAATCCTTTATGGGTTGGATTAGACAGCAGTAAAAATAAATATATAAATAAAATATTAAGAGTAATATAAAAACAATAGAGGTCTAGGGTATATCATCACTATTGAGAGGCTGTATGTGTGTACTTCACTAAAGTTTGGAGACAAAATTATCCCTAAATGTGAGCTAAATAAGACAAATCCTCCCTTTAGGGACATTCTGGCATGTTGACAATTGATTCATAAATAAAGCAAATACAATTTTTAATTCTTAAAATGTTAAAGGTTTTATTTTAGAGATAGGGACAGGTTGTGGTTCAGGGTTATTTTGTAGTATTTATAATTTGCTTTATATAAAACTATAGATGTCCATGGGATGTCCCTATTTAAATTGCTGAGTGAAGTGTGTGTACTGTACAGTATGTATGTGTGTTACAAAACAATGCCAGAATGGGTAAGTACAGCCATACCGTTCAATTTGACGGACTGGTCGAAAATTTAAGTGCTGAAATACATGCTGCAGAGAAACTCCAAACAGCTGACTTGCAGACAAAGATTTACAGAGGGGCTAATATTTTATGTTGTGGCATCAATTCAATGACAGTACTGTCCTTCATCATTTCAATCACTCCCAGCAAACCAAAGGTCTGTTGTGCCCTGTCAGGTGATTTGGTATCCAGAGCCATGCATCACCTCCAGCCTCTCAGCATAAAGAACCACAGCAATGGCACACCGCTCCCTCAGAAGAGCAGCATTATCCACTGGGAGCCCGAGGCTCTATATACACTCTGTTACTTCATGCACTGCCCTCAAATGGAGTGGGAGAACCCCAACGTTGAGCCCTCTAAAGTCACCTTACAGACAGAGAGGTCTGTATCTGCATGCATACCCTAAAGAATTATTTGGTGATGAAGAATAGCAGAATAGATTTAATACTTTAAGATGTAGATGTGTTATTTCAAGCGCAAACTTGAAAGTATTGAACAAATTGTACATTTTTACACAATTCAAGCTTGTAGAAATTAAAAGGGATCATTCATCCAAAATTACAGTTCTGTCATCATTTATAGGATTGTTTGTTATATGCACAATGAATCCTCAAGTATCGATCCCAAAAAGTAAGAAAGCCTTTATTTGCAGATTTCACTTGAAAAGAAATATAGTCTACTTAACCTTATGATGCTGGTGTGTAGCATGCACCAGGGCATGGAAATGTTTTAAGTGATATCAGATCAGATTTGTTAGTAAAAACAACTCTACAAACTGAAATTTAAAGTGAGATTTACTTGTTGCGATATTATGTCACAAAGTAGATTTGACTAAATTGTATAATTACGCCTCATAAAAACGTATTTCTTTCAAATCTTGCGAAATATATTTTAGTGAATCTTAGTTGTTATTTTTGCAGTATGGTGAAAATGGCTGGGTATCTTTTTTTGTTAGAAAGTGCCACCTGGCCACTCAAGGTACTTGCCTTAAAGAAGCCCTATTATGCTTTTTGGGATTTTACCTTTCCTTTATTGTGTAATATAGCTGTTTGTGCATGTAAAAGGTCTGCAAAGTTACAAAGCACATAGTCCACACCAAAGGGAGTTACTCTCTCCCACAGAAAACACTGTTACTCAACTGCCTGAAACACCTGGTTTGCAGTCCAGCCATTACTTCCGTGAATTATTTCTTAGCCCGCCTAAGGGTTACTTTAAGCTGAAACTCGGTTATGGTAAGGGGGTTTACATTTCTTACACATGCTCTAAGCAGTTGACCAATCACAACAGACTGGGCCAGCTGACCAATCAGAGCAGACTGGGCTTTTTGGAAAGGGGATTTCAAGAGACGTGAGCTAAAACAGAGCGTTTCAGACAGGGTGAAAAAAGATGCTGCAGCAATGTACTGTATGAGAAATATAATGTGTTTTTTGAGCATTGTATGTAAACTTAGTCTTGTAGACCCCGAAAATAAAACTATGAACCTGTAAATGAGCATAATGTGGGCTCTTTAAGTGATGCAGTCATTCATTGAAGCTGACACAGTAATGATGAAATGCACAGGACTGTTAATGTGAAATGCTGTAAAACAGACTGCAAAGCAAAAGCAAAGCAATGAAATAATACCATATTATGCATAAATGTATACAGAAGTATTCAAAACACTCACATTCTGTATATGATGAAAAATGACCGGGCTGTAGATACTGTATTTCATGTTAGCTTAAAAGATCTTAAAGGTGATAGGTGTACTTTTTCAATGTTAAAATATATTCTATGATCCCAACTTTAAATGCAGAGATGACTACAAGTGATTCACCCTAACAGTGTGTACATGGCGCTATCAAAATCGACACTATCCTTGTTTATTAAGCATAAAAGCCAGCCTGACAAAGCAACATTGGCTCAACCAATGGCGTGAGTTTGTCTGACCAATTGAAAAAAGAGGCATTGTCTGGGAAACCGGCTAGAAATAGTAGCACAGAAATTACATGCTTTAAAATGCAATTAAAAAAAAAATACATAACATACATATTGGTGTATTTGTGAACATTTGAACCTTGGCAGAATATATACACTGGCAGCCAAAAGTTTGGAATAATGTACAGATTTTGCTCTTATGAAAATAAATTGGTACTTTTATTCACCAAAGTGCCATTCAACTGATCACAATGTATAGTCAGGATATTAATAATGCGAAAAATTACTATTACAATTTGAATAAAATGTCAGAACTTCTTAAACTATTCCAATGATTTCTCATAAAAAAAATCCTCCACTTGCAGCAATGACAGCTTTGCAGATCATTGGCATTCTAGCTGTCAGTTTGTCCAGATACTCAGGTGACATTTCACCCCACACTTCCTGTCTTGTCGGGCACTTCTCACGCATCTTACAGTCTAGCTGATCCTACAAAAGCTCAATGGGATTAAGATCCATAACACTCTTTTCCAATTATCTGTTGTCCAATGTCTGTGTTTCTTTGCTCACTCTAAACTTTTCTTTTTGTTTTTCTTTTTCAAAAGTGTCTTTTTCTTTGCGATTCTTCCCATGAGGTCTTCTCTTTACTGTTGTACATGAAACTGGTGTTGAGCGGGTAGATTTCAATGTGAGGCATCTATTTCTCAAACTAGAGACTCTGATGTACTTATCCTCTTGTTTAGTTGTACGTCTGGCCTTCCACATCTCTTTCTGTCCTTATTAGAGCCAGTTGTCCTTTGTCTATGAAGACTGTAGTGTACTACAGAAGTGTTTCTAGAGAAAGCTGTTTCTTTATTGCCATTTTTTTACCTAATATTGACCTTAAGACATGCCACTCTATTGCATACTGTGGCAACTCAAAAACAAACACAAAGACAATGTTAAGCTTAATTTAACCAAATAGCTTTCAACTGTGTTTAATATAATGGCAAGTGATTTTCTAGTACCAAATTATCAATTTAGCATGATTACTCAAGGATTAGGTGTTGTGATCAGCTGAATGTCACTTTGGTGAAACATTTGGTTTCACTAACAGTGTATATTCTCAGGCTACATATGAGCATCGCTGTAGATGTTGCTCAACTGCTAATATGAGATTCAGCTCATACTCTTAGAAGCCACACTGTTATTTCTCCAAAGTCATGGAAAGGACTTTGGCCATTTAAACTGATTAAATCAGTTACTTTGACGTTAAATGTAGCTCCTTTTGTCTCTTATGATTTATGAACTGCAGAAATATTCGTTAAAGATATAAAATGTTGTGTAATGTAGAGAAAATGCAATTACCCTGCCACCTTGTTTAATTATTTTATATATATATATTTTGATAACACATATTTAGGAAATGTATTAAATATAACATTTTGTCTACAATAGATACATGAAACTTTGAGTGAACTGCTGTTATCTGTAAAGTGTGTTACACATTTAAACAATGAATATAGTATTTGTATACTACTGTATGTTTACCCATCAACTGTGGCCCGTGCATTTTAAGTCTAGGTCTTCATTGTGATTCATGCCATTAAGAAAACACAGTTTCACAATGAATAAGACACTGTATGCCTATCATACATTACGTGACAGTCAACTAGTAATAACAATTGACATTTTCAAAACATGTCCACACATGAAAGCCAGAACCAAGGAGATCTAATATGAATAAAAAGCTTTCGAATATTTGCGTTTAAATGCTGCTTGCAATAAATCGCCAGGGTACACGGTTACTTTTCAAAACTTGATCCAACACCGAATGCTCAAGCAGCCTAATTTACTCTTAGAAAACTCCTGATGTTGCTATAACAATGCAAAGAGCACTTACTTACCAATTTACTTGAAGTGAAAATCAGTCCTCCTTTCCTGTTTAATTAATCAATCGCACGATCATGCAGAACATCTCAGGTTTTTAAATCCATTAGGATCTCTTTCTCAACGGCAATAACAGCAGTGATGACAGCTGACTCGTAAGCAAGATCTCGCACTCTTTCAAATTACGTACATTATTTAAAGGATGATTGTGTCATGGACCGGGACATATCCTAAAGGCCACACCCACCAAGAACAAATAAATCAATCTGACTGGCTGATGAATCTGACAATTTGACTTTAGATGCCTATTCGCCTTAACTGTTGAGGGATTGTGTGGAAATTGTGAAGGCCTGACAGGGTGGAGCTCAAACTCATGCACGGCTTCGGCTAAGGAGCATTTGTGCAACAGTTGTCAGACTTTGCTTGTTAGCATCGAGGAATAAATTTGAATAGGCTAAACTTTTTGTTTCTTGCTGTTCATTTGTAGATGAATTAGGAGGGGAAAGTGATTGAAAATACATAGGCAAAAAGGTCAATGAAAAATATTTATTTATTTATTAGGCATGTTATGCCAGCAGAGAAAGCTTTGCTGGCCCTGAGAAATCACCACTGAGTGTCTTATGTATTAAATAAGGTAAACATAATTTACTATATACAGTTAAGACCAGAGTAAACATGTTACTGTAGATTGGGCATGTCTGAACATGTTGTGCAGATAAAATGTCAGCCAATGGAGATAAGAGCAGAGAGAGAAAATGACTGGCAAAGTTAGATTTATGACCTAGCTGCAAGACCTGAAGTTGAATTCGAGGTCAAGAAGATAAAGACGAGACTCTTTTGTTGTACAAGTATTTTATTTGACTTAGAATAGAGAGAAAAACATGTATTAAGTTAGACCAACTTTATATATATGTAATTTTATATATAGAATTAAAAGAAATATATATTACAATGGATAGAGTGTATTGTTTTGCAGGCAAGGCATCGTGGACAACAGCAGAGAAAAACTCGCCATAGTCGAAAAAGGAGGCAAAGTGAAGACTATTTAAATAAACTTTTGGAGGTGAACTCGAAGTTACAACTGACGACACCAACTGAGTAGTTACCGTTAGACAGGACATCTATAAAAGACTGATGCAATGATGATTACATCAGATGCTGCTTCATTTTTAACAGTATCTCCAACACTAGATATCTTGCTGATATTGCCTTTGATAGAAATCTTTTTTTAACTTTGTACTTTTTTTGTTTTTTACTTTGTATTTACCTATAATCGTTTTGACTTCTAGAAAAGAAATTGTAACCAGTAAATAGAATTGTACTGATTATAAAAACATTGCCTACAGAGACTTTGATTTTTTATGTTTTGTGATCATGAGCAAGAACAAATACCACAAAGGAGTCTTCTGTCCAGGTTGTAAGCATTCTTAAAATGTCTATCATTTAGGCCAGATTCAACGTACATCCCCTAACCTGAGAAGAAGAAAAATAAGGTATAAGGTGTTAAGTTAAGCATCATATAACAATAGGTAAATAACATTTAGTCTTCCCCTGCAGGCCATTTCTAGTACTACCTCCTCTGATGGAGTGGATCAGAGTGGCATTGGCACACGCAGAGCATCGACGCAGCTTTTCAGTGGATAGTGATGATGTTCGGCAGGCGGCCAGACTCCTGCTGCCCGAGGCGGACTGTGAACCCCGCCAGCTGAAGTAAGCATGGTGCCATTAAATTAACATCCCACTACAAGATATTGCTTCCCATCATGGGTGAAATGAAAATGGCTCACAAACAGTCTGGGCTTAGAAAGCATACCCAGTGTACAGTTTCAAAGGGATGGTTCACACAAAAATGTAAATAATGTTATCATGACTGAGACTAACATACTGCCCAACAACTCCTTTTGTGTCCCATGGTAAAAAAAAAAAAAAAAAAGTGATATGGGTTTGGAACAACAGGAGGAAGAATACATTATAGATAATAATAAATACATTTATTTATTAAAATAAATGACAGAATAAAAGTTTTTGGATAAAATATCCATTTAATGAAAGATTCACCCAAAGGGAGAATGTATAATTTTGTTATAATATGTGATTCAAGCTGTTTGCAGAGGATTAAGACATCAGAAAAATATTATTGTGTTTGTGCCCCAGGACTGATGACTGTTTCTGTGTGTCACGTAAATTGGATGCTGCCTCAACTGAGGCTAAGTTCCTGCAGGATCTTGGCTTTCGCATGCTCAACTGCGGCCGCACTGACCTTGTCAACCAAGCCATCAACTTGCTGGGGCCAGGCGGAATCAACAGTATGAGTGAACAGGTTTGAATGTGAAACATTGGCAAATAACACATTATTACACATACGTGGGTCATTCTTATACTAGAGAGGATTTTATTAGTCCCTGAGGGACGAGTCATCAATCGTTTTTCTATTTAAATGTGTATATCTCCTAAAAGTTAATTTTGTCAATTTTTTGGATTGCACAATACACAATACATGGCCTAAAGCTTACATAAATGGACTAAAAATGCAAAAACCCATTTCAGGATTTCATGAGATACTACGGTCTGGGGTGGTGGGGCTTAGTTGTTAAAAATCTGGGCTCCTGAACCAAGGGTTGCAGATTCAATCCCCAGGAGAAGCGATTCCTGGGTTATATTTAGTTACTGTAAACTTCTTTGGATAAACGTGTATGATAAATAGGGAATAACCTTAATAATACATAATACCTGCTTTTGTGCAATGCCATCATTTCCCTTCTTAGAACCTCAACAGACCTCAGATGAGTTTTGTTTTATTCTGCCTCTTCTATTCAATAAAGACAGACATTTACGATTACAAAGTGACTGTTTAATTAATCTCAGAACAATACACTCACATACACTTTCACGGTCAGGTCCCATTTTTTTCCTGTGCTCTCTCAAAACTGGCACTTGCTGCTACAGCATACACAACAATTGTTTCTGTTTTCACAGGTTTACTCAGTTTCTCTGAGCATTCGAGGTGTTTAACGGTTGACCATGTTAATCAAAGCCAGGACTTAGAAAATAGACCAGTGCTCTTTCTCCACTATTGAGCTCAGGGAGTGGAAATATTAGCAATTCCCTTTGTTTCTCAGCTGATCACTCTTGTCATCTGATTTTCCATTTCTTGATTTGAGTAGTGTGGCAATAGAAACAAAACAAGTTTTGTTTCTATATATTGTATATTTATATATATATATATATATATATATATATATATATATATATATATATATACGTAGTTCGGACAGTTATTCCATCATATTTTTGGACAGTTATTCCATCAACGTGCGCTACCGGCACCTTTCTCTTTCACTGTTGCACACTCTCTGTGTTTAAAATCACGTCTCCCGCTGACCGCATTTTGATGCACTCTACAAAATCCTCTCTCTTGAGGGGGCGCCCCCTCAAGACCGGGGCAAGGACAAAATGTCCAGTTGTCCCCCTTTATTGGTGGCCCTGTGTGTATATATATATATATATATATATATATATATATCCCATAATAAAAACATGAAACAAAAAAATGCTGTCTTAATGCAACCATGCCTGGCCGTCATATGCACAGTCATGATTTGATTTGTCTTTTGTGTGTTTTCCAGGGCATGACCCCTCTGATGTATGCATGTGTCAGAGGGGACGAAGCCATGGTTCAGATGCTGCTGGATGCAGGAACTGACATCAACAGTGAGGTTTGGCACTATATCTTCCTAGTGTTCTTGTCCTATATAGATATTCTGTACACCCATCCTGCCCACAGTGCCTCATGGAACTTCTTGTGTCGTGTTTGTGTTTTGGTGTTGTGGTATGACAGGAGAAATCTCAAGACTATTTTGCATGCCCCTGAGGTGTTATTTTTTTCTTGGTGGAGTGTTATATATTTGTAGGAATTTACTGTCACAAGGTGTGAATCATCACGTTCTCCCAGACTCTAGAAGATAGTGCAGAGTTCTGTCTAATATACACACTCACTGTGTGCCACTATTGTCAGCTTGACAGAATATGTCTCATAGATGTTACCGGCATAAGTCAGTGTAGCCCGGAAATACTGTGGTTTGCAACTGTGTCATAAAAAGTGTCAACATTTCATATACATCTATTATCAATCAGACTCCCTTCTCCCACTCAAAAGGCTTTACACCTTCAGAAAGTCTGAGACCAGGGTTACTTTATCTTGTCTATATCACAAAATGTTTGGTTTGTTTTTTTATTGTCCTAGTATATGTGATCCATATGATTGGGCAGCATATTAATATATACTGCAGTTAATGAAACGTTTCTGGTTTGTTGGGTGTAAGACTTTATACTTTAGAAACTTTATTTGCCAAGTACAAAAGCTTAAAGTGGTGGTGGTGGTGTAATCAGATATAAGAAAATAAGAATAAAAAAAAATGATTTATACAGTGGGGTCCAAAAGTCTTAGAATACTAGTAAAAATACATCTATTTTGCAATATTCTAATTTGATCATTTTACATTACAAGTTATTAACAGCATAGCAATTTAAGTGAAAAGTAGATTTTTGGGGGGTTTTGGTATGCCACTTTTTTGCCTTAATAACGTCACAGGTTTGAGCAAAACCTGGTGATCCATGTTATCCCAGCATGATTTGAGAATGTTCCAAAGCAAGAAAATCTGACCTTTTGTATAAAGAAATGTGCTCTCTAAAATGTGCCTACATTTGAATAGTGACCTAGAAAGAATGCAGAATCTTAAATATTTCTTAGTCTTTTTATGTCATCACTTTTCTTTGTTTTAACTTTGTCAAAATCCCAAAACAATGTTTCTTTAAATAAAACATGGCCCCCTCTGTTCAGTCAGACATTTTTATAGAATTCAGCTTTTCTAAAGTGGCCAAAAGGCCAAAGGGCTTATTTACATATTTTCAGCTGAGTGCAGCATGTGCTTTTCCCCAGACAGAACTTTAAAGGTCTCCATCTCTCACATTTTTGCCCTACTCTGCCCCCTGTATCTCCCTTAGGTGCCAAACACAGTGCACAAGTACCCCTCAGTCTTCCCAGAGACACGGCAGGCCACGCCTCTCACCTTCGCCGTGCTCCACCAGCACATCCCTGTGGTGCAGGTAGTGACCTCTCTTTCCCCGCCTGACCTTTAGCACAGATTTAGATATAAACAACTGTGTAAAGTTATTTTATGCTGATTCAGAATGTAACTCTGGTAATGTACAATATGCATCTGTTTTCTCCTGAAAACCTTGTTTGCATGAATTGGGGTGCTTGGTGCTCACTCATTTACCATTTATTCATGATGTCATTCTGATTAGTTTTTTGTTTGCTTATTAAATGTTTTTTTTATTGCCAATGACTCTAGTCTAATCTGCTAATGCCTCTTGTTTTATTAACTTCAGTTGAAATTGATTTGAGATTAAATTGTAATAAGTAATCTTCACTCATTTTATAAAGTCAAACTGAATGTTAATTAGTTAATACAACACATTTTTTTCATTGAGTCAACTTATTGAAAAATGATCATATATAATAATAGCGGCTTCAGGTTTGTTTTTCACAGTCACGTATTTTGGCCTGTGATTGGCCTCTATAAAGTTTGCACTTTAAGGTTTGACCGACCTTTAATATACAGTAAGTCAAATATCACGACTTTCAATATTTATGATGCTCACCTATTGTTTGAGCTGACAGGCATTAAAGGAATAGTTCACCAAAAAAATGAAAATTCTCTCATCATTTACTCACCCTCATGCCATCCCAGATGTATATGACTTTCTTTCTTCTGCATAACAAAAATGAAGATTTTCAGAAGGATATTTCTGCTCTGTTGGTCTTCACAATGCGTGAATGGTGACCAGAACTTTGAAGGCCAAAAAGGCAGTGTAAGACTAATCAATATCAATAAGACTCCATTTGTTACATCCATGTCTTCTGAAGCGAGATGATAGGTGTGGGTGAAAAACAGATCAATATTTAAGTCCTTTTAACTGTAAATTACAATAACACTTTCACATTCAGCCACCTACTGGTTGGGGCTGGTGAAAAGTGGAGATTGATAGTAAATAAGGACTTAAATATTAAAACTGTTGCTCACCCACACCTATCATAATGCTTCATATTGCATCTATAAAGCCATTCTGTGGTTTCTCCCGTCTTATTTGTGCATTTGTATTATTTATAAAAATAACTGTTATTCACTTCGGTCACAGGACCTTATTTTACTCACTGTCCCTAATGCTAGAACTAATCTTGGCAAAAGGGCTTTTATGTACTCTGCTCCATTGGCTTGGAAAGCCTTACAAGGTAGCCTCAAATTAAAATCTAAGGGTTTTTAAGTTATTGATGAAAGCTTTTAAGATTGATTCTTTGTCTTGTCAATGTTTTTAACTAGTATTGTTAGGTTCTTGATTGTATTTTTTTTAATTTAATTGTTTTATGTTGTCTGTTTGTAACTGTAAAATGACTTGCTGCTGCCTATATTGGCCAGGATGCTCTTGAAAAAGAGATTTGTAATGGTTAATTAAAGGTTAAATAAATAAAAATTCAGAAGATGTACACTACCGTTCAAAAGTTTGGGGTCACTTGACTGAAATGTTTCTCATGATCTTAAAAACCTTTTGATCTGAAGGCATATGCTTAAATGTTTGAAAGTAGTTTTGTAGAGAAAAATATAATTGTGCCAACATATTAATTTATTTCATTATAAAACAAAAATTATATAAAAAAAAAAAATGGTTTGAAATGGATGTCTTGGACTGATAAATTAAGAAAAGCAGACGCAAAGTACCCAGCATATAGATGGGAACTCCTTCAATACTGTTTAAAAAGTATCCAAGGGTGATACCTCAAGTAGCTGGTTGAGAAAATGTCAAGAGTACAAGTGTGGCCACTTTGAAGATGCTAAAATATAAAATAGTTTTGATTTAATTTGGATTTTTTTAGTCACAACATAATTCCCATATTTCCATTTCTATTATTCAATAGTTTTAAGGACTTTACTATTATTCTAAAATATCTACGGTAGTGTAGATTTAACCACTGGAGTTTTATGGATTACTTTTATGCTGCCTTTATGTCATTTTTGGACCTTCTGAGTTCTAGTCACCATTCACTTGCATTGTGTGGACCTACAGAGCTGAAATATTCTTCTAAAAACCTTCAATTGTGTTCTGCATAAGAAAGAAATTCATACACATCTGGGATGGCATGAGCGAGAGTAAATAATGAGAGAATTTTCATTTTTGGGTGAACTATCCCTTTAACATCATTATTAATTGAAATAGTTTGTTTCCCCTTTCATGCTGCATGGTATCATATGTTTCTGCCTGAAGGTGATAATAATTAGTTTTGCATATTTGTGAATGTGCTGGAGACAAAAAAAAAAACTAACAATAAATATCTGTTGAATACAATTTGTTTAAAAGTGAAGTGTGTAATCTCTGCACCACTACGATCACCAAATAGAATTACAAATATAATGGTTTCTCGAAAACTACCCCCATCTTCCATTGGTGGCTCAAACATAGAGTCCCGCCCATATATCATGCAATTGGCTGAGCCAATGTTGCTGAGTTGGGCTGGTCAGAATGCGCAAATGAAAAGAGTTACGTAGTGTTTTCACTTTTGGGGGGAATTGATCTACAAATTAATTGCTTATAGCGTGCATGTTAAGATGGGATAGTATTTTTAAATTGTTCAAGTATTTTAGAAATTAGACAGAACATATTGTAACATTGTAAAAACTACACACTTCAACTTTGACCAAATGCGCCAAGTTACAGTAAGTGGGAAAGGAATTATTTTTCCAATTACTGTTTATCAAATCAACATTTAGCAGGATAGCTCAATTTCTGAACAAACTGGTTTGATTTGAATTTTGAAATCAAGTCAATACAAATGGGTAAATTTTGTAAGATAAAGCCATAAATAATTGTACTTTGTAGTAGTTTTTACACTAAAGGTCTCCATAGTAGTGGTCTGTAAAACAAAATCTCACATGCTACATGACATACTACTGTTAATGCTTCTGCCATATCAGTCTGTGGCAGAAATAATAAGAGAAGTAAGGTAGTATGCTATCCCGAACCAGCCTCTTTCTAAACCCGTCTCTTCTTCCTTTTCTCTCAGCTTTTGCTGGATGCTGGAGCTAATGTGGAGGGCTCTCTGCAGGATGGGATGGAGAACTACACTGAGACGCCTTTGCAGTTAGCTTCAGCTGCAGGTAAGAAAGCTCACACTTCAGACTGGAAAAGAGTGTCACTTCCTTCTCCAGTTACCAAATTATCAGCCAGCAAAAGCCACAAGAGGTAACTCAGCATCTTGCTTGCTGTAGGAAACTTTGAGCTGGTCAGTCTGCTTTTGGAGAGAGGAGCAGACCCAGTGATTGGGACCATGTACCGCAACGGCATCTCCACTGCACCACATGGGGACATGAATTCCTACAGCCTGGCTGCAGCACACGGACACAGGTAACACATAAGTACATTAGTCAAACGCAGACACTCACAGAGTCTCTTAATTTATTAATAAAACCTGCAAAATGTTATCATCTTCTCTTGTGCTCCAGGAACGTGTTCTGCAAGCTGCTGACGCAGTCAGAAAAGGGAAAGGCGGATGTGCTGTCTCTAAAGGAGATCTTGGCAGAGGGATCAGACACTGAAGAAAGGAATTCCCTAAAGATGGAAGCAACCCGCACAGGGAAGGCCAAACTCAAAGCTCTGAGAGAAGCGATGTATCATAGCTCTGAACATGGCTATGTTGACATCACGTTGGACATCAGAAGCCTAGGTGATTAATTATTCTGTATCTAATGTTATAAAATAATGCTACTTGAGTGGATTTCAATAGCTTAAAACAGAAACTAAGTAGTTATCATCACACTAAAGCCAATCATCACATTTTTATTGCTTATACTGAAGTGTTAAAGAGGTAGCTCACCCAAAAATGAAAATTCTGTCATCATTTACTAAGCTTCATGTTGTTACAAACCAGTTCAAGTTTTATTCTTCCTTGTAACACAAATAGATTTTCTGTAACATGACAGCCTTTGTCGCTTTTATCAGTTTCATTGCATTTTTTTTTTTTTACATGCAATGGAAGTGAATGGTGACTGAGGATGTCGTTCTGCCTCTAACATTTCCTTTTGTGTAAATGATAACAGAATTTTCATTTATTTGAATTAATAAAATTAATAAATCTAGTTTATCCTATATGTACAACTGGTCAAAGGTGACTCAACAGAGCTTGCCTAATACTGAACAACTTATTAAAATGAAAGTTATTTATTGTTTTATGTATTAGGGGTGCCTTGGACATTGCACACCTGGCTGGAATCCCTGCGAACTTGTTTCCTGCAGCATCGGCGGCCGCTGATCCAGGGTCTGCTGAAGGAGTTCAGCTCGATTGAAGAAGAGGAGTACACAGAGGAGCTCATAACACACGGTCTCCCACTCATGTTCCAGATTCTGCGTGCCAGCAAGGTGACCACACACATGCAAAACTGACTAGAACATATTTTTCATTACATTTATTAATTTGGAAATCCAAACTCACTTTCAGATAGATTCTAAGTATATATTTTATTGGAATTTGTGTTCATTGGGAATTGATCCAATGACTTAGCATTGCTAGTGTAATGCTTTACCAGTACAAGAACATGCTGCTTAGGAGTTTTCTTCCGATTTAGGGATTTCTACAAGTTAGGGGCCGTTCACACAGGATTCCCATTCTCATGTTACTTATGTTATGCCCATTTATTAATAGTTTTTATGTATAAACATGAATGCGCAAAGCAAACATATTTGACCATTTCAACGCATCTCACTGTTTTTCTGCATCTCGTGCCATGAGCACAATATTTTTAAGATGCTGAAGTTCATGTCGGAGCTGTGACCTTGTGGTCAATGCAAGTCCCCGACATATTGAGCTGTGGTGCTCGTGATGGGAGATCTGGGGTTTGAGTCTAGCCTAGCTAGGGGTCATGTTCCTATCACGTTCTCCCTTCATGTCCTCTTGCTTTTCTTTCTCTCTACTACTCTGTCTATCAATACAATGAGGCAAAAACCTTCTTCTTTTTTCCATTCAGTTGCACTGTGTATGTCTTTTTTAATGCAAGAACACCTCCTGTGTGAACAGCCCCTTACTTAACCAAAACTCTGTAGGGTCTAGAAACTTGGGGTACACATCTGTTTATATGAACAGGAAGTGAAGGCAGAGCCTCATGTATTTTGGATTGGCAGCATGTGGACATCCTCCTCCTGCAGTATTATGTAATAGCGAGTTTTGCTTTGAAGGTAGTAGAAAGTATCATTAGACCTTTGTTCAGATACCTTCGGCACAGACTGTTGGACCTTGCTCACGTGTCCCAATCTACTTCCTCTACGGCTGATCAGACTGTGCAGGAATAAAAGATAAATGCAAACTTCCTTCCACTGGGGCATGGGGGCCTAGGTGTGTGTATGTGTGAGCGTATTTGTCAAGGTTGATATATGGTAGAGTCAAGAACCTCACTCTGAGCCCTGCAGTGATGACTGACAGTTTCAGCTCCCTGCTCAACCTTCACAAACAATGAGTATCTTCTTGTTAGAACAAAAAGAGAGTGAGAGAAAGGCAGAGGGAGCAAGAGAGGGAGGAACTCGCAGCATAGCGCTGACAGCAGGTGATTTGTAGAGGCAGAGGCAGGCAGGGTGAGAAAAATGTTAAGTTGATGACAATCCTGCAAAGAAGCTGATCATTCAAACTGCAGAGAGAGTGATCCGACAAGGATTGGTTTGAAGCTGACTTTGTGTAACACATAAAATAAATTACAATAAATTCTCAATTATAAATTACATTTAAAGTGAATGATTCGTTCCAGATGTGTATGACTTTCTTTCTTGTGCTGAACGCAAATTAGAATTATTTTTTTTATTTATTTGAAAAATATCTAACTAGTAAGTGGTGACAAGAAATTTTAAGCTCCAAAAAAAACACATAAATGCAGCAAATAAGTAATAACATACAACTCCAGTGGTTAAATCCATGTCTTCAGAAAAGATATGATAGGTTTTAGTGAGAAGCTGATCAATATTTAAGTCAGTTTTTACTATAAATTCTCCTCCCTGCCCAGTAGGTGGCGATATGCACGAAGAATGCAAATTGACACAAACAAAAGAAGAACTCTTAGGAGAAAAGAGCGCTTATGATAGCTGATGAAAGTGGAGATTTATAGTAAAACAGAACAAATGACATGTTCCTTACCCACACCTATCATGTACAGTAGCACCTGAAGACATTGATCTAACCACTTCTGTTGTATTGATTACTTGTATGCTGCCTTAATGTGCTTTGTGGAGCTTCAGAGTTCTGGTCACCATGGTTTGAATGGACCAGCAGAGCTGAGATACTAACAAGCTTTGTTTGTGTTCAGCAGAAGAAAGAAAGTCATACACATCTGGGATGGCATGAGGGTGAGTGAATGATGAGAGAATTTTCATTTTTGGGTGAACAATCCCTTTAAATAAATAATAATAATAAAAAAAAAGCAATATTGAATTTTGAGGCACTGCGAATAAGTAGTTCTGTGTTCGATTCCCAGGTAAACATGCATTTTTTAATAAACCATGTTGCATTTATTTGGTGATTTTAGTAACTTGTTCAACTTGACCTGTGTTGTATGGCGCTGTTAACATTAACACTTTTGGCCTCTAGGAGGTAATTTGCTCTCTGCGCACGGCCTTCACACATTTGTAGCACAGGTGTTATAAAACCCTCAAGAAAGGCAGAAACATGTTTTATATTGGTGCTTGATGAGTGGGGTCTCACCTGTTACTGTTTCTCATGGATTGCAGAATGAAGTGATTAGTCAGCAGCTGGCTGTGATATTTACTCAGTGCTACGGGCCGTACCCTGTCCCCAAGCTCACAGAGATCAAGAGGAAACAGACATCAAGACTGGGTATGTACCATACCATCAGACACCGCTTTTGTTGGAAAATACACACTAAAAATGTGTGAGATTCACATTTAAACACTTTTTATGAAAGAAATGTCAAGTGAAAAATGTCATCTGTGGATGGTTCTGCCATTTTAGTTTACAATTATTTTCCTATTCTGTGCTGTTTTTCTTTTTTATGTAATACTTGTAACTTTAGTCAACCTCTGCGATATGTTTGTGTGTCAGATCCTCATTTTCTAAACAATAAGGAAATGTCAGATGTGACCTTCCTGGTGGAGGGAAAGCCATTCTACGCTCACAAAGTTTTGCTCTTCACCGCCTCCAACAGGTCTGTCAGTGTTCTGCATCCAACCGATAGGAAACACTGGCCAATTATGAAAAGTGGCTGGTGTTTAACTTGAATGTTACAATTTATTTACAATTGATGTACAATTACAATTAATCATTAATGACAGATATGAGGGTTAAGAGCAGGTTATTTTTCTTCTTAATTAATCTTTGGGTTGAATTAATTTTTACTGTATTTGTTAATGTCTTAACATCTCCTGTTTTTCCCCAAGGTTTAAATTGCTTCTAGCAAACAGACCGGCTGCGGAGAACACCTGTATCGAAATCAGCCATGTCAAATACTATGTATTTCAGGTACTGCATGGCGGCTCCACTAATGCTCTGAGAAAAGAATATACAAGAGTGGCTTGCTATTTTTAATCAACTTTTATTGAGAGTGAAAGAAGAGCTCATCAGTCTATTTTGTACTCTGTTGTTTTAAAATGTATATTACTTTACAGCTGGTGATGCAGTATCTGTACTGTGGTGGAACAGATGCACTTCACATTAGAAACACAGAAGTTATGGATGTAAGTATTATTCATTAAAGTATTATTATCATTTAATTATGTAATACAATATAGCACATACAGTATTTCTCTTGTAGAGGATTGTTGAAGCATTAAGCCATGAGAGGCAGTGAGTTACAGTGATTTGTACCACAGTTAAGAGTTGTTGTTAATTGTGACAAAGCTGTAATCATGGTAAAATTACTGTAATGCACAGACTATTGTGGCTAATTGGGTCAATTTTGCCTTTTCTATTTCAAAAAGGTGATTTTTAAAGTTAAATTATGTACATTTTAAACCTTCTATCAGACATAGGATGTTTTTAAGGCCATGAACTTCCACACTAATAAGTTTTTGTTTGAAAATGCATAGGTCCAACATTTCACTACATTTACACCTTTCATACACACTAGAACGGTGTTTTCCTCCACTGAAAACATTCCGAAAACGCTCTCCATTATTGTATACTTTGGAAAACAATGACCTTAGGAAACTGAAAATGGAGGTTTCACATTAAATGGATTAGTGTGGACATGGTGTAAGCGTTAATAATTTGCACTGTGCCATCTCAAGCTAAATTGAAAAACAATTATATAAATGGGATGCACTGTAGACATGCCTTTTGCAATTTTACAGTTAATTTAGCCATTACTAGATTCATGCTCAAGGTGATGACACTGAAATGTGTTTTATTAGAAAGAATGTAATCCTGATATTTGTACAAATACCTACTTTTTTAATTATGACTTCTTTTCAGTACAAAATGATGGTAACAGTGATAACAACAGACTGTAAGATTGTTCCCTATGACAAACCTAACAAAATATGAGATAAAGAAAGATAAAAAAAAGAGAGTAGTTACTTGCTTGTACTTGTAAAGTTCACATCCTGAGAGAATGATGATGTCAATATGACAGTTGTTTTTTAAATAATTTATGAAATTGTACATTATTTTAAAAAGGGGAAGTTGTGATGTAACATGGCTGACATTCATTTATTTATTTATTTTTTATCAATTTGTGCATATTTGCTAAAACCCAAGGAGAAGTTGGAAACAGGGCTGAGGACAGGCCAAAAGACATCCTCATAAAGAAAGACAATGGAAAAAAAAAAACACTTAAAAATAAAGTTACTGGATTTTTGCTGATGTGTTAAGAATATTGCCACAATAACATTGTGTTGCATCAGCTATTTATTAAGTCATTGTTCACATGGCGTAATGAGGGACACAAAGGTCACAGATTTTGCGGATGACCTTATTGCATTTCTGAAACAGCAGCAACAGTAAAAGACACCAATACTCTAAAAATAATTACATTTATTAATAATTACAGTGACATCAGAATTTAGCAAATTAGTCACATTAATGTAGAGTTTAGCTGATGTGATCATTGGTGTGCATACTGTATATCCAGTGCTGGGTGAATTACTTGTGAATTGTAATCAGGTACTGATTACAAATTACAAGACAAAAAAAATGCAATCAGACATGTAATCTCTTTGATTACATTATGGGCTAATCAAATTTGATTACTTTTTATTATTTTTGGATTAATTTCAACAGAATTCTGCATGGTTTAATTGTTTGAGTGGTGCTTATGTCAACAAATTTAAATAAATTATTGCAAATGTAAAAATATGAAGGACGTTTTTATTTAATTTCATGTTTTCCCCCGTGATATAGGTCTCGATTTTTTAGACTTTTGCCATTTTACAAAAGCCATCCACGTGTAGTAAGAGATTAGACCAGAACGTCTCAAAGTTATCACTACACCAAAAGTGCATACATATACATTTTTGAAGCCGACTGCAAAAGCAATTTAAGAAATTTGCTAATCCTGTTTAATATGAAATGACGTGTATGATGTTTTATCTATATGATGGCCAAAACCCTTCTAAAGATATTGCAACACATGGTTATATTACACATAGAGTGATTACTCAAACAATAATTAGATTTGCATCTTTCAGAAGGCAGAGTTTACATTGCACAGTGATGTTTTTGCCCCATGTTTCCTTAAAAATGAAATGATCTCTATAGATCCAGTGTTAAAATTCTGATGTAGACCGCTCCATCTTCACCTGACTGGCTAGTAGCGAGTATCAGTTCTGAGTGCAATACTCACAAACCACCCCCCCCTTCCGAAAACCCTCGAAGGTTTACCGAACGTATATTACAATGACTTTGAACAAGGCTCATCCAATCAAATTTTACAGCTGGAACTATTTGTAGAAAATTATTATATTGAGGTTTATTTCCTTTGGAGTTAAGGAACCATTTCTCTGATTCTGTCTTCTCTTTGCCAGCTCCTTTCTGCATCAAAGTTCTTCCAGCTGGAAGCCTTACAGAGACACTGTGAGATCATCTGCGTCAAGAACATCAACACCGAAACCTGTGTGGAGATCTACAACCATGCTAAAGTAAGAGCAGTATGTATGTTTCTATCATTTCATCATGTTTATCTTTCAATGTGATATGTGTATGAAGTGCTCTTTCCTCATTTCACTGTTAGTTCTTGGAGGCAACTGAGCTGTCTGCCTACATCGAGGGCTACTTTCTGAAGAACATGGCAGTTCTTATAGAGCTGGAGCCATTTAAACAATTGCTCTATAACACCCCAGTGGAGAACTGCTGCCCCGATGTTTTGCATGACTTGGAGAAGACATTAGCCACACGCATTCGCTCCATTCACCTGTCCTCTTCCAAGGGATCCATCGTCTAAAACTGTCACTGGACCACATCAAAGCATGCAGCGATCCCAAATATGCACTCCCTCCAGGACTCTAGCAGTGCAGTCTAAATGTGTTAATTTAGTGGCAGTAGCAGTGCACTTGTACTGTAGTATCTCAGCTGAGTTTACACTTCATCTAGGACTGTTGTGATTTCTTCTCAAGTGCTGGCCAGTTCACATTACCTGTTTTTAGAGTATAGCCATAAAGGAAACAATGCCATTTTATATTTCATATCAAAACTATATAATACCTGTGACAGAACATGGTGATGCTAGATGGAGTACCTGTACTACTTTCTTGGAATATTGTAATTCCAGTACTAATTCTTAAGCAGTATGGAGAAATATAGCAGCAGTGTATAGACCCATAAGTGGCACTGTTACTTTTAATGGAATCTGGTGAGGAAAGGCTCTAAAGCAGTGGTTCTCAACTAGTGGGTTACGACTCGTAATGACAAGGCCACGGACCGCAGGGAAAAAACAATGCTAAATGCCAATAATAAAATGCAACTAGTCAAATAATCATGCATATTTAGGATAGGAAAATAAATAGGCTCATAAACTTTTAAAAGGTAGGAGAAAACTCTTCCAATATCATGAAATATGGGCTTATTTTCAACAAGGATTGACACGATTTGTGCCGACCACAATATAGTTAGTGTGGTGAATTATTGACATTCGAGATGGCTTTTCAAGTAAATTTTGAATATTTATTGATTTCATTTCTTTTCATTATTATTATTATTAATAATAATATGGATACATTTCAATGTTTGATTTTTAGGACATTTTTGTTTACTAATGTGCAATAAACAATTCTGGTATTGTGTTGTGTCACTACTTAATGACCAATGTAAAATCTGGGTTCTGAAGCAAAACCAGTTGAGAACCATTGCTCTACAGCAAGCAGGGCACACACTTTTGGTAGAGTACAACATGACATGGGTGTGCGAGGAGTTGTGTATGTGTATGTATGAAAATATATATATATATATATATATAAACAACTTTCAGTTATTGTCTGCACTGGTTATAGATGTTTATAGTTCTTCTTCCAAGATTTGTATTTTAAGCATTCGCACAGAAATTATGTAACAGTTGTACAGATATTGCTCCTATTATCAGCAACCATATGTTTAGAAGGGAAGGCAGAGAATATGGCTGCCAATGTAAATATAAATTTGCAATCTATCACATGGAGTCACTGATCTCCGACTGTAAGTAGATGTACATAACACTGACATCATAAGACTTTCATTGAGAACTCACAATAATGTACAATGTAAGTGTTCTTGAAGTCTTAACTGTTGTAAATGTAGATGAGTATGCATCTATTTTCATGCTTGGGTTTTGTCATGACAATGACTTTACACTTTTATGTGTGTGTGTGGTGAGGGAGTCTATTTTGTCAGAGAAATTGAATTATTATCAGCATGGAGTGGCATAAATGTAGCTGTGAATATCTAGGAGAAATGACTGATTCAGAATGTGCCTCCAATATGTTCTGATGTGCTGTCTCTAATGACATTTGTGTAAAGTCAATCAATGTTCTTTATAAAGATTACTACAAAATACACTTTTTGTCTTTTTTTGACAGGCTTGTGGTCCATGAGTTTTGTTTGTTTGTTTTTATTGAAGGAGCAGCTAAGGAATCGTAATGCTGGTTGCTACATTTTAATGCTGTTGGCTGAATGCATTCTTTTCTCTTGTTTTCCGGGAAATCATTTTTGTTTGTTTACAGTAAATCTCAGCAAACCAGACAATGTTCACGGTTGCAGTGGAGGAAGAGGGGCAGGTGAGGATGGAAGCATGAAGAGGTGTTGTGAAAGAGGCAGGGATACATGAGTCTGAAAAGTGCAAAGAAAATAGGATTTAGGAACAGAAGCATTGCCTTCCAATGGTTATAGGTCTGGGCTTCTGACAACAACGTTTTCATATCCAGGAAGGGGTGGTCTATGATCTTGACATCCCACACTATTTTGGACTTTCAGCACATACAGTAGCATAGTCCTAAACCCCAGATTGACCCTAAAATGTTTTTGAACAACTAAGCCACATATAAAAATGTCATTGCATTAGATTAAATATCAAAACAACCTCCATTTAAATAAAATAGCACAAGCACACTTTTTATGCTAAATATTTCACAAACGTTTGCTGGGTTTTAATTTTGGAACAATGTATACACAACATCACACATAAAAAAAAAAATACACCTGCTAAGACACATGTGTGAACCTAAGGGCTACCGACTTAATACATTCATTAAACAACCCTGGGACCAAAAGGTTAAAAGTAATTGCAAAAATTGCTAAGAAAAGTAAAGATAGTTCTAAGCAGTGGTCTGCTTTACTATATACTTAATTGTCCACTGATGTGGAAATGTCTCTTTGGCTTCTAACAAGAGTACACAGACACAGAAGGAATAAAAACACAGTAATCACACACAAGAACTACATAATAATCACAGTTACATAACCAAATAAAAATGAACAAAACTACCATTATATTCCTCCAACAATCTGATGGCAATGGGTGCAAACAAATTATTATAAAACTTGTTTTAATAATTTGGAACTGTATACTGCCTTTCAGACAGGAGCATTACAAATTCAGAATGCAATGGATGTGTGGAATCAGATTTACTAATAGTCCTTGTGTTTAAGCTTTTGCTTCCCAATTATTTTTCCTGCCATTCTTACAATTCTAGACAACTTATTTTTCCTCCTCAGTCCCAGATTTCCATACCAGTCTCTACTATTAAACATTAAAATACTCTCCACATGACTCGTGTACACCATTTGCAAGACTGGGTAAGAGGTCCTTTGAGCTCATCACCACAATGTTTTAACTCTTTCCTCTTTTGCCCATCAGGGTCTGGTGCTTTGTTAAGCACATCACTACCTCTGTTTCTGATGACATGTAGGCATTTCCTCAATTATCTCTTCACTTTTCCTTTTTTCATCTATAGAATCAAATCTACCATAAAAGCAATTAAGTATTAACAAACCTTGCCGAAGATCAATGACATCATGGTTCAATTTGCCTAGATCAGGCCTACACACTGCAATATCCATGTTGAACGTGTCGGACAGGTAATATACTGTTGAAGAATCACAGTTATCACCAGTGCATCATTGACAGTTACTAGGATTTTGTCAGCTGCTTCGGCATCAAGCATCATTGGTTTGCAGATGCCAATGTTTGATATTTTGTTAATGCAGGGTCAAGAGTGTAGCGAGATTACAGGGATTTTGATTCATCCCATTGACTCAAATTTTAAATACATTCACGAAAATAGTTCACTGCCAGTATGTGTCGACAAATGAATGTGTGTAATGTGTAATGAGTGAGTTACTGAATCATTGATTCAACCGATTTGTTAAAAACACAGAGTAGTTTATGAATCAGTGGAGGTGAATGAGAAAAATTCATTCACTTAAAATCTGCGTTCAAAACACTGCTTTGTTAATAACCGAAACACGTCTTCTTTTAGGCATGAAAAAGCTTGGACAAAACAAATGTAGTATCATGACGAACAAACAGTAGGCTACATAAAACAGGTATTTAAATGCATTATGCTAAATAAGCTACCACATTGACAGTGTGTTGTATGTTCTGAGAATGGCAAGTGATTTTTACATTTATTCCTTAAAACTTACTAGTAATTTATTAAAAACGTAAATAATATGTTATTTTATTTTTATGCTATTTTTAGTCACTAAAACATAAGTACTAGAATCATAAAAATATATACTAGTAAGGTTTAAAGAATAAATGTTAAAATGGCTTGCCATCTTTGAGTCCTTGGCAAATTACAGTTTAAAGGTGTTATATATCGTATTTTTACTGTAGGCCTACTAAATCATAAAATTACCATAATATGTAATTAGAGAATTAGAAAACATGCTAAGATGAAATATAGGCTTTTCTCATAACAATGCTACAGCCAGTATATTCTACTTTGAAGTTTCCATTCCAGGCCAGAATTTCTGTTTATGTTTGGCCTGTGTGATCCCGCCCACTGCCACTCGCCAATAGCAGAGCCATATAGAAAGAGAGTTGCGACAACGGAAGTTCTAAATGCTTGATCGTCACGTGATTCACGTAGACTTCAGATAGTTCCAGGAAGTGCTTTGGGGGGCATTTCAAACTGTTAGAGTAGAGTGACAGAACTGCGATTTCTGGTAATTAGTAGTCAATAAATGCATTTATTTTATATATTTATGTAACACACCGACATATGTATGTAGCATGAGTATGTTGTTACAGTGATGTTGTTTTTTAAAGATCAAATCAGCTAATATTTGAGGATTAGTGTTCAGCTACCGTTATTTGCCTCAACTTATTTCAGGCTAGGGTTTCTGTTGCCTTTTTATGTTACCTCATGTTCATTGTTTTCACTAATCTCATGGTAACTAATGTCATATTTAGGACTTTTCAGATAGTACAGAGACAGGCTGGTGACAGGTGATTTCCAGCTCGCACCGCACAATGGGTCAATGAACTATTAACTATTAGCAGCAGTTACGTAAATGTAAAATTTAATGAAATGAAGCTTATTGTTTACAATTCTTACAATTCTATATATAGTAATATATAATATTTATACCCCGCGACCCTGTACACAGGATAAGCGGTTGACGATGGATGGATGGATGGATAATATTTATAATACATAAATAATTATATCTAATGTATAATTCTTACAATACTTATTCATATACACAATATATTCAGCTTTAAAACAACTTAAGCATACTTGTATATAAACTGCCGTTCAAAAGTAATGAGGCTGAAAATTCAGCTTGGCATCACAGGAGTAAATTACATTTTAAAATACATTAAAATAGAAAACAGTTATTTTAAATTGTAATAATATATTATGATATTACTTTTTTTTTTAAAACGATGGATGAAACTGAATCAAGAGAACAGATTTTACAATTAGGGTGTTCGTTACTAACTTTATCCAGCTCCAATCCTTGCCTAATCTGTTAGTTATCCGATAACATCCCTTATCTTATGAAAATAGAAAACCGTGGGTATCAAAAGGATTGATGTATGCATGCAAAAAGAAAAATAAACTTTATAGAAATTTTATAAAATATAGAACAAATACTGCTGAAATGAAATATAAGGTGTATAAAAATAAGCTAGTACAAATTATGAGACAGGCTAAGAAGGATTATTATAATAAACTGCTGGATGATAATAAAAATAATATAAAAGGTACATGGAACATTTTGAATAAAGTAATGGGTAACAAAACGGCACATACAGCCCTGCCTGATCATTTTATTTATAATAACAAGACACTGTATGATTTGAATGAGGTGGCAAATGAATTTAATTCTTTTTTTGTAAATGTGGGGCCAAATTTGGCGGATAGTATCAAGATACATGACACGTCATTACAAAGAGGGTGGAGAGGAGAAAGTAGAGTACTGCAGTCAATGTTTTTAGGGGATGTCTGTGAATCAGAAATTATATCTATTGTTTCTAAATAAAAGAGTAAGACTTCCATTGACTGTGATGGGATAGATATGGTTATATTAAAAAAGACAATTAATTGTGTTGTTAAACCCATTTGTTATATTTGTAATCTTTCCTTTGGAAGGGGTATTTTTCCTGATAGAATGAAGAGGGCAAAAGTTATTCCATTCTTTAAAGCAGGAAATAAGCAAAGCTTCAATAACTATAGCCGGTTTCATTACTTTCACAATTTTCAAAAGTATTAGAAAAACTTTTTGTTTATAAGTTGGATAGTTTTTTAGAAAAGCATCACTTGTTGAGTGAAAGCCAGTATGGCTTTAGGCAAAAAAGGTCCACAGTGACTGCTTTAATGAATATTGTTGAAGAAATAACAACAGCAATAGATGAAAAGAAATTCACAGTAGGAGTGTTTATTGATTTGAAAAAGGCATTTGATACTTTGGATCATGAAATTTTACTTTCTAAATTAAGATTGTATGGTATGAGAGGAATGGCCTTAAATTGGTTGAGAAGTTATCTGAATAACAGAAAACAATATGTACAGTTAACTGACGTCAAATCTGAACTTATGCAAATTAAATGTGGGGTACCACAGGGTTCTATTTTGGGACCTAAACTTTTTCTTTTATATATTAATGACATTTGTGATGTTTCCAAATTAGTACAGTTTGTTTTATTTGCAGATGATACTAATTTCTTCAGCTCTGGAAATAATATACAGAAACTAGTAGAATCTATTGAATATGAAATGAAAAAACTGAAAAAATGGTTTGATGTAAATAAGTTGTCATTGAATTTAGAAAAGACAAAGTTTATGGTCTTTGGAAATAGGAAAATAAATGAATCTGTAGCTTTATCCATAGATGGAGTTGATATTGAGAGAGTGTTTGAGTTTCGTTTTCTTGGTGTAACTATGGATGATAAATTAACATGGAAACCTCACATAGCACACATTAAAAGAAAAATTTCCCAAAATATTTTTGTCTTAAACAAAGTGAAGGAGGTATTAAATAAGAAAACAATGAAAATACTTTATAGTTCACTCATCATACCATATTTGATTTATTGCATAGAAGTATGGGGGAACACATATCAGACAAATTTAAAACCTTTATCTATTTTACAGAAGAGAGCTATAAGAATTATTCATAAAGTAAATTATCGAGAACATACAAGCAAATTGTTTGCTAAATCCAGAATATTAAAGCTAGAAGATTTCAAAGTTTCAAACACTAATAATATTGTTTAAAGTAAGACTGCAAATCTTACCAGAGATAATACAACATTATTATCAGTTAGAAAAAGAGTACAGTAGGAGAAGATATAATTTTAAACATCAATTTGCACGTACGACTATAAAACAAATGTGCCCCTCAGTTATGGGAGTAAAATTGTGGAATTCATTGCATGATAATCTTAAAAGTTGTAGTAACATTAGTCAGTTTAAGTATAAGCATAAACAGAAGATATTTAGTCAGTATTAATATGGTGAGGTTTATGTTGTTTCTGGATTTGTTTGGTTTGGTTTGTTGTTGTGTTTTGTTTAGTTTTTTTATTTTTTATTTTTATTTTATTGGGTCTAATAATATCGGTTAGCATAAGCAGAGATATAAGCAAAGTAAATTTGGTTAGTATTAATATGGTGAGATCCATGTTGTTGTCTTGTTTTGTTTTTTTCTCTATATGTATTGGATTACTTGTTGTTTTGCTGTCTGGGCATTGCCTGCTTTTTTATACTGCATGAATTGCTGTTATTTAAACAACATTGTTTTTTGTCAGTGTAATTTTGACTGTAAGCTGCTTAAGAAAGTTATTTTGTATTTTGGAATAGGGGACAGATATTATAAGATTTTATCTTCTTTCTGCTCCCTTTTGCACATGGGAATTTAAATTATGTAAAGAAGAAAATGAAATGTTTTGTGTTTTACCATGGAGCAATAAAATAAAAATAATATGAACTAAATATGAGAAAAAAGTGCGTCGCAAACGGTTTGTTCTGCTGCATCTCTACGGCGCGGCATGTGTTTGCTGCTTCTTCCGGGAACTATTGAGAGGCTCCACGAGCCGCCATTGCTGTAAAAAAAACGTTCCATTGGAGTCAATGGAGTTGTCGCAACTCTCTCTCTATATGGCTCTGGCCAATAGTATTTCGACACCGCCGGGTTGCCAGATTTGAACAAGTTTGCAGACAAACAACACTGCAAACACTGGCTGTGTGCTGCAGCCATGGAAGCCAGCAAACGAACCGGATCAGAGATAACAGATTCCACCGACCTAAAAAGCCTCTCCATAAGTCGAAAAATCAGTAAACTAGTAAAAGAAGGATACATATTGGCGATGCCTTTGGAAGATGGAGACAGCTTAAAGCCCAGAAATCCTTTAAAACGGATGCTGAGTTGGCTAGTTTGAGTGTCAACATTCTGGCAACCCTCATGAGCTTCGAGTCAGGGGCGGGGCAGACAACTCTCCAATATGTTGAATTAGGACTGCAGTACCCATTTCAAACGCTTGTTGTCAATCTTACATATAGCACCTTCAAAATCCTGACTAATCAGACACATACAAACCAAACCTTCAATGTTAAAGATATGCCAGCTTACCTTTTCTGCTGTAAAAAGTCAGAGTTGACAAACCAAAAATCAACAATGACCAGCCAAACCACAGTCCAAGCCATGTTTTCTATACTACATCAAAAGCAAGTACATCTCATGTTTATTGACAGTGGAGGATAATTTATGACTTGCTATGTAGGCTATTGAACCGTGGATTGGTATGGTATGATGAACTCTCAGAAAAAGCCTCAACCGTCACACCGAATACAGTAAGTGAAAGTCCATATATTTTATCAGTATGTGTACAGCATACTATTTAAATACTATGTCAAAAAAGGTTACCACGCATCTCTTTCTCAGTGGATCTTGCTTGCAAATAGAGGCACATGCACTGGAAGCTTGAAAACCCCTGATCTCATGTTATTAAATTAATGCATTTTAAATTGTGGCCAAAGTGTCCAAATTCTTTTTGGAGCCACTGAGTGTATTCTAATGCCATAGTCCTGCACTCTGTTAACCTGAAGAATCTGAGTTTCATAAATTCATGAAGCAGCACACTAAGGGAGAATTGTAATATTTCTTTCTGACATCCACAGTGCCTACAGAGGAACTATTTTATAGGAAGGAAGATTTTTTTAAATACTCGTAAAATGTGTACCATAAAACACACACACTCACATACAGCCAGAAACATACTATTTTAGCTATTAGACACCCTCCCACTTGCATAGTGAATGTCCACATAGTGAGTGTGGGTAAAATTATATTTAAGCATTCCCAGTGGGACGCCAATTAATAATTTTCCTAATTATTCAGGGGAGAATAAAGAGAAACATTAAGTTTCTCTTTGCAACAGCTTGCTGTTATATCCATGGATACTGCTGTTCAAGGACACTTTTTAACATCTGCACTGATGTGCAAAGAACAAATACAACATTTTTACATAATTTTTCTCTTCTCATCTCTTTCCCTTTCAAGTCTGTAAAGCAATATGTGGCTGAAGTCTGCTTAGTTAACTTTATGATTCTGATAAAGACAGATTGGATCTATTCGCCCCAAAGGCATATGATATAAAGTCTTTGAATCTTCTGAAATGTGCTCAGCCATTTGATGTGACATTGAGGAGCATGTGATAGAGTGCACTGCCCACTGCTTACAGACTTCTGAAGCCCTGTGGGACATCCAGAATCACTGGCCTGTTTTATCCACTCCAGTGCTGCCTGTAAAAGAGGGGACCCAAGAGGGAGGAGTTAAGAGAGAACTGCCCTGCGCTGCTTTGAACTTGTTATTTACAAAATTCCAGAGATTGTGAGAGTGGGTTTGCTCCTATACTTTGGGGGCAACTTTGTTCCCAGAAGTTTGCTAAATCTGACAAAAGCTTCCTTTAGAGACATTTTGAGACATCATTTAAAAATAAACAAATAAATAAAAAGATTCATAAAGATAAATGTTTGTTTTTTTGTTTTTTTTTGTATTCTGAAAATGCTTATTTCAAGATTACAGTTAAGATTTGGCTTATGGCTAAAATGTACAGTGTTCATACTTTTATAATACAATACAACAGAGTAAGAATAGTGTCTATTTATTTATAAAAAATAAATCATCATTACCTCAGTATAAATACAAAACCAGTTAATGTAAAGTCTCCATCAGGACGAAAAATAAATGAGTGTGTATCTTTGAACACATATGTGTAGCCTGGTGTTGACATACTCATGGATGAGAAAAGGCATTTGTGTTCATCTGACTGTGTGCATGTCTACATAGGGCAACTTGTTTCAGATTATGTGCATTCTTTCACTTTGTGTGTGTTTTTTGTGTGTGCGTATGGCAGCGGGGGGGTGGTGTTGATTTATGTGTGAGTTCCCTCAATGAGTTGAACAGAGCAATAAGGGGCTCTGAGCTCAGCAGCCCCTCATCTGAGCCCCATCTCACCCCTTAATTTGCTTTCACAGACCAAAACTGGCTGGCAGGGCAACACGCTTTCTGTTCCACCCTTTGAAACGCTCCAAAAGTTGTTTTTTTTCTTTGTATTTGTTTTTTTTACTTGGAGTGGAGGGGACGGAGAGAGAGAGAGAGAGAGAGAGAGAGGAGGAAAAACAAGAAGACAAAGTAAAACAACGTAACACTAGATCCTTGGCTAGTTCTTGCACCTTCACAGCAGAGAGTGAACAGGTGGGCTAAACTGACACAAACGACATCTTTAAGGAGGAGGCAGGTGAGTGGGAAGCAGAGATCAAGTTAAAGAGGACCAGAGAGATCAAACGAATGAATGTGGTTTAGCAAGTGAAGCTGAGAATGAAGTTTAGAGGAAACGTTGATGTTTTCAAACTTTTGATGAATGATTGCCTTCATGCATTTTCCCTGCACTTCATCCTCTTTATTGCTCTGTGTTCCTGCACTGTTTATGTAATACCATGAAAGTGCTTTGTATTCATTGTGCATGCAGGTTTTGAAGAGGGAGCTGTTTGTTTGCAGTTTATTTCTTTATTATTGAACAAAATATTGCTGTTTTCCCCTGAAAATAAGAGATTATGGTAATTATTGGTAAAATGTAGAACCAAGGGCTCATGTTGTATGTCTCATGAGATTATTTATCAGTGCAAAGATGCGATATAGAAGCTTTTAGAACAAAACAGACACTTGTGTGTTCTTGGAGCACCTCCAAGCCCCTGCTTTCTCTAAACGGTGAAGAACGCATTTTTCAAAAGCTTAGCAGGTTGCAGTTATGTCACTGTAAAACCCAATATTTTTGCTTCATATGTTTTCTCAAGTGTGCCAGTTAAGCAAATGTTCATGTAAATTTGTTGAATGAAGCAAGATGTTGAAATTGCAAGAAACCATTTCGTCTCAGTTTTATTTGTTATGTTGGCTAAATATTTTAGAGGCGCTATTTATAAAGTTACGCAAGGTTTGGCAGTGTGAATGAGAGTAGTCTGTCTTCTGATGTAATATTGATATCTACTGTAGTATGCTTTGAAAGGCACAATTTAAAACTATAGTAGAGTTAACACAGATCTTCATGGATTTGCACTGACATTTCATCAGATAATTTAGACAATCTTATCCAAACTCAATATGGGCAAAATGTTGGAACAGCAGAATTAAGTTATAGAATACAATTATTATTATTGTCACTTATAAAAGTGCCTTAATCCACATACAAAATTTTCACAAAAATAACAGATTTTAATGTAGGGCTGCAACGAATGATTATTTTGATAATAATCTAACGATTATTAGAACGATTATTCGACTATTCTGAGGTTATTGCAACGATTAATCTTTAGCTCTTTATCTATTATTCAGCTTGTGCCCTGACTTAAAAGGTTGTATTAAATATGCTTACTAACAATAAAGACAAAATCATCTTTTAAAAATATCTCTAAATGACATTCACAGAATTAAAGGGGGAAAAAATACTTTTTGTTAAGTTTAATAAAAATATTTGTGTAACACTTTCCACTAAGGAAGGGACAGGAAACAGCGTCAAAGGTAAGGCTTCTTTTAATCTTTTTTTACTTTCACAATATTATCACAACAATTAGTTTCTCTTGGCTTGGTGTCGGGCTCTCCCCCTCGAGGCTCTCCGTTTTCTGCTTTTTATGCCGCTCTCCTCACGCTACTGCAATTAGACACAGGTGTTAGACATAATTTGGCCCAGGTGTGGCGCCCTTACCGCTTCTCTCTCCCGGACGGGCGCTTGACCACGCCCCGCTGCCACATACCCCCACCGCCCGACTCAGGCGAGGCGTCATCCGGCCTGCCTACCACTCCCCATTTCTGGAGAGGAAGTCGGCGGCAGCCATCTGCACCCGGTCTGTGGATCACCTTGAATTTAAAAGGCTGGAGGCGAGATACCAGCGGGTGATCCGGGCGTTAGTATCCTTCATGCGGTGGAGCCACTGGAGTGGGGCATGATCCGAACAGAGGGTGAAGGCCCGCCCCAGCAGGTAGTAGCGGAGGGTGAGGACCGCCCACTTGATGGCCAAACACTCCTTTTCCACGGTGCTGTACTTAGTCTCCCTTAAGGAGAGCTTCCGACTAATGTACAGCACCGGGCTCCTCCCCTCCACCAGCTGCGAGTACGGCCCCCAGCCCTCTGTCTGAAGCGTCCGTCTGCAAAATAAAAGGGAGAGAAAAATCAGGTGCATGTAAAGCGGCCCCCACAAAGTGCAGCTTTAATCTGCGTAAGCGCCTGTTGACACTGCTCCGACCATTGGACGGATCTGGAGCCCCCTTTTTAGTGAGATCAGTCAGCGGGCTGGTGGCGTCCGAATAATTAGGCACAAATCTTCTGTAATAGCCAGCCAGCCCCAGGAACTGTCTCACCCCTTTTTGGTCTTAGGTCTAGGGCAAGTCGCATGTCGCCGCAGTCTTTTCAATTTGGGGGCGCACCTGGCCATGACCCAAGTGGAACCCCAGATACCGTACCTCCACACGCCCAACCGCACACTTCTTAGGGTTTGCCGTGAGCCCGCCCGTCGCAGCGATCTCAGGGCGGCCCTCAGATGATGCATGTGCCGCTGCCAATCATTGCTATAGATGATAATGTCATCCAAATAGGCAGCGGCGTGCAGCGGTATCGCGGTCTGAGGATCCGATCCATGAGTCGCTGGAGCGTGGCTGGGGCCCCGAACAAACCGAAAGGAAGCGTCACAAATTGGTGTAATCCAAGCGGCGTGGTGAAGGCTGTTTTCTCGCGGGACATTGGTGTCAAGGGGATCTGCCAATAGCCCTTTGTTAAATCCAGGGTCGAGTAAAATCGAGCAGTACCTAACCGATCGAGCAGTTCATCAACACGGGGCATTGAGTGCGCGTCAAATTTAGACACCGCGTTGACTTTCCTGTAATCCACACAGAACCGAACCGACCCATCACTCTTGGGAACAAGAACAACCGGGCTGGACCAATCACTGTGGGATTCCTCTATTACTCCCATATCGAGCATTGCATCTAATTCTTCCCGAGCGACTTTCTTTTTATGTTCGGGTAGCGATAGAGGCGACAACGCACCACCGCGCCCGGCTCGGTCTCGATGTGGTGCTGTATGAGGTTCAGTACGGCCCGGAGAGGGAAAACACGTCCGCAAACTCTTTTTGTAACTTCGGAAACCTCTGTGAGCTGCAGCGGTGAGAGCTGGCCCCCACAAGTGACCGGAGTGTTAAGATTGTAGTTTTTGTTTACCTCCGGTCCGAGCTCCGCCCTCTCCGGAACTACCGTGGCCAACGTCACAGAGGCCGCCTCCTCCCTCCACAATTTCAGGAGGTTGAGGTGATATATTTGACAGCGCCCCCTCTATCGGTGCGTTTGACTTCATAATCGAGATCCCCTACTCGTCGTGTGACCTCAAAGCGGTCCTTGCCACTTGGCGAGTAATTTTGAGCTTCGATGTTGGGAGTAATACAAGCACTTTATCTCCGGTGCAAATTCCGTAGCTGAGCACCCCTGTCATACAGCCGGCGTTGGCGTTCTTGAGCTTGGAGCAAATGCTCTTGTGTTAATCGCCCCAGTGTGTGGAGCTTTGCTCGAAGATCAAGAACGTATTGAATTTCATTTTTGGCATTAGAAGGTCCCTCCTCCCAATTTTCACGGATGACATCGAGGACACCGCGAGGCGTCGCCCGTACAGCAGCTCAAGCGGGGAGAACCGGTGGAGGCTTGCGGGACCTCTCGTGCCGCAAATAACAGGGGTCTAGCCACTTATCCCAATTTCTAAGCGTCATGCGTGCGCAATTCACGAATCATGTTCTTGGCGTTTTATTAAACCGTTCCACTAGGCCATCTGTCTGAGGATGAGTAAGCGCTAGTCTTGAATCGATTTAATGCCCAAGAGCTTCGTAAAGTTAGCGAAGTGTCCGTGACATAAAAGTTGTGCCTTGATCGGTGAGGATTTCTTTCGGAATCCCCACCGGGAGATTATCTTGAAGAGTGCCCCTGCAACACTACGTCGCGGAGATGTTGCTCAGAGGCACTGCTTCCGGATATCGCGTCGCGTAATCCACTAGGACTAACGCGGCGATGTCCGGCGTGCTGACCGTTCTAATGGCCCGGCGAGGTCCATCCCAATTCTTTCGAAGGGGACCTCGATTAATGGTAGAGAGCGCAAAAGCGCTTTTGGGGTGGCGGTGGGTTTACCAGCTGACATTCGCGACGCGCCGCACACCACCTGCGGGCGTCACCGCCAATGCCCGGCCAATAGAAGCGGGCTATTAGGCGGAGAAGTGTTTTTCGTTCCCCTAGGTGACCGGCCATAGGATTATAGTGAGCCGCCTGGAAAACCATTTCCCGGCGGCTCCGTGGAATCAATAATTGTGTTACTTCCTCTTTTGTTTGAGCGTCCTCGTCACCCTGTATAAGCGATCTTTAATAAGCGAAAAATCACGGATATGAGGCGGCGACACCGGCGGAGTTGTTGACCATCGATTACTCTCACTTGGTCAAAGCGTGCTTAAGGGTATCATCCGCGACTGCTCCAAGGGAAGTCCCCTCCGGGAATTCCGGAGAGGAGGAGCGTCCACCTCGCCCCTTCCCACGTCACTTCGGAGCAGTCGAGGGCGGCCCTGGCTCCGCCTCCCCGCCAAAGCATCGCACATCACACACCCCTTCACTCTCGCGCAGGACCCATCCGCACAAACTCCCTCCAATAACTTTCTAAAATTCGGCCAATCCGTACCCAAAATTAGCGGATGGGTGAGGCGAGGACTAACAGCTGCCTCTACACTATGTTTTTCTCCCTGAATTTGATCGCCAGAGTCACCACGGGATATTTGTGAATATCCCGTGTACCACCTTACCCTCACCAGTTTAGCTGAGCCCAAAGCCCGGGTTGAACCAAGCGTTGGTGGATGGTGGTCTGGTTACAGCCGGTATCCAACAAAGCTTGGTATGTACCCTGGATTCTTACGGAATCCGATGCGCTCCAACCCGATCGGGGGCAGCCTGTGGAACATCGGAGACCCGTACCACGCCCCTATTTCCATCAGCGGGCACTGATCCGGAAGTGGTCGGGTCCCGCACCTCCAGCAGACCGGCCCAGGCGCTGCGGCCGCACCGTGCTGGCGGAGCCCCCACCTGAGGAGGAGGCGGCTGAAGGATGGAGAAAGGGCTTGGTGGGCGTTCCCAAGACCCGGGGAGTTGGGCTGAGCAGCTCCACGCCTGCGGGGGGCAGGAGCGGACCCTGGGGAGAGAGCAGAGCGAGAGGGAAGAGGGGAGGGAAAAAAACAGGGGAAGACACAGGGAAAGGGGAGACAGACAGAGAGGGCTCATCCGCCCTCGGAATCGCCGCCATGTGGTCCTCCGCGAGCGGACGGCTTCCTCCAGCGGCGCCGGGCGGTGGCACTGGACCCACTCGGCCGTCTTCGGGGCAAGCGCTGGACAAACTGCTCCAGTACCACCTGGTCGACGAGCTCCTCGGCGCCGCGGTCCAGCGCAAGCAGCCACCTCCGACACGCATCACGCGGGCCGTTGGGCGACGCGAGCGGGCGGTCGGATTTCTCCAGTTTTAAGGCCGGAAGAGTTGGCGACTTTCCTCTGGGGACCGACCAACCCGTTGCAGGATGGCTCTTCGCAGATCGTTGTAAGCCAGGAGGCTTGTTGCCGGCAGTTGTTGGGCCGCGAGTTGTGCTTCCCGGACAGGAGAGGGACTAATCGGGCTGCCCACTGGTCTTGGGGCCACCCCAAATCTCCGCCGTCCTCTCGAAGAGGTCGATGAAGGCCTCTGGGTAGATCCGCCGGCCCCATCTTCTGTAGCGCTGGTGGGGGCAATGTGGCGTGGGTGTCGGGGTCGCGGCTGCGGCTGGAGCGGCCTCCTGGCTGAGGAGGCTCGGATGGCGAGCCGGTCCTCTGCTTGAGCCCGCATGATTTCAAAAAAGCGGCGATCCTGGTCTTGCGGAGCTCAAGCAGGGATTGTTGGTGGCTCTGGTGGAGTGTCGCGAGGGACTGGAGGACTTCAGCCAGCTGGGAGGACTCTATGGGGCGACTCTGTTCCATTATTATGGTTTTTTTTTATGTCCTGGGTTTCGGCACCAGTGTAACACTTTCCACTAAGGAAGGGACAGGAAACAGCGTCAAAGGTAAGGCTTCTTTTAATCTTTTTTACTTTCACAATATTATCACAACAATTAGTTTCTCTTGGCTTGGTGTCGGGCTCTCCCTCTCGAGGCTCTCCGTTTTCTGCTTTTTATGCCGCTCTCCTCACGCTACTGCAATTAGACACAGGTGTTAGACATAATTTGGCCCAGGTGTGAGCGCCCTTACCGCTTCTCTCTCCCGGACGGGCGCTTGACCACGCCCCCGCTGCCACAATTTGTTAAAAAAAAAATATTGTTATCAAGTGTTTTGTCTTTTTTCCATTTAAAATTGTCAAAAAAATCCTTTAAACAAGATACATTTACTTGAGAAGCAACATATAAGATATTTAGATTTTAAGAGAATTTATATTAAATATACAGTAAGTGTATTTTGTATACATGTGTATTTTTTACTTGGTTAAACTTCTGCGAGTGCAGTAAAGACAAAATATACTTCTATTCAAGATGTCTAAATATCTTATATGCTGCTTCTCAGGTGAATGCATCTTTTTTTTAAGAATTTTTAGATAATTAAAAATATTTGTATTTTTAATATTATATTCAACATTCTATAGCTGCTAAAGTAAATGTACTTTGTTTTAAATAAGTTTTAGATATTTATTTTGGAAAACAAGTAAAAAACAAACAAATCATAAACGTATTTTATAGCAGTGTATAATGGGGCGAAGACTACCTCTCTCACTTTTCTGTTCACTTCAATCCATCTTTAACTCTCTCTTATTAATAAAGCTGTGTATTGCCAATTTTCTTCACGATAAGAAACACAGTGACGCATATATTATGATTCAATAAGTCGTGAGCCAATGCGTTATGATCAAGCTTTAGCAAGTGCGGGCTCGAGGGATGAGCGTCCTCGCAACAGAGTGCGCATCAGCCGGGTGCAGTTTCAATCTCTCCCACTACACGACTTTCAAAGATGTCGATCGTGGTACGTTCATATTACACAACTCAGTGTAAACTCGGCATTAGATCGGAACATTCATGCAACTCATAGAAGAGGTGCTGACTACACATAAAAATTATTGTGTCGGAATTTATAGTTAATTCTGTATTATTTGAACTTTAATAAAGCTATAATGCATTAATATAACACACGGGCGAATTCTTTAAAGAGCTCCGACTCTACTTATTCCACAAAGAGAGTGCTTTTGTATTTACTTATTTGGTATTTTGTATAAATCCCATGTACTTTGCAATCTACATCACCTGAAGCTGTTTGGAAAGTTTAGTGTGCATCTGGACTGTGAGCTGTGTAATTCTTCCTCTCCTCAGTCAGTGCTGCTCTCATCATTAGAGTTTATTGTGATCCCATGTTACGTTAAATGAGATCAAACGACTATTCTACAACGAACATATTTGACGTCAATTTTTTATTGTCGACATTGTCGATAACGGAACCCGAAAATTATTTGGACACTGATTGTTTTTGCCATGTTTCAAAGTCATGTAAATGTCTCCAGACACTTTCGTTACTTTTGCGACTGAACATTGCCAAAGAAAATAACCTAGCTGTATGTGTAGGACTAAATTGGATGCAGATTGGTGTTAGTGATGTCTGTTCCGTGAAAGAATCCATTTGGTTGAATCTTTTAAATTTTATTCAATTGAACTGATCGAAACGATTCAAAAAGTGGTCTGAATGATTTGTTTCACGAATCACGAATATGAATCAAAATCAAAATCAAAATCACAAGGGAAGCGTGCGCTGGGCACCATGTTCTGTCTGTCTCAACTGAGAAAGACAAGAAACTGATAATGTAAGTTTAAATCTGTTTCCAGACAAATTAATAAACAGTACTGATGGACAATGTTATTTTGTTACCTCATATAAACTAGCTAAATGAATTTAATTTTCTGGCAAGCTTTACTCTTCATAGGTATAGCACAAAATTAATGAAATCTAAACTGTCAATTTGCTTGATTTTTGCACATTGTTCCTATTGTGCACTTTGTTATTTTTGCACTAGATGAGTGTATTTACGCACTGACTGATTGGTCAGAGCAGTTCTTGAGTTAACTCCTAATATAAACTCCAGTGGCACCAGCAATCAAATTAGTTGCTATGGGATTAATAAATTGTTCCGTAATTTATGGGATTACTTGTACTTTTGAAACTTAAGTAAATTTAATATCAGTTACTTTAATATTTTTACTTAATTATATTTCTCATGGGCTACTTTAACTTTTACCTGAGTTCTATGAGTTATTTTTACTCTTAAGTATGACACCTGAATACTTTAAACAACACTGTTGGAATTATGATTGCCTAGGATACTGCTGATGTCAAGATGTATATTGAAAAAGGCCAACATCCATTGGGTTGCTTCAGAAGACTGTTGTTTTTACCAAAAAAAAAAAAAACTGTCAGCTGTGGTTGCCAGAATAATTATGTAAAAAAAAGACAGTAAAAATGCAAACAACTTTACAGAACAACCTGTAAAGTTAACAGTTTAAAATGGTTGTAATGTAGATGACCATGCTGGCACTGTAAAAAATTATGTTAAAATTACAGTAAAAAAAATATCATAACCTTGATATAAGCCTTCTGAAACTGTAAACATCTGCTTTTTACTTCATAAGGTATTTTTTAATCACAGTAGTAACTAAAGAACGGAACATGGTGACATGAAGTTCACCAATAGTGACTCTTCCAGGAGCAATGACCAATAAACATGTAGAGTGCTCAGTGTCACTCACGCAAACACTAAACACCATGAGGGTAACACATGTGAGATTTAAATAATGCAGTAAACATGAACTAAACTACATCAAATATAAAACAGAACAACCTAAAGTACATAACTAATATTAAAACTAATATTAAACATAATTATTCCCATGAAATATAATGAAATGTAATGGGTCACACAGGGAATTCTGGGAACGCCCGATTACATTTTTTACTGTAATTTTAACAATAATTACTGTAAAGTACATGTACTCTCTTGTTAAACATAATGTAAGTTTTTACCATTAATTATACAGGAAAAATCTTACTTTTTACATCTACAAAACAACATTTTATTGTAAAAACTACTGTATTGTCTTTTAAAACATATACAAAAAATTACTGTATATTTTACTGTTAATGTTTGTTAATCAATTAACATTTTATTTCTGTAGCATTGTTACAGTATTTTAATGTTAAAATTACTGACATTTTTTACAGAGTGGCTTAAACCACTGGAGTATTATGGATTACTTTCATGCTGCCTTTATGTGCTTTTTGGAACTTTAAAGCTTTGGTCAAAATTAACTTGCATTGTATGGACCAACAGAGCTGAAATATTCTTTAAAAAATCATTGCGTTCTGCAGTAGAAAGAAAATCATACTCATATGGGATGCCATGAGGGTGAGAAAATTATGAGAGAATTTTCTTTTTTTGGGTGAACTATTCCTTTAAGTTTCAGAATACTTTTTGGGGGCCTCTGTAGTTCTGTTGTAGTTCTTGGTTGACCTTCAATTACACCAAGAATAGTGACAAATATCATGTTCTGAATGACATTTAAAGTCCTTTGTGAACTGAGAATTCAAATTGAAATCTGTCAATAACTTGTAGGCCATATGCTTTACCTTCATCTTAAAATCTTTGCATTTAGTGAGTTTTTTTGTGTCTAGTCAATGTAAGAGATTTATATTCAAAATGTATATTTTTTGGAGCTATGGATATTAGGATGCAACGAGAGGAGGCATCAGCCCAGGAAGTGTTCAGCTATGCCCAGATGTCCACCATGGAACGAAACAGTGGGCTTGGGACACTGAGTCGGCATCTGGAGAGAGAGAGGTTGGAGAGAGACAGTTACACAGTAGATGTCAGGGCCAGTGACCTGCAACTGGATAAACCTGGTCCATTACATCCCTGCTTTAGCTACAGAATATGGCTTTACAGTGTCGTCATAGGGGTAAGAGTTCAAACCTAGGAGTTTAGGATTTTGACCAATTTGAAATAAAGAAATGTTATGAAGTTGAAAGAATATTCTTTTTTCAAATAAGCATTGCATAAGCACTGAATTTGTGACATTGAGAATGGCAACTCCTGTGTGCAAAAGGTCAGATTTCCTTGCTTCCATTGAAGCACACAAGATGCTCTTTAAAACATTTTCAAATCATGCTGGGATTGCATGGATCATCAGGTTTTGCATAAACTCGGGGAGTCTAGTTTGAAATCAAACTCTCATAAAAGGCATAGTTCACCCAAAAATGAAAATTCTCTCATTATTTACTCACCCTTGGGATATGGGCGTGTATGACTTTCTTTCTTAACCAGGACACATTTGAAGACAATTAGAAAAAGATCTAAGCTCAGTAAGTCCTTAAAATGCAAGTGGATGGTGATCCGATTTTTGAAGATCCAAAAATCATAGACATAAATGTCATTGATGCAACTTCAGCGGTTAAATTAATTGGTGCAAAAAAGATCAATATTTAAGAACATTTTAACTCTTAATCATTGCTACACACCCGTGATATCATGAGGTTGAGTAAATAATAAGAGAATTCCAATTTTTGGGTGAACCATCCCTTTAAAGTCAAGGGGTACTTTCTTCATTTTAATTTCTCAATGTTTTTAATATTTAACTCCAATTATTATGTTGATAAAATAACTTGTAATTAAAATTTTAATTACAAAAAAAATGCAATAGAGTTTTGTATCCCACTGTATTTAAGGATTGAGTGTGTCCATCTTTTTCTGAACCCCAGAGTAGCTTGCTGATAGCAGCAGCTTTCTCCCTATACATGGGTAATGTGTTTCCAGCTGCAATGGACTACCTGCGTTGTGCAGCTGGATCTGTGAGTATCTCTCCTCAGGGTAGACCTTCACAAATTAATATGCTCATAGATGAAGCTATTAGCTGATTTGAAGTTGACATTATGTTTGGCTTACTTGATTTCAGAGCATACCAGCTGCAGTGGTGAGCTTCACTATTGCCAAGAACAGACAAGTTGCAGTGAGTGAAAGGATATTTTTTAGCAAATACATAAACATCATCTCTGCCAAGTTGTAAAAGCCTTCTCTGAACTAATAAACATTGGATGTTAACAAGTTCTTTGGCCAAATTAACTGCTTGAATCATGCATGTAAGATAGATTTAAAAGGCCAAGCAGGGCCATAGCAAGGAATTCTGGGCCCCCTGTCTGTATATTGCCCCTGATCTATTAAAAAAATACAGTTTAACAATTTGTTGTGGGCCCCCTGGAAATTTGAGCTCCTAGAATTGTTACCGCATTTCACCCCACCAGCTATGGCCCTGCAGCCAAGAGATTGCTGCTGTATGTAACTCTTCCTGTGTTTGCAGGTGTCTGATTTTCAAATGGTCTATGTGTCTTCCTTTGCTGTGACAACAACTTGTCTGGTGTGGTTCGGATGTAAGCTCGCTATTAGTCCCTCGGCCATCAATGTAAGAACATCACAACTATAATCCCAGCAATACAGCCACTAAACTGTAATGTGCATGTTACATCTCTATATATTAAAAAAAATGCCTGTATTGTAACAGTTACATACTATTTTTTATCTTCAAGATTAACTTTAACCTGCTCCTGCTTATTGTGCTGGAAGTGCTCACGGCCAGTACTGTTATCTTATCAGCACGCTCGGCTGAGGACTGCTGCAGTCATGGAAAGGTGTGGCCATTTACATATAATCCTCCTGGGACCCAGCAACTAGACTTTTGTGCTCTGAAGAGAACTGAATTTTTATGTATCAATGCAACCCACAGTTTAAAGCAGGGGCGTGGCCACAAGGGTGGCACGGGGTAGTAGCTGCGACCCTAAAAATTAGCTTCACCCCCCCAAATTGGACAGTTAATATGTCAAAGCTCGTAAACTGGAGATGCTGATTTAAACACAGAGTCAGTATGCAACGGCATGGTCAGTAATATTGGATTATGTACATATATCGTCAAACCAGAGGTCAGGTTCCTCTTGAGTTTTTTTTCCACTAAATAAATAAAGTTTTTTCTTTCTTCTTTTACTTTCGCTTGATCACTGAGGGCTTTAAGACATTAAAGCATGATTTTCTATAAAGCTGATTTGAAACTATGTTTATTGTTAAAAGTGATATACAAATATAAATAACTCGAGTATAGACAAACATTTTCCTCAAGAAAAACTTGAAAATTGTGAGTTCATATTAGTTTTTGTCATTACAGTCCAACAGAATACATGCAGTTCTATTGCTTAAATTACTTTATTATAAAGTTCTACTTTTTGTCGCCAATATCAGACACTGTTGTGTCATTTATAATTTAAAAGACATTTATGTTTAATCCTTGAATAAGTTTGAGTGAAACATTTGTGGGTGCTGTTTTGTTTTTTTTAAACCGTATCGTATCGTGAAATTTGTGTATCGTTACATGCCTACTTTCTTCAAACACTAATGCCATGGGGGAAAAATCTAATAAATTTGCTTGGTCCCAGGATGATATTATCTGGATATTATGCCCATGATTTAGTGTATTTGTCTGTAGCATATTTGAAACGCATTTTATACGCTCTCTCTCCTGTGTATATCTCTCTGCTTTTTTCTTTTCTTCATTGCTATCATCCATCTCTTTCCTCCAGCCAGTCTATGATGGCCCTGTGGTTGTGTCCCCGGCTTTGTTCCCCACTCGTCTTCTCAAGGCTTTTGCTGTGAGTTGCCTGCGAATGAGTGTGTGTGTGCATGTGTGTGTGCGTGTGTGTGTGTGTGTGTGTGTTTGTGTGTGTGTGTGTGTGAATATGTGTGTACACTGATTTATGATGTGCACTGTAGATATTCGGCTATTTCTGTGATGCAGGTAATTGAGGTTATAGTGGGCATCTCTGCTGTTTTTGGAGGGATTATCGCTCTTAATTTGGGTGCTCTACTCCCAGAACCATACCTCTCAGTCACTTTCTTCTGGATTCTGGTAGCTGTGAGTATTGATTTAAAAATATTATTAGATATATTAGTCCAGTTTATAATCCATTTAATGCAATATTGGTTCACTGCTAAACTGTTTATGTGCGTGATAACCCCTGCAGTGTTTCCCCAGTGCCATTGCCAGCCATGTAGTGGCAGAATACCCCAGCAAGAGTCTGGTGAGTCACCAATAGTGTATTTTCAGCATTAAAGCAATCCAGACAAACGTTCCAGGAGGACAGTAACAATTATAATGAATTTAGCCCATCTGTTTGTCTTTTCTAAAGTGCGATTTTCTCTAAGGACTGTCGCTCTGCTTCTTTTTTTTTTCTTTCCTGCTCCCTTGGTCTCCCTCTTTTTCTCTCGTACCCACCAATCACAAACTCTGCTGTAGGTGGAAATGCTGATTGCTGTAAGTAGTGTGACCTCTCCACTGCTTTTCTCAGCCTCTGGATTCTTGTCCAGCAGCGTGATCAATTTTATTACGATTTTTCTACATGAAGTACCATTAGCGAAGGTGAGTTCAATTTAGTTATTTTTGTGCACCGAATTACATCAAATCAGTTCCAATATGTCAGCGGTTAAACTTTTGACCCCCTTAAATGAATAGTTGACCCCAAAATGAAAATGGTGTCACAATTTAATCATCATCGTGCTGTTCCAAAGCCCACGTGCTGTTATTTTGTCTGTGGAACACAAAAGGAGCATTTGAAGAATCTTAATGCAGCTCTGTTGCATACATCTGTATGTTGCCTTAATTGATTTGAGACAATGAAGGGGAACATTTTTAGTAGTATTGGAATATAGCACACGAGTCACATGGACTAATTACAGGTATATGGTGCTTTTATGATGTTCTATGAACAGTTAATGTATGCAAAAGAAATGCTTAGATTCTTCAGAAATTCTCTTTGTGTTCCACAGTACAAATAACAGCATATGGGTTTGAAACGGCATGTGGGAGAGAAAATAATGGCAGAATTTTAAAGGTGCAGTATGTAAGATACAGAAAGCCATGTTATTAATGACACATGTGGCCGTTAAGTGAACTGCAGCCAGCTACCTGTTGCTCTTGCTCATGCTCACACTCCATAGGAACACGAGCGAGCGAGCATCGGCCAAAACAATGACGTAACGTACAAAGAGACTGAATGTGATTTACTGGCATCATGCTGACAGATGAGGTAGCATAATTCAAATTAAACAGTTATGATTGTTTTACTACAAAACTTGAGACTAAACTAAAACTACTTATCTGCTAACATAGCATACTGATAAACACATACAGGTACATACTGAACTATACCAGACAGTTTACTGTTGCACTGTAATGTTATGTTGCACTATTGTATGTTTTGTATGTCATAGGTTGTACTATGATCAAGAAACCAGCATATTTCCTTAATTTGATCCTGTATACTTGAGAAGATTGTTTAAATTATTTGAAAGTTACGAAGCAAGGTAGCTTGCATTTCGTCAGTGTTAACAGGAAAGATCAAGTTAGTTAAAATGACAGATATCAATCCTAATGGCACTATATTTCACATGCTTTGCAGTTATGTAAGCTTACCTGTCCAATTAGAAGAATGCCAATTCAGGGTTGGTTTTGATCCCTAAAACCGAATGAAGGTCCCTCCAGGAATCAAATGCTCTGCCGGTGTTCACTGTAGTTTTTACTCGACCACTATCACATTCCCGCTAAGCTTGACGGGATTCAGTAGATAAATGTTTTTTTTTTTTTGGCTTACTCTGAGTTTGTGTAGTAGTCGTTGTTGTACTGGGAGCCAGATGTTTGCTGGATTCCATCTCTAAGACAACGTTACCTAGTGTTGCAGTTTGTTGACGCTGTAGAATAGCAGAAGAGAAACACTGAGGCAAAGCTCTCGAGAGCATGCATAAATGTCACATCCTTTGGATTTTCCCGGCAAAACCGTCCCGCTTCGTTCGCATGAAAATCAGTCTACAGGCTTTAATAGGCAACCTAGGAAGTCCGGGAAGGGCTCGTTTTTTATGTTGCATCACAAGCCGTTCCCACATTGGCAAAAAAGGGTGAATATTACATGAAATTGTTACATACTGCCCCTTTAAAGTAAACTATTTGGTAGGACTTTATTTTACAGTACTGTTCTATATTTACTTACTATATAATTACAACAGCTACATTAATTACTAGATACCCATATTAAGTAGATGTAGTTCCCTAATATTACTCAGTACTTTCTTTGGTAAGTGTTCACTGTAAATATACTGAATGTACACGTACTGTAAATAAAGTGCAACCAACTATTCCTTTCAAATATAAACCTGTGATACTTTCTAATTTTTACACCCATTTTAGAGGTTGTTTAAAGCACATTAAGGTTGTGAATGTGTGTTGTGCATGCAGCAATCATATGACATACTGCAGCTTGTCCTGATGGGGCTACTGCTGGTGCAGGCAGTGCTGACATTAGCCACCATAGTGCAGTGTGCTTCCTACAAGAGCCGTCTCCGCAAGGGAGCAACTGAATGGGACACAAGATATTGTGAGGTAAACACACAAATTTCCCACCATATACCATGACTAACAATACAATTTAAAGGGTTTGTTCTTCAGCAGAACACATTTGAAGAAAAATAGAAAAATATCTTAGCTCAGTACGTCCTTAAAATGCGAGTGGATGGTGATCAGACTTTTGAAGCACCAAAAATCACAGACAGTCAGCATAAACGTCATCCATACGACTCCAGCAGTTCAATTAATGTCTTCTAAAGTGACATGATTGCTTAAAGTTAAAAAGTTAAATGGTACTTAAATAGTGATTTTTTTTTCACACCAAAAGTGATTGTATCACTTTAGAAGACATTGATTTAACCGCTGGAGTCGGATGATGTTTAAGCTGACTGTTTGTGATTTTTGGTGCTTCAAAAGTCTGATTATCGTCCACTTGCAGTTTAAGGACCTACTGAACTAAGATATTTTTCTATTTTTCTTCAAATGTGTTCTGGTGAAGACAGAAAGTCATACACATCTGGGATAACCATGAGGGTGAGTAAATGAGGATATAATTTTCATTATTGGGTGAACAGAGCACCTTTAAGAGTACAGTAAGTGTGTTGTATACGTGGTGTATTGTTCTTACTGACTGTGCATGTACTGTTAACAGAGATAGACAGAAAACTTTGTACTACACCCTCTGTAGTGTGATGAAAGCACAGGCACCCAGCAATGGCAGTGCTGTTCCAGCCATCTGACTCTTGTCACAATGGTGGTTGTTTTGATTGACAAAGTAAAATGCCAAGGTGGCCATTGGAATATGACATCAGGTTATTTCTTTTCAACCTCTGGTGTCAGCATTTCCTCTCCTCTCATTCTTTATTTACAGCAACAGACGTCAAATGGCACACTCAATAAGTTTGACAAAGACAAGGCCTGGAAAGCAGTGGTGGTCCAAATGGCCCAGTGAGCAAAGATACATGAATCAGAGGGGGAAAAAACAGAGAGAAAGAAATTGAAAGATGAGTGTGTGTGGAGGATGAGAATGTCGCTGGAAAAGCTTACGGAGACAGTGATTGAACAAACATTTGCAAGCATGAGAGGAAATGGAATGATATGGATGAAGCAACATAACTGGAATCATCATCTAGTTCTCAAACTTGCTGACACTTATTTTGTCATAACCATCACCTGACACTTGTCATCATGTATCTGTAAAAGATTTTATTGAATAAATGACAGTTTAGTCAGGAAAAGAACCCGAGTCACAATGTGTGGCAGGTTTTTAGCAAGCTGTTTAAAGTTGTGTCTCACAATCATGAATATAGTCTACTATAACAGTCTGAAATAGAAATCATAAGAAGAGCAAATGGTTGAACCATTTGAACCAGTATATATGCAAGTAAATTGTAAACCGACTATGCATTTACAATCCACAGTACTTGTTCTGCATTATCTAGATTTAGACTGCGAACAGGTATATTATATAAGAAGATGGCAGAGTAGAGGCTAAATATGTGATGTCTTTATGAATTCTAAGACACTGTAAAAACCATATTGCAGTTCAGAATGTTACCATGTGCTTAGCTGCCTTCAACAGTTTCACTTCATTAGATTTTAAATTTGTACAAATGTAAAAATGTAGGTTCTACATTGAACTGGCATTGAAGATCAATACAATTCAGAGTATGTTTTTTGTGGATTGTGTACACTAATTTTAGAGATATTTAGTAAGAGTCTAATGTGCAAGCAATAAAATATGACAAAATAGAGACTTGTGGAAAATATATTTTATAAACATTCTATGAACCTTAGTCAGGTGAGGACAATGACCTTGAGTTTCCCTGCATTTACCACAAAGGTGATATAAATATACAGTGTACAGTTCGAAACGCAAATGTCAATTTTAAATTCCTAAACATTTATTTTGCAAATAAAATAGAAGTAGAAAAACAAGTCCTGCAACAGATGACATGGCCCCCACATAGCCCTGGTAGATGAGTCGATAGTTGAGAAGTGGGGAGAGACACGGTGAATATACACATTCTTTTGAATGGACTGGGGACAAAAAGTAATATATATTTTTCCAAAAAGATAAACTCAATTGCTGCTCGAGTCCGCCATGACAGTTGTTGACTGAAAGAAGAAAACCCACTCTAGTTCCCCTTGTGGCAACGCAGAGAAAGCAATGCGTACTTGTGCTGGGTTATGAATTGAGCACTGATCATTATATATATATATATATATATATATATATATTCTTTATTATATAACATTGGCGCTGTTTTCACAACACGTGAAATCAAGCTTGGGTGGCATGTAATTGCGTGGAGTATGCTTAGGTCTTTAAAGTTCCGCGCTGTTAATTGTTTTTTTCTTCCCCTGGTTTAAAACTGCATCTGGAATTTAATAAAATTTTTAATCTTATAGCCTCTATCTGGCCCTCCCCATCACAGGATGGACAGACTATCAACACTGAATATAGGCTACAAATTTTAAAAACTATTGGTAGATTAATGGCCTTTTTTTTAACACATACTCATTTCAGCAAAATGCAATATTGGTTGACCTCTAATTTATATTTATTTATATAATGGGATAAGCAATGTTAAGGCCATGCTGAATATGTTCCCCTCCCTGTTTAAGTAAGAGTATTTGATACATGATTTAGATTATTTGGGTTTGTTTGGTCTTAAATTAGATTTTAAAAACACTACAGCATCCCTGGTGCTGCTCTAAAGGCATATGGTGGTCACACCTAGTTTGATTAAAAAAAATTTAATTTTTACTGAACCTGTATGAAATTTATTGATAAACAAAAATGATTAATGGCATTATTGTTTTTTAAATATTCTCACTACACAAATACAAAATAAAAAATTCACAATTGCCTATATTATATATAGCATAGTATTTATATTTGTGGGTTTTCTCTGCTCTAAAATAGTTTATGGGCTAGATATTACTGTTGTGTAGAGGAAAACGTGCTGCATGCCATAATAACGTGTGATAGGTGAGTGAATCTTCTTTTGAGTTAGTTATTTTCATTGAATTCGTTTAAACAGCTCACAAAACAGTATAAATGATTCTTTAGCAAATCGGTGTCAATTGGAATCAAAATAAGTTTTAAAAATCTGTAACCAGTAATTCCAAATAACTGGAAAGTCATGGAAATTCATTGGTCAAAAAGGGGTGGAACCCTGTACATTAATTCCTCTAGGAAGCAACTTGTTATAGTCTAAAAACAACAGGGGACAAACATTTAAGAGGACAGACAAATCAGTTAAACTAAATCACGTTTTACTTCACATGACAGTAAAATCAATTATCTTTTTATACTTATTATATTGTCTATTGGTAGCTGTCATGAAAAGAGGACTGTAACCAGTGAGGAATGTTAATCTAACTGAATGTGCATGTTTCTCGAGTAATCTTTTCATTTCCCACACTACAACAGCTACAGCTTTTAACATTTCACACAACTTAAGGTTAACATTAATTATACATAAACATAGGCCTATAGAATAGAATATGCATTGCCAGGGCTTGTGCAAATGATTGTCTGCAACATTAAGTGCAGCCTGTGGACTATACAGAATGTTTGTTGTTGTTGTTGTTGTTGTTGTTGTTGTTGTTGTTGTTGTTGTTGTTGTTTTAAACACGAACATTCCCAAAATCTTCATATCAGGTTCAACTAAGGTCACATAATGTTGATATTATCAGAAGACCTGATGTATGTTCTTTACCATTTCTTAATGACGCCTTAAAGATTAGTCGATTTTTATGGTTTGTATTTCCATATTCATACACATTCAATTCATGGAACGAAAACGATACATGGAGAACAAGCGATTAAAACGATTATCCTTGCGAGTCTGCCTGAACATGATCGTCTAAATCGGAGAAGTGAGAGGTTTGCCATGGGAGGGAGAGAAGGATGGCGAGAGGCGGAACAAACCGGTGTGTGTTCCCGGATACATGCTGAAGCGGCTCACCCGCAGTGCAGATTAACCCTTGAGACGCCAGAGAAGCTCAACGCTGAGTGAAGCACAAGTCACCGCATCTGCGTTGTTTTTGTGGATCTGTCGTTGTGCGTTGATCTTTCTTAATATTGTTTATTTGATAATGGGCTTCGGGCGGTGCGCATTCCTTATTACCATTGACTGGCAGACTGGCACAGGTATGTGACACATCATGAAGATGAGAGCCTATTCAACTCAGTCATCTCTCACTCTTTCACTCCTGCTCTATAATGGAGAATTTATTTGATTATTTCTATGTTTTAAGCTCCTATGTGTCATTCTAACCAGTGATGATGCTCTGCAGCACCGGTGGATGGACAGCTCCGCGTTTGAGCATAAGCGATGTGCACTGCGTGACCTCTTAATGGTCCGAAACATTTAACTGTCCTAATGTCAGTATGTCGGTCCGTGTCATTACAGCTGTGTCGATAAAGCAAGATTTTATCTGAGACTATTATGAGAGTGTAATTATTATGCTGAAACCTATACCACACTGTTGATGCGCGCTTGCGTGACACATTCCTACAATATCAACTTGTTTGAGAGTTTTATCAACTGTTCCAGTCTTCTTAGTCTAAGAGATGTTTCCACTAGAAGCCTGCTGTTGGCTAATGAGCGGCGCCTTATACCAACACAAAGAGGCACCAAAACACATTCCCGGACTTTCCTTTTCAATGTACATTTTATTATATATATATATATATATATATATATATATATATATATATATATATATATATATATATATATAATTGCACTCTAATCTCTCTTAGATAATACTATTCTGGTGCAAGTGAAACTTTGTAATGCAGCACTTTTTGTACCACTGTGTCCAGATGAATCGCTTATGATGTATTATTATTCCTCTTTTGTAAATCGCTTTGGGTAAAAGCGTCTGCCAAATGAATAAATGTAAATGTGTTGCATGGAGGATTTAAATAGCATATTATGCCAATTTATTTCAAGTTAATATTTATAAGACTGTGCTTGGCAGAGGTAAAAGCTTAAAGCTAATTATTCATTTTTAAAGTTTCTACAATCAACAGTAAACCATGCTCAACCACCAGTAAATGCCTGGTTTTTCAATCAAGTGAAAAAGGCAGTGTTATTTCTTATGTAGGAATGTATTCTTTTAAATAACTGAATTTAGCAGGACAGAGATGAAGTGGGTGTACTGATCAACTATCAACTATCTGAAGAAATTTATAGCACATGGAAGATCAAAACAATAAGCTCAAAGTTATCTTTAACCCACGTGCCATCCATCCTATCACTGGCAGAAAAGAACAAAGAAAACAAGTGTAGAGAGAGAGAGAGAGAGAGACAGAGAGAGAGAGCAGTGATGGGTCATAGGGAAATTCAGACATACTGTTGAGCTTGAAGGACATTTATTCAACCATTCATTAACCCTGCATTAATACACCCTCTTTTACACACTCACAGTAAGTGATCTCACACATCAATAGGTGGCCTAAAATAATACTGGGTTGCAATACTGTGTTTAGCTTTGTGTGCCAATATCGAATGATGTATGGTATACAATTTACATATAATTTCTTTTAATAAATATTCAAAAATCATTTTTATTTGAACGTAAAATAACTTCAATGTATTCAGTTGAACTTTGCATAACCAAAAACTGATTTATTCCATCACCAAAATAATTGCATAGAAATGTAATTTAATACAGATATTAAGATTACTAAACGTAATTTGTTAGAAAGCAGTACCTTGCTGATTTCTTGAACTCAAAGCAAGATATACTGATTTTATAATATACGAGAAATATTTTCTTGTCTAGTTTTTATGTTGAGGGCAAAGACATTCTGTGATGGCTCAAGCTTCCTTCTATTGTTGAAAAGGATCTAATCAAAACTTCCTTTGGAGAATACCTTCAGTACATTGGACTTTCTCTGTACTCTAACATGAATGGTCTTGAATGATTAAGACTCAAGTAAGGATGTCATTTTGTCCTTGGTGCGACTTGCACAAGCTGCATGCTCTCAATGGACTATGCAGATATGCACACTTCATTGGTCACTGAATTGAAGGAAAGTGCACTTTCAAGGAGTCTGAACATGCAGAGTAAAGTCAAACTACTTTTATAGTTAGCATATCATGTTATTGACAGCATTTTGGTAGCTTTAATTTTGACTCAACAGTGAATTTACTTTCTTGTTCATTTACAGGTTTTTTGAGAAGTGGCGTAGTTTCACTAATCTCTGCTGTCCACATAAGCTGCACCAACAAAAAATCAACTCTCATTTCCCTCTCTTCAGTCTACCTTTGACAAGATCAGAAAGAGCACAATCCATCAACAGGTCAGCCTTCTCAGGCTGAACACAAAGCTCTCTTTGTGACTTTTAGAAGATTCACTCTCATCTTTTAAGTTAACACCTCTTACATTAAACACAAATCATTATATTATTGCAGAAAACAGCCCTCAGCCAATCCAGTGGCTGATGGGTTAGGAGGAGGGGCTTCAGGAGTATCCCAATTGGAGTGCTGTGAGGTTAGTAGCGAGAAGGTTGCTGGTGCCGAATGCAGAACATCCTCGAGCAGAACTTGGACATGGCCACGGCTCTGCTTGCGGGTGAAAAGCTGAAGGAGTTGATCCTGCCGGGTTCCACCCAGGATGAGAAGGGTGGGGTACTTGCTGGTCTCATGGTGCAGCTCAAACTAGAGTTGCCCTTTGACCGGGTCGTCACCATAGGAACTGTCATCATCCCTATACTACTGGTCACATTAGTGTTCACACGGAACTTTGCAGGTTAGTGGTGTGCCTCAGCGACAGCATGTTATGCAACATTTTCTTGAAAAATTTACCAGTTCATTGAAGCTGACCCTACTTATAATATTTGTAGTGCACTCATGGGCACCTAGATGCAACCAAACTGTGTTGCTTGGCATGCCAATTTCAGTTTTGTGCCCTGCAGTTTCATACCATTCCATCATATCTACCACTTATTATTTGATCATTGTTTTACTGTAGCTCAACTGGTAGAGCATGGTGTTAACAATACAAAGGTTTTGGGTTTGATTCCAAGGGAACACACAAACTGGCAAAATGTATACCTTGAATGTGCTGTTACTTTGCATAAAGGTGTAAAGATCGATAGCGAGACAAAAATACACAAATGCAGAAGAACAGTTCAAAGGATTTGAAACCCAGCTGACATACAGCAAACTGGAAGGCAACAACACACCCGACACGCTGGCAACCAACAGATACACAAGACAGGACCAACTAGGTAGAAAGAGTAAGGTTAGTTAATTCACACCAAAACAACAATCTAGTGAGATATTCAGTCGAAAATTAACTACATTTAACATTAAATCAGACAATCCAAGGACATGACACACAAGGGGATTAATATAGGCATGAACAAACAAGGGGCAGGTGCTGCTCGCAGCTGAAAATTGGCATGATCAGCATTCCCATGGAAATAATCAGGGTTCCCATGGAAATGCTGATTCCGCATTCCAGCGGCCCCTGAAACACATGAGGGCGAAAACTTCAACATGCTTGGAACAAAACAAATGGAGCGTGAGTGTCCGGATCCCGACAAAGACCAAAACCAAACCAGACAGGAAGTCAGGATCCAGACACCATGCCCCAGCATGATGCTGCTTTCCTCATCAGACAAAAATCCAACCTGACAGGATCGTGACATCACCGGAGAGCAAGCGGCGGTAACTTGCGCTCTGCAGTCACTAACAATTGGATCCGTGCACTCACACAAAGAACGTACACGAAACACGAGACAGACATGGGACGAAAGGCCGCTGCCAAATGCATGACATGATACATAAAGTACATTCAACTAAAAACACATTCATTTAAAAAATGTTAACTAGATGGCATGGCATGAAATTCTATTTCAGAAATATATTAGAATAAGCATTGGTGACGGTGTGACAATTTTTATTTGTTGACATCACTCAGATCTTACCTTTCATCTCTTACTAACAGCTCTATGGGGCTTTCTCTATTCTTGCTGACTAATGCTGCCCAGAAAAGGAGGAGTTAAAACACAGTGCTTATTTTTGCTAGGGAGATCGTAGGGTGATTTAGTATGAATAGAGTGAGAGAGAGATAATGATAAAGAGAGGTTGTTTGGGGAGTGTACTCTAAACACTGAGTCAGTCTTACTGCAAAGCAGCACCAACCAGCTGTGACTGAACATCAAGAATCCTCCTGAGGAGAAACGTGCAGAATAGTTTAGATCTGAATAGCTGTTAGCGATATACTATAATTTTTGCTAAGGATGGCTTTTGGCTGAAATTCATGTTACACTGCAGCTAAAATTGCCTATTCATCTTATATGAGTTGCCACTCACATTGGGAGTGTATATATTTATTTATTTTGATAGGGAAAAGACTTTTATCCTGAACACTTAATGGTGATCAGAAAAGAGTACATGTAAAGGTCAAACCATCTTCATTTTCTTGGCTGAGGCTTAGTTAAGGGTTAGTATGTTTAAATCATAATTTGAAACTGTATTACATCTGTCAGTAAATACTGATGTCTAAAGAAGAGCATGCAAGCTAGAGGTTCATCTAGCCAAACATAAAACATTGCTTTGTAAAACTAGAACTGACAAAAAGTGGACTGTATACACCAGCTCGATCTCATGATGTTATGACGGTAAGTGAGGTCCCAAAGGCGATGTAACCAAAAACAGAGTCTTTTAATGATTGTTCAGGAAGCAATAATGAAGAACACAAAGTCTTCTCCTTGAGAGGTATGCAAACAAACAACCCGCAGAGAGGGCGATAATAAACAGAACAAAACAAGACTGTAGTTTGCTTCTTGTGAGAGAAACTCTAGTGAGAATCCGACAAAGAACGCAGCGAGAGCAGGGAGAGAAATAGAGAGCTAATCAGAGGAAAGAGGGAACAGGTGGGAAGAGAATTAACGAGGAATTCAGGGGAGATGAGGAACAGCTGGAGGAGGAGAGAAAGGAGAGGGAAAGTAACATATAACGATCAGCAGAGGGCGACAGAGTAGAGGGAAAGAACAGAAACGAGACATACCATGACAGTACCCCTCCCTCAACGAGCGCCTCCTGGCGCTTCCGAGGAGGAGACCTGGCGGCCGCGGAGGAAATCATCGATAAGCGAACGGTCCAACATGTCCCGAGAGGGGACCCAACTTCTCTCCTCAGGTCCGCATCCCTCCCAATCCACCAGAAACTGATGTCCACGACCCCGAGCGCGCATGTCCAGAATCTTGCGGACCCTGTAGATGGGAGTGCCTTCAACACGAACGGGGAGGGAAGGGGGACGGGTGGGAGCGCGAAGAGTGGGTTTAACACAGGAGATGTGGAAGACTGGGTGGACACGGCGAAGATAGCGGGGGAGAAGAAGTCGCACCACGATGGGACTAATAACCTGCGAGATACGGAACGGCCCGATGAAGCGCGGGGTCAATTTACGAGAAACAGACTTAAGGGGAAGGTTGAGAGTGGAAAGCCATACCTTCTGGCCGCGACAATATCTAGGGCTCTTAGTTCTACACTTGTTAGCAGCTCTCACAGTTTGGTCCCTATAACGGCAAAGAGCTGACCTAACACCCCTCCAGGTGCGCTCGCAACGTTGGACAAAAGCCTGAGTGGAGGGAACGCTGGAATCGGCGAGCTGAGACGAGAACAGCGGGGGTTGGTACCCGAGGCTGCTCTGAAAAGGGGACAAACCGGTAGCAGACGAAGGAAGCGAATTATGGGCGTATTCTGCCCAGGGAAGGTGCTCGGACCAGGACGCAGGGTTACGGAAAGAAAGGCTGCGCAAGATGCGACCAACAGTCTGATTGGCCCGTTCGGCTTGACCGTTAGATTGAGGGTGGAAGCCGGACGAGAGACTGACGGAAGCCCCAATCAAGCGACAAAATTCCCTCCAAAACTGAGACGTAAACTGCGGCCCTCTATCCGAAACAATATCAGAGGGGAGGCCATGAATTCTGAAAACATTTTCGATGACAATTTGCGCCGTCTCTTTAGCGGAGGGGAGCTTAGCGAGGGGGATAAAATGGGCCGCCTTAGAAAATCGATCGATAACCGTGAGAATTACTGTATTGCCCGCCGGCGCAGGGAGTCCGGTGATGAAATCTAAGGCGATGTGTGACCACGGCCGAGAAGGGATAGGAAGAGGTCTGAGAAGTCCGGCCGGAGGAGAGTTCCCAGACTTGGTTTGCGCGCAGACGGAGCAAGCCGCCACGAAACGACGCATGTCACGTTCCCGAGTGGGCCACCAAAAACGCTGGCGAATGGAAGCGAGCGTGCCCCGAACGCCGGGGTGACCAGCCAATTTGGCCGAGTGAGCCCACTGAAGAACGGCCAGGCGGGTAGGGGTGGGAACAAAGAGAAGGTGTCTAGGACAGGTGCGCGGCGAGGGGGTGAGAGTGAGCGCTCGTTTAACCTGCCTCTCTATTCCCCAGACAGTCGACCCAACAATACGTCCCGCAGGGAGAATCCCCTCGGGGTCCGTGGAAACCTCGGGGGAATAGAGACGTGACAAGGCATCAGGCTTGGTGTTCTTGGAGCCTGGGTGGTAGGAAATAACAAAATCAAATCGGGCGAAAAACAGAGCCCAACGAGCCTGGCGTGCGTTAAGTCGTTTAGCAGAACGAATGTATTCTAGGTTCCTATGGTCAGTCCAAACGACAAAAGGAACGGTCGCCCTCTCCAACTAGAGCTAGGCGGATGGCGAGCAGCTCGCGGTTACCCACATCGTAGTTACGTTCAGACGGCGACAGGCGATGAGAAAAGTACGCGCAAGGGTGGACCCTGTTGTCCGAGAGAGCGCGTTGGGAAAGGATGGCTCCCACGCCCACCTCTGACGCGTCAACCTCGACCACGAACTGTCTAGACAAATCAGGTGTAACAAGGATGGGCGCGGACGTAAAGCGGTTCTTGAGGAGATCAAAAGCCCCCTGGGTGGAAACGGACCATCTAAAGCACGACTTGACGGACGTAAGGGCAGTCAGGGGAGCAGCCACCTGACTGAAATTACGGATGAAGCGTCGATAAAAATTGGCGAAACCGAGAAAGCACTGCAGCTCGACGCGCGACTTAGGTACGGGCCAATCTAAAACGGCTTGGACCTTAGCAGAATCCATTCGAATACCCTCTGCAGAAATGACAGAGCCGAGAAAACTAACGGAGGCGGCATGAAAAGTACATTTCTCAGCTTTTACGTAAAGGCGGTTCTCTAATAGGCGCTGGAGGACGCGGCGAACATGCTGGACATGAATTTGGAGAGACGGAGAAAAAAATCAGGATGTCGTCGAGGTAAACAAAAACAAAGATGTTCAGCATATCTCTCAGGATGTCATTAATTAGTGCCTGAAAAACAGCAGGGGCGTTAACGAGGCCGAACGGAAGAACCCGATATTCAAAGTGCCCTAACGGAGTGTTAAACGCCGTCTTCCACTCGTCCTCCTCCCTAATGCGTACGAGATGGTAAGCGTTACGCAGATCCAACTTAGTAAAAAACTTAGCTCCGTGCAAGATCTCGAAAGCTGATGACATAAGAGGGAGCAGGTAACGATTCTTAACTGTTATGTCATTCAGCCCTCGATAATCAATGCAGGGGCGCAAGGAACCGTCCTTCTTCTGAACAAAAAACCCCGCCCCGGCGGGAGAGGAGGAGGGGACAATAGTACCGGCATCGAGAGCTACAGATAAATAATCCTCGAGAGCCTGACGTTCGGGAGCCGACAGCGAGTAAAGTCTTCCCCGGGGGGGAGTGGTTCCCGGACGAAGTTCGATACTACAATCATACGAACGATGCGGAGGGAGAGAAGTGGCCCGGGACCGACAGAACACCGTCCGCAGATCGTGATACTCCTCCGGCACCCCCGACAAATCACCAGGCTCCTCCTGAAAAACAGAGACAGAGGACACAGGGGGAACAGCAGACATTAAACATTTCACATGACAAGAGACATTCCACGAGAGGATAGTATTCTTAGACCAATTAATAGAGGGGTTATGTTGGACTAGCCAGGGGTGGCCTAAAACAATAGGGGCGAAAGGGGAGTGAAAAATAAAAAAAGAAATGGTCTCGCTGTGATTACCGGAGACAGTGAGGGTCAAAGGTAATGTCTCACGCTGAATCTTGGGGAGGGAACTGCCGTCCAAGGCAAATAGGGCCGTGGACTTTCTTAAATCCATGAGGGGGATACCGTGTTCCCGAGCCCAGGTCTCGTCCATGAAGCAGCCCTCCGCCCCAGAGTCAATCAAAGCCCTGCAGGTGGCAGAAGAGCCGGTCCAGCGGAGATGGACGGGAAAGGTGGTGCAAGACCTCGAAGGAGAGACCAGAGTAGTAGCGCTCTCCAGTAGCTCTCCTTTTACTGGCGAGCTCCGGCTTTTACCGGGCAGGAGGTAACGAAGTGAGTGGCAGAGCCGCAATAGAGGCAGAGACGGTGGGTGATTCTCCGCTCCTTTTCCTTAGCCGAAATACAGATACCCCCCAGCTGCATGGGCTCAGAAACCAAGGTGGAGGAGGAGGATGGTAGTGCTGCGGAGAGGGGAGCAAAGGAAAATGTGGACTCCTGGTCACGAACTCGGCGACGACGGTCGAACCGTCTCTCTATGCGGATGGCGAGCTCAATCACGGAATCCATGCTGGAAGGAACCTCTCGGGAAAGAATCTCGTCCTTAACCTCCGCGCAGAGACCCTCCAGAAAACGGGCGAGCAGCGCCGGCTCGTTCCAGTCGCAGGAGGCAGCAAGAGTCCGGAACTCAATGGAGTAGTCAGTAATGGATCGCTTACCCTGACACAAAGACGACAGGACCCGGGAAGCCTCTTCACCAAAAACGGAGCGGTCAAAAACCCATATCATCTCCTCCTTAAAATCCCGATAACGGTTGGTATCTGGCAGCCTCCGCCTCCCAGATGGTCGTTCCCCACTCTCGAGCCCGTCCAGAAAGGAGAGATATCACGTAGGCGATACGGGCTCTGCTCTGGGAATAAGTAGTGGGCTGGAGAGAAAAAACTACATCACACTGGGTGAGAAACGCGCGGCATTCTGTGGGCTCACCAGCATAGCACGGCGGGTTATTGATCCTGGGTTCAAGAGGCACAGGAGTCTTGGAGGTGACCGATGAATAAAGGCGAAGAAGGTGTACCTGACCTGTGAGGTCGGCGACTTGAGCAGCCAGGGTCTCGACGGCATGTCGCGCAGCAGATAGCTCCATCTCGTGTCTGCCCAGCATCGCGCCCTGGAACTTGACGGCAAACCGTAAAGGATCCGGAGTCGCTGGGTCCATCGTCGTCGGATTCTTCTGTTATGACGGTAACTGAGGACCCAAAGGCGATGTAACCAAAAACAGAGTCTTTTAATGATTGTTCAGGAAGCAATAACGAAGAACACAAAGTCTTCTCCTTGAGAGGTATGCAAACAAACAACCCGCAGAGAGGGCGATAATAAACAGAACAAAACAAGACTGTAGTTTGCTTCTTGTGAGAGAAACTCTAGTGAGAATCCGACAAAGAATGCAGCGAGAGCAGGGAGAGAAATAGAGAGCTAATCAGAGGAAAGAGGGAACAGGTGGGAAGAGAATTAACGAGGAATTCAGGGGAGATGAGGAACAGCTGGAGGAGGAGAGAAAGGAGAGGGCAAGTAACATATAACGATCAGCAGAGGGCGACAGAGTAGAGGGAAAGAACAGAAACGAGACATACCATGACACATGAAAAGTCGTAATTGTATGAAATCACACAAGTTGGTTAATATGGACTCATAAAAATTGTAGTTGTGCAAATCCCCATTTGTGTAATGCGGAAGTAATTTATAACCAATTTGTATTGCATAACTTGCATTTTTTGTAATGAAAGTTTCATTCTGGGCAAAAGTACAATCCACTTAGACATAGAGTGAAGAGTTACAGCTGCTGTAAAATAATTAGCCACTAGCTATGTCCAATTTGCACAAATGTAGGCAAATGTTATTATTGATTCTTCACTGGATCAGCATATGTTGTATTTTGTGTGCTGGTCCAACAGCATGGGATGCTGGTGTTCCCACCAGTCTTCTTAAATAACTTAACCAGCTTCACCAGAAAAACCATGCTGGTCAACTAACTTCATCAGCTAGTTTGCTGGTGAAAAGCATGGCTGTGTCGGTCCACCATCTAGACCAGCACTGATCCAGCATTATCCTGCATGGGAATTCCATGCTGGTTAAGCTGGTCTTTTTAGCAGGAGAGACAACTCTCTTCGGAGTATACTGGTTTCATGGGCAGAGGCAGTTGGGGTATTTAACAGATTGCTGAATGGCATAATCCTCATTATTTTGGCAAGAGGGATTCTTGTGGTTTCTTGCAGTTAATTAATCATTCCTTTCCCTTTTAGAGGAATCTATATATTGCTACACCCCACACAACTTCACACGAGATCAGGCCCTGTATGCCAGAGGCTACTGCTGGACAGAGCTGCGGGATGCATTACCCGGTGTTGACCCTGATCTCCGGCCTTCCCTGTTTGAGCACAAGTTTCTGCCTTATGCTCTGATGGCCTTTGCAGGCATAATGTACATACCTGTCCTGGGATGGGAGTTCCTGGCCTCCACTCGCCTCACCTCTGAGCTCAACTTCCTCCTTCAAGAGATCGACAACTGCTACCACAGGGCAGCCGAGGGCCGAGCACCCAAGATTGAGAAGCAGATCCAGTCCAAAGGGCCAGGGATTACAGAAAGCGAGCGACGTGAGATCATTGAGAATGCTGAGAAGGAGAAGAGCCCTGAGCAAAACCTGTTTGAAAAGTATCTAGAAAGGCGAGGGCAGAATAATTTTCTGGCTAAGTTGTATTTGGCACGGCATTTAGCCATCATCTGCCTCAGCTCAATCCCCATTACTTACCTGAGTACTTATTATGCCCGTCAGAGGCAGAATGAGTTCACCTGTGCCCTGGGCGAGCCACCTGACACTAGCAGCATTCCTGAACTGCGGTTAAATGTTAATTGCAAACTGCCAGCCGTGCAGCTCCAGCGCATTATGGCTGCCGTGGATATCGCCTTGCTCTGTACTATGAACCTCATCATCCTTTTGAACTTGCTGCATTTGTTTGTGGTGCGCAAGTCCAACTTTGTCTTCGACAAGCTGCACAAAGTGGGAATTAAAACACGCAGGCGCTGGCAAAAGTCACAGTTTTGTGACATCAATATTCTTGCCATGTTCTGTAATGAGAACAGAGACCACATTAAGTCTCTTAACAGACTGGACTTTATCACTAATGAGAGTGACCTCATGTATGATAATGTGGTGCGGCAGCTGTTGGCAGCCTTAGCCCAGTCCAACCAGGATGCCACTCCGACTGTGAGAGACTCTGGTATCCAGACTGTTGACCCCAGTATAAACCCATCTGTGCTTGGTGTAGGAGAGCTGAGTGGAGAACCCTCAGTAATCAAAAGACCCCGCAAGAAGATGAAATGGATCCCCACATCTAACCCTTTGCCACAGTCCTTTAAAGTAAGACTTGAAATGAAGTTCTCATTCATTGTAGCACATTTATATGCAAATTTCTAGAACAAATTTTGGTTAATGCACTTTGAACTCTTACTGATCATAATAATTAAATAGCCTGCTTTTCTTATGATCCTTCAATTGATTAAATTAACTTTTTAATGTGTTTGAACAGGAACCCCTCACTCTAACCAGGCTGGAAAATAGTATGAAGGCAGAAAAACCTAAACCAGTACGGAGGAAGAATGAAAGCATTATGGCTCCACTTCTGGATAGTAAGAGCACACAACATCCTCCTACTACCAAAGGTAATGCTGGAGTGAAACCTGGTCCAAGTCAGTATTGTTCATTTTACTGAGGTTAAAATCCCATTATCTCTTCTTATACTGATGCTAATTTAATTTTTCCACTGCAGAAACATATAATATAGAGAAGAAACACACTCTTAATCTCACGCTGGATGTTCATCCTTACATGCTAACCATCCAGAAAGCAAAACCAGAAAAGTTGAACTCCGAGCCACCCCCTGTTGAGCACTCTCTCGACAATGTTTATATTGAGGGCCCACATACAATTGGCCATGTCTCCTCTTCTCTAACTGGTATGCAGAGATTTCTTTTGAGAATATGTCACCAGGGCAGCCAAACCCTCTTGTTGTCTGTCTACCTATATGTTTAAATAAGATTTTGCTGGAAGGTTTTATATTGGTACTACTAAAAATTATTTGTTTACTGTCCCCTTAGAGAAGAAAGATTCTCCTCCACTGTCCACAACCACCACCTTCTCCACAGCCACATTCTCCACAACATCCTATATGAATGGTGATACAAACAACCTGCCTCCTTCAGACTCCCTGAAGGTCAAGGATCCTCTCAATCAGGGGGCTGAACCTGAGAGCCAACCTGGGCCTTTCAGCAAAAATCCCTCGCACCCACTGCTGAGCATCCATCACACCTTGCATGAGGAAGAGGAGGAGCAAAGCAAAAGAGCCAGACTAACCAGACCTGGCGAGCTGATTGCTGATGGAGAGTGCTGAAGGCAGATAAACATGTGCACATACTCTCACACAAATGCAATAGCACTTAGAATATGAACTGAAGCACAAAAGAATATGCTGGTTTTTAGGGTAATGTTTTTGGATTTCCAGTTATGTGTGGATTACTGATTAATACATTTTCAGAGATAATGATTATGGGACATTTGGTAGGCAATGTTGAGATGTTATACAGTAACACATTCACAATTATGACGAGGCGGAGGTCATGGCCGGGCCCTGAGGGTGCACAGCTGGTGCTAAGTCAAATAATTTGCAGGGGAGAGAGATAAAGGGGAGTCGGAGACACCAGTTCGGGAGAGAGTGAAACACACGCGGCCACTCTGTGTGTGTGTGTGTGTGTGTGTGTGTGTGTGTGTGTGTGTTTATGTTTGTTTTATGTTGTTTTATGTTGCGTTTATGTCATTAAAGTTTACGTTGACTGTTCTGCCGGGTCCCCATCCCTAACCCATTACATTGGTTCCGAAACCCGGGAAGGAGGAGGGATGTGCTGTTGTGGAGTCTCTTTGCTGCTTCCGTCCACCAGGGGAGGGTTTAGAAACTCGGGAAGGAGGAGGGATGCGCTGTTGTGGAGTCTCTTTGCTGCGAATAGGAGTCACTGCCAGCCACCGGGAGTCGGAGGAAGTGCTGCCATCTGCCAGGAAGGTGAGGAGCCGTTCTCGGAGGGCATGGCCGGGCCGTGAGGTTGCACGGCCGGAACTGAGTCAATTAATTAGCAGGAGAGAGAAATAAAGGGGAGCCAGAGATACCAGTTCAGGAGAGAGACACCCAAGACCTTGTTGCTTACCCAATGTGTTGATGTGTCCCCTATAACATTTCAAATGAAGGCAGACGCACATACATTTTTTTTTTTTTTTGCAAAAAGCACGATTTGTTCATTTATAACATTAATTTCAATGCAGTTTCATGCACTTTTACACAGCACATTTTTTTCACTGATGTCAAGAGTTATCCAACGCAAAACAGTTTATGTATTCTTAAAATATGCAACCTCACGTTATTATTGTTGCAATAATATGCAGATATGGACTGTATATACTAAGCTGTATAGAAAAAAAGTACTTCTTTCATTTAATAATATGAAATATTTTAGGCATTTTCCTTGTTCAAAAATGATAATCACTACGGTAATTTACAAATCCCATGGCTTGTTTATCCTCACACCTTCTGTGCACTTATTCAATGGAATTGAATCAATCTAGGTCTCTGGTTCAAAGTGTTAAAAACATTAAACTCTAGATCATCAGAGGAACAAAGGGATTCTTACACCAGCTTTTTTTGAACTGACAGGGTTATGAAGGGTGGATTTCTTCATTTGCAAAGTTCTGTTTTACCTTTTCAAATTGAAGAGGAAAACATGCTTTTTATATCTGGTTCACCATCACATGAACCACAACTCATGGATATTGTCATTGTAAATACCTTTGTAAATCCTGCTTAAAACATTTGATATTCACTGAAGCAACATGTGCTGATGTATAACAAATAGCTTGACAAAAACAAATTACACTGATTGTGAAAAGCGCAAGAACTCACAACACTTATAATCCAAGAGCACCTCTAACCACAAGGCATGAGATTGACAGTGGGAAATAACTACTGCAGCCCTCTGTTTTTTCCAGCACATACCATGTTCCAAGTGCAATATTTTGATAACAATTATATGATACAGGTAACACAGATCATGAATGACAATACCATTTGAGTGGAAAGAACCATGGCTTTTTTAAATCAGAAAATACTTTGGTGGCATGTTGGGTGCTAATCTCACACTTGAAAATCTAGAATTGTGAATGTATGAATAGCACTTAGTACTTGAGCCAACATGTCCAAATGGTGTTTGACAAGGTATGTATCAAAAAGGTTTATAAAGTAATTTTTATTTTTTTCCACATATATATTACCTTGTACTATTTGTTATATTATGTTGAAGGGTTGTAAATGAATATTTTTATAGTTCGAAATTATGTTTTTATTACTTTTATTTTTTGTTTCTTTTATCTATTTCTGCTCCACAAACTAAGCTTGGATTTCTTGAAAATGTGATTTATATACAGTATATTTATGGAGTTGCAGCATTTCAAGAAAGTAACCTGCTTTTAGAAATCCATTAGACTATGCTAAAAAAGAGAAAAGCTAAGATTATTACATGGGTTGTATACCGTATGTCCAGTTGTTAATTACACTCATGTTACATTTTTTAAATACACATATGATTTGAATCATTTGATCTTTCACCTAGTCTGTTTTTGCACAGGTCAGCCCTTTATCTTTTAATCTCTCTGACCCACTGCAATTCACAAAGCATGTGATCTAAAAGCACTTAGAAGAACTGTCCCACAAATGTACTGTATATGTTTGATAAGAAATATCTGTAATAGGTGATGACACAGCTATCAGTAGGTGGCTCACACAGACCCAACACTTACAGTGCAGTATTTATATATTACAGTATATATTAATATACAAGTATAAGTATTATATTAATATATAAGTATTATATACTTGCAGTATTTGTAGTATTTGTATTGCAATTAAGTGCAAAATGTAGCTAAATTAGCTGCAAAAATAAAAGGCATCTTCTTCTGTTTCACACATGGCAATAAAAGACTGAGCACAAGCTGGTCCTTGAATAAATTATTTAATCAATTATAATAATGTAATTTGTGCATGTGCACAATTTAATTTTTTACTCTGTGCTTGTGCTTGTGATTTATATTTATCCAAGTGGCTGGAGTGTTTTGTTTGTTCAGATCCATTTATTGATTCAGAGACCATTTCTGGTGATGCCTGAAGGTGGTGACAAATAAGTGTTTTATGTGAAATGAGTTAGTTACTGAATCAACGATCAAAAGAAACATTTCATCCTTTAAAATGTGTATGACTAGAGACCTACAAAGAGAATTTAGTAGAGGATTTAAGCATTATAAGAACAAAGCAAATCTATCATTTCCCTACAGTTTGTGAGCTGCTGAGCATGAATTTAATCAAAAGAGAACAATAATAGACTAATTCTGAGTTTCAATGACACATCAGTACATTTACACACACACACACACACACACACACACACACACACACACACACACACACACACACACACACATATGTATATAGACTTCAGTAAAATGCCTGCAACTGCACACCAACATTATAATGATCAACATCACCAGTACCGATCAAACTATTACCTCACAATGTAAAAATAATAATTTAATGAAGACTCTTGCGCTGATATAAACTCCACTTACAATGTGTGTTTAAAAGAAGGATTGTCCATTGTTTTGTTTTTTCTTCAGTGCATTTCATGTAACGCTGCCAATCAAGAACATTATGCTGAATAACAACTCTCATTTGTGTGTTCCTCGTATTTAGATTATTAATTTAGATCAACATGAATGCCGATAAAAACATGGATAAATGAACATATCTGAAAGCAACTTTGTAGAAATTAATGGAGCCTAGTTGATTAGACTGTATGATTGATGGCCTTTTATGTAAGGGTGGTGAAACTCAACTGTGATCGACTGGATGGTCGCTCAATCAGCCCAAAGTAACAAAACGCAAAGAATGCTGTATACAAATCCACCATTTGGACTAGGTTTATGGGTTTAGCTTGAAAAAGTGAAGGGGGCAAAAATCACCTTTATAAAGAGTGCGGGGATGTGTCCCCCATGTCCCCCTTGGCTGCTACTCCCTTGGTGTGGTGAGGTAATGAATTGTAGTCATAGAGTAATAAAAATGTTTAGACCTGTTTGGTTTTCTAAATTGCTAAACTGCATTATGAAAAAGAATGTACTGTTTACATTAAGCAATATAACCTGATTTAAACATGATATTAGCTCTAAGGATTTGTTTGGAGCCCCAAAGCTCATTAAATATCACAAAAACAGTCAATTTTACATTTAATTGTCATACTGATACTTCATGACTGTTTCTAATCTTATGAAAATTAAATTTCAACTTGATAACATTCATCACAAACCCTCCATAATAGCCAATTAAAATCTTGTCTCAAGAGGCGCCTAATATAAAACATGAAATTAATTTTCACATGCTATCATTTTCTGATAGCACACACACTGTAGAGGGCAAAAGCAACAATGAAAGCTGTCAAATGGGTCAGATTAAATTAATAATTTTTCGAAATTAGTAATTTTTGAAATGACTATTATAACTTTTACTTACTTCCCCGGGGCCCCAAAACATAAATACAGAAAATTCGATTTCTAAATAGCCTAACTTGTGGGTATAAAATAAAAAATAAAAATTCTCTCATCATTTATTCACCCTCGTGCCATCCCAGATGTGTATGACTTTTATTCTTCTGCAGTACAAAAAATACATTCCATACAGTGCAAGTGAATGATGACCAAAACTTTGAAGCTCTAAAAACCACATAAAAAGCAGCATAAAATGAATCCATTTGACTCCAGTGGTTTAAGTCTTCTAAGGTGAATCCAATTGGTTTTGGGTGGGAACAGAACAAAGTATAATTAATTTATTTTCACTTTATATTTTGCACTTGTAGTCTCTTGACACGATAATGATTTCAAGCTTGAAAACATTTCCTAGTTCTGTCTGTGCACTAAAAATAATATATATCATTTTATAAGACATTGATTAAACCATTGGAGTTATATGAATTGCATTTATGGTGCTTTTATGTGTTTTTTGGAACCTCAAAATTTAGACCACTATTCACTTGCATAATGGACCTACTACAGAGCTGAGATGTTCTTCTAAAAATCTTTGTTTGTGCTCTGCAGAAGAAAGAAAGTCATACACATCTGGAATGGCATAAGAAAATAAGTGAGTAAACGATGACAGAATTATAATTTTTTGATTATCTATTTCTTTATAAACTACATTGCCCAGGAAGCATTGTTGCCATGGGCGGAGCTACAGACTCACTTCATGTAAGCAGCTGACAATACCTCTAACTTTAATCATTTCATTTTTTGTCGAGGCTAGATCCAAACTTAAGTCTAGGTGGTTGTGTGCGCTTTTTTTTTTTTTTATCTATCAAGCATAGAAAATATGCTAAATTAAACTCTGGAAAAATACTGAACGGAGAACCAGACCTTAATAACTTAGCCTTGGTCAGTTTTTCTAAGTTTTTAAAGGATCTTAGCTTATATTAGCATAGCATCGGCTAACAGCTGCTTGTGAGTGTTCGCTGTTAGCCTGTAGCTGACCAACTTATCAAGAATCATACCTCCCTTGAAACTGACAGTCCGATCAGGTGGGAAGAGTGGAAAGCTGCCTATAAAGCCAAATGTAAGAGTGATTTTCTATATAAATTATGGAGTGGTGTCTGTGATTGCAGCTATAGTTTATCAGTCTGCGGCTGCTGTCATTTAAAAATGATGTGGCGGTTAGGATTTGAGTTTAGGATTAATAATTATTTTCGAATTTTGACTTTACAAAAGTTGTTTTGAAAACTATAGGTGGCAAGTTGTCTGAATTTCGTTTGCTCTGGTTTGAAGTGCTAATCAGGCGGTCTGATGACAGCAAGTAGCATCCTTTTAATGTCTGACTTCTGTAGGATTTGAGCTGTTGTTTTGTCAACACAAAAATGCTTTCTAGTGTGACTTAAAAGAGTTGGTCATGATATTTCAGACATAAGCAAACCTGGTGTGCTGGAAACACAGTAGTTATGAAAGGTATACGTGGTCTAGTCGCACCAGTCAAGATGGCAGGTTGATAATCGAGCCTGTCCTTATGATGACTCACTTTACACAGCCATACACATCTAATAAAAAGTCTGAAAAGTTTCAAATCCTTTAATCAGACACTGTCTGAGTTAGGCTCAGTGTTGAGTAAAGCAAGACAGCTATTTCAGATAGAGCAGTAAACAGTTTGTCATTGGGCTGTTGAATGGCTCACTCATTATGTTGAGTCATTTAAGGGTTGTTTTTGCATCTGGCTCATATATGATCTTTTCTCCAGGTAGTGAGGTGAGACATCAGTTAATTGAACTGCGGACAATGGAACAGGACAACTCAGAGGTAAGAATTTGGCAGGAGGATTCCCAGGAAGTCTGCTTTGTGCCATGAGGGATTTTCTTTCACTTCTTTGGGAGAGTGGGAAATGTATTTGGAATATTTATTTGTAAAATAATTTATGATTTTACCTGTTATTATGCAAGCTGTTTAGTAACTAATAATGAATTTGATTAAAGCCCATGGACATATAATTCAAAATATAAGGAGCGTATTTGGTTTTTATAACTGAAAGAAATGCCAAAAATGGCTTAACTGATAAAATCTTAAAGATATTGTCTCTTTGCTGCTGCCTTGTGGGTACTTGGAAAATAGTTTTTTTGTTTATTTAGGTGGCCTTTTCACAGGGTGAAGAAATATTCACTGCATTTGCACCGTATTTGTTTTTGTGATGCTTCATCTGCTTAACATGCACTCAACTGCAGAAACTAAAATGTTCAGAGTTTCTGCTTCCTAGAAATGAATTCTGTATTTGTTCACACTTGTTTTGTAAATTGCTAGTATGTATGTACAGTACTTTGCAAAAGTTTTAGGCACTGGTGAAAAATGTTGCATATTGAGGATGCCTTCAAAAATAATGCCATAAAAGTTTTCATTTATCAATTAATGCCAAGCATTACTGATTTTAGTGGGGGGAAATTCACTTATTACCGATGTGGTGGCCGACATAGTTAATTTTTGAGCTAGAATGAAAACAGACCTTTTCTATGTGGATTCTGCACCAATTTTGCTCCGAAATGACTATGCAAAGGTACTCAGAAGGCTGCTTTCTTAAACAAATATTTTTATCAAAGAATATTTGACATTATTATTAATGTACTTCATTGATAACAAATTCTAGAAATGAAAACTGAAAAAATTAAGAACATATACAAATACAATAAATAGCTTAAAAAAAACATCAGTACTGTATGTTCTGAATCAGTCAATTGCTCACCATCAAAATAAAGAATAAATAAAAATACAATAAATAGGTAAATAAGCATTAGTATTGTATGTTTAGTATCAGTAAAATGCTGACCATCAAAATGATTAATAAATAAAAATACAACAAATAGCTAAAAAAAACATCAGTACTGTATGGTTAGTATCAGTCAAATATCGGTAAAAATATATGGCGATACGATATATCGGTGAAAGACTAATATCAGACGATAATATCGTCAGGTACTACTCCGTTTAGGTGGTCTTAGGGCTGGGCGATATGGCCAAAATTGTTATCACGATAATCTTTTTCATATTGTTTCGATATTGATATTTATCACGATATACATTTACACATTGCACTTTCTTTTTTTATTTCAAAGTTGACGGAAGAAAATAATAAAAAATACATTCTAAACAATCAAAATAGTCTCCACAAAACTGCACAGGGGATCCAGAGACAGCCAAAGCAGTGGGGTCTGCAGGATATTTGACCAATTTTACCGTCTTTTACCGTTTATCAATTGAAAATGAATGTTAAAAGATCATCTGTTTGTTCTGAAGAATAGTGGCAGCAGTCCAGTATTTGTTGGAATATTTTTACATTAAAACAAAATATTTTTTATATTTCTTTAGATTCAGATACACAAGTATGGGGCATAGAAGTCCTTGTGACTGTGGAATGATGCTGAATAGGGGTTACGGGGTGTCCCAAGAGAAAATTTTGAAACGTTTTTTTAAAGAATGTAAAAAACATTTGTATATTTTCATTAAAATGAGAGACTAGTCTACCAACTAGTAATTTTAGTCTTTCCTTATTCATTCCAGACATCTAATTCATTTTCACAAAATTAGAAAAGAAATCGATTTGTTTATTATTAAAGGCTCGTAACATGCTGATTAATAAAGATACATTTAGAAGGGAAAAAACATTATGGTCTAAAAGTTGCTTTGAAACCACGTTAACTTCTGCGGCGCTTCATGTCTACACACATGCAGGGAAAAGAGGCAACGCGTGCGGAGCGGGACAGGGCAGACGCTATGCATGTTTGGTGCTAGAGAACAATATTCAAGATTACAGGGATTTCAATATTTGAGATTTCATCCGCCCCATTGGAAACGAAGCCTGAAAAAGCCGAACTGCTTGTGTTTTAGCGACACACATTAAATATCAAAAATTCCTCAAAAGCTTATCGTGGATTTTATCGTGGATACATGATATGTATCTATATCGTTTTATCGCCCAGCCCTAGGTGGTCTCAATTGCTTCTATCTCTTCATTTAATCCCAGACTGACTCTATGTTCATTAGGGGGTCTTTGTAGGGCTCCCTGTTCTTCTATTCTATTTACAAAAGTAATGTTTGGGAGTCTAAAATTTATATTTCCTGTTGACACACTAAAGCTGAAGATATACATAACTATCTTAAGATGAATGTTTTTGTGAAACATCTTATTTGCCTTAGACTTTTGCACTTCTAAAGTTTATAAAATGGATGTCATTGTTTTTTGTAGGATGACGTTGGCCCTCCAGAAGATGACACACAACCTTCATTTCCTCATGGACTCTGTGAGTAATTAGTCTTTATCTGAATCTGTTTCTTTTCATATTTTATTTTGTGAGTGATAGTGCTATGTACACTATGACAGTGCCTTAAATGATTCTTGATTTGTAGGGAAGGTAAAGTTCACATATACGTATTGTATAATGTTTACACTCTCCTTGTGCAGTGCACATTTACCCACCTTGGTTAATATGTTAGGGGTAAAATAATTGCATAACTACAAAGGAAAGTAATTGCGGGGGAAAAAATAACCTCACTATAAACTCACCAGCCACTTTATTATGTACACCTGTACATCTACTCAAGTAATTTTCTAATCAGCCAATCATGTGGCAGCAGTGTAATGTATAAAGTCATGCAGATATGGGTCAGGAGCTTCAGTTATTGTTCACATCAACCATCAGAATGGGGAAAAATGTGATCTCCGTAACTGTGGCATGATTACGGTGCTAGACGTGCGGTTTGAGTATTTCTGTAACTGCTGATCTCCTGGGATTTACACGTGCAACAGTCTATAGAGTGTATAGAGAATGGTGCAGCGGTGTTACAAACAAACTGATTAATTTCATATTATGAAATACCTGGCAGGGTTGCCCTCTTTCCCCGTTATTGTTCTGTCTCGCTCTGGATCTATTAGCAGCTGCTATAATAAAAGAAGATGATTTTCCAGGGGTGGTGGTGGGAGGAGTGGTGCATAAGCTTTTGTTTTACACAGATTTTATTTTATTATTCATCCTTATTATTTATCCTTTTCCAAGTTCTCGGGATACAGAGATAATTGGTCTAAATCTGAAGCTTTGGCTCAGCGGGTGCTTTCCAGTGGCCCAAAGATGGCATCAAGTATTTTGGCAAAAATGTTTGTGATTTAGTGATTTAATTTTGACCCTTTATTAAAAAGGTTACCGAGCGATGTGGGCAGGTGGGCTTCATTTAATTTATCTCTGATTGGAATGGTTAATGTTATTAAAATGAATTGTATTCCAAAATTCAACTACCTGCTACAGTCTCTCCCTGTAGATTTCCCCCTCTCTTATTTCAAGAAATTTGATAGCATAGTGAAGTCCTTCATTTGGAATGTTAAGCGTCCCAGATTATATTTCAATAAGTTACATTGGCCGATTGACAAAGGTGGTCTAGGCCTACACAAGATTTTGTTTTATTATTATGCATTAGGTCTCAGACATTTGGCTCATTTGTCGCTTCCACCTGAGAGAGCCCCTCACTGGTTTTGTATTGATCAGGAATTTCTTGCCCCTATTTTGCCATTGCAAAGCCTTTCTTTCAAACTAACCGGAGAAATTAAGTCACACCCTATTATCTCACATTTGCACGTAGTATGGACAAAAGTCTCCAGAGTGTTTAATTCTGACATTATTTAAATGTTGCCTCGTGAATATGGCTGAACCCCAAATTATGTATTAATAAGTCCACTTCCTGCTGGTCAGAGTGGGTTGTGAGGGAGGTTAACACGCTATGTGCGAGATTCTGGGAGAAAGATTTAAACTTGGTGTTGGAGGAGGGCGTGTGGGCTAGGATTCTAAAAATGTCGGGTTTACATCTAGAGATGCAAGGGTGCATCTGATGCAATTTAAGATTTTGCATCGATTATATTTGACCCCCTCTCGATTGTATAGGCTTTGTCTAAAAGGCACACCCACCTGCAGACGATGCCATTTGTGGGATTGAGGTTTAACACATGCTTTCTGGCCGAGACTCCAGAATTTTGGGCACTCAAGTTCTGTTCTGTCCCGTCCCAGACTTTGTGTGTTGGGTGATGGGGTGGTTATTGATATAGCCGATGGGTATGTAAAGAGGTGGGCTCTCAACGATATGATGATCGGGAGACAGATAATTCTGAGGGGTTGGAAATCATTGGGTGCTCCCTCTTTTTATGAATGGTGGACCGAATTGGGCAAGATAGCGTCATTTGAAAGGATGTTCAGGGGGCGGGAGATATAACTTCAGTATGTGTATGTTCTGTTTGTGTAATCCTGTTTTTTGAATCAATAAAAAGAATGGTGCGAAAAACAACCAGCAAGCGGCTTGTTAATGACAGAAGTCAGAAGAGAATGGCCAGACTGGTCCAAGCTGACAGTAAGGTGGCAGTAACCCAAATAAACACGCGTTACAACTGTGGCGGTGCATGAAAAAATCCGCCCAATCCATGCCCATATATGGAACAAAAACAATTAAGGAAAATTATAAAAAGGAAGGTAAAGATGGAGACAGGGGGAAGTTGAGAGGAGCAAGTAGAAAGCGAGGTGCACGGATTACCTGAGGGTGTATGAGATTGGTTCCAAGATCGGTTCCTAAGCTAGAGCGGGACGCGCTCTGTGTGTGTGGAGTGAAGCGGTTCCGCGCCGCACTTTCTAATGCCGGCTGCAGAGTGTGTCATCTTATGCAAAGGATGTTGTCAAATAACCAGTTCAGGTAATCGACTTGTGTCGGCTTATCTGCAACCTCAAGCCCCGACAATAGTTCTCCCTGCCATCCCTGGTCAGTGTTTTGCAAACACACACACACACACACAAACACGCGCACACACACATAACTGCATACATTCACAGCCCCACATTCGCGCCTCGCTGTAGTTTTTTTTCTTTTCTTTAAATTCAAGAAATTTCTTCGTGCCAATCTAATTACCCTCTATTTCTTGCTTCCCTGTTATTTTTATTTTTTTATACTTGTGAGTGAAAAGGACACTCGAAATCTGCTAATTTTGAAATAGTGTTGAATAGTTGAATAGTTGAATAATAGTTGAATAAAGTGCATCACCGATAGACATTTTCAGCTACAGTGTTTTTTAAAATTTTTTACAACTGTTTCTGTTAAACATTGTGTTTATGATTGTGTTATGGATTGGGGGGGCGGGGTATATATCATATTGAACTGCATTCAGTTGTTTGTGGTATTTTGTTTTTGTTTGTGTATGTAACTGGTGTTTTTTTATGAGCAATCCCTTAAGGGTAAAAATCTACCAGTAGACAGTAACCTCTCTGGCACCCAAAATTATTTTTGGAACTATTTAAAATCCAAAATTGTATCTGGTTTTTGGGCCCGCCACCATTACACAACAGTGCTATGCAGAAAAGCATTTCTGAATATACAAAATGTTGAATATTGAGATGTATGGGATACAGCAGTAGAAGACCCCTCAGGGCTAGTTTTAGGGGTAGGGTGTCTGTGGGACTCTAAATAAACACAATAAACACATTGTAGTGATCCAAATCAAATCACTTTATTGTCACACTACCATGTACACAAGTGCAACAGTAGGTGAAATTCTTGTGTGCAGCTCCGAGCAACATAGCAGTCATGAAAGTGATGAGACAATTACAATAAACAACATACTTACACAACACAATTTACATATCAAATATACACATACTTACACAACACAATAATAATATACAATGTACAGTAAACAATACACACCATATAGAATACACATACAATAAAAATAAAAAAGAGTGTATATAAAAAATAATTAATAAAGTGCAGTGCTGATTATTGATCGTGAGAGATCAAGTGTTCAAAAGTCTGATTGCTTGGGGGAAGAAGCTGTCATGTAGTCAGCTGGTGCGGATCCTGATGGTGCGATACCGCCTGCCTGATGGTAGCAGTGAGAGCAGCCCAAGACTCGGGTGGCTGGAGTCTCTGATCTTCCAAGCTTTTTTTCACACACCACACGTAATATATGTCGTGGAGGGAGAGAAGCTCACCTCCGATTATGCGTCTGTCAATTCACACCACCCTTTGCAGGGCTTTGCGGTTGTGGGCGGTTCTATTGCTGTACCAGGCGGTGATGCAGCCAGTCAGAATGCTCTCTACAGTACTGGTGTAGAACCCTGTGAGGATGTGGTGGTTCATTCCAACCTTCCTCAGCCATCTCAGGAAGAAGAGGCGCTGGTGAGCCTTCTTCACAATGGCCTCAGTGTGGACGGACCATGTGAGTTCCTCAGTAATGTGGACACCGAGGTACTCGAAGCTGCTGACTCTCTCCACTGATGCTCCATTAATGGTGATGGGGCTGTGTTCTCTGTCTTTCTTCCTGAAGTCCACTACAAGCTCCTTGGTTTTACTGACGTTGAGGGAGAGGTTGTGCCCCTGACACCATTGTGTCAGAGCGTGCACCTCCTCTCTGTAGGCTGTTTCATCAATGTCAGTGATCAGACCTACCACCGCCGTATCGTCAGCAAACTTAATGATGGCATTGGAGCTATGTGTTGCCACAGTCATGTGTGTACAGGGAATACAGGAGTGGGCTGAGAACACAGCCCTGTGGGGCTCCAGTGTTGAGGGTCAGTGATGAGGAGATGTTGCTGCCCATTCTAACCACCTGACGTCTGCCTGACAGGAAGTCCAGGATCCAGCTGCACAGTGAGCTGTTTAAGCCCAGAGGGATCGGGTTACATCCACAACAGAGACAGAGAGGGAACCAACCTCTATAGTGTCAGCCGTGAGTGCTCTCTCCACGAGGGTGGTGTTATTGTCCTCGAAATGAGCATAAAATGTAATAAACACATCCGGGAGAGAGGCAGCGTTAATTCCCTTTGTAGTCCGTGATGATGTTAATTCCCTGCCACATACTTCTTGAGTCGGTGGTGTTGAACTGTTCTTCAATTTTGTGCCTGTACTGGCGTTTGGCTGCTCTGATAGTTACGGAGGGCATAACTGGCTTGTTTATGCTCCTACGCGTTCCCGGAATTAAAAGCGGAGGTCCGCGCATTAAGTGCCGCGCGAACATCGTCGTTAACCCATGGTTTCTGGTTGGGGTAGATCAGTGTTGTTTTGGTCGGAACGACGTCCTCTGCACTTCCTGATGAAACATGTTACGCTATCAGCGTAAACCTCGATGTCGTCATCAGAGGTGGACCGGAACATCTCCCAGTCCACGTGATCAAAACAGTCTTGTAGCATAGAGTCTGATTGGTCCGACCAGCACTGGATCATTCTGAGGGTCGGTGCTTCCTGTTTCAGTGTCTGCCTGTAAGCGGTGGTCTGATTTGCCAAATGGTGGGCGGGGTGGGATTTGTAGCCATCCCGGAAAGGAGAATAGCAATGGTCCAAAACCCGGTCCCCTCGTGAGTTGAAGCTGATGTGTTGGTGGTATTTTGGAGTGATTGTTTTAAAATTGCTTTGTTAAAGTCCCGGTAACAATGAACGTGGCCTCAGGGTGCGCGGTTAACTGCTCACTTATGCTCCCATACAGTTCCTTGAGTGCCTGGTCTGTGTCTGCTTGTGGGGGGATGTTCATAGCTGTGATAATGACTGCTGTGAATTCCCTCGGTAGCCAGAATGGTCGACACAGAAGCATGAGATATTCCAGATCAGGAGAGCAGAAAGACTTGAGAAAATGTACACACCATGGTTTGTTGATCATAAAACATACACCTCCACATCTGCTTTTACCTGAGAGGTCTTTCGCTCTGTCCGCTCTGTGCACAGAGAACCCAGTGGGTTCGATGGCCGAGTCTGGAATCTCTGCAGACATCGAAAGGTTTCTGTAAGGCAGATAACACAGCAATCCCTCATCTCTCGTTGGAATGAGATCTGCGCTCTGAGCTCGCTGAGCTTGTTGTCCAGAGACTGAACATTTGCCAGTAGTATACTGGGTAGCGGGGGTTGATTTGCGCGACGTCTTACTCTGATGAGTACGGCGGCTCTTTTTCCCCTTTTCATTTTGCGTTTCCGCGACCGGACAGCCCAGACAAAGGGCTCCGCTGGCGTGTTTGTAAACAGCGGGTCGGCATTGAGGAATTTGAAGTCCGGTTTCCGGGTGTAATTGCAGAACCAATGTCCAAAAGTGTTTGTCTGTCGTATACAATAAGGCAGACAACATCCAAGAGAAAAAAAGAAAAACTGTAAACAAAACAAACAATAAACTGCAGTGTTGTGTCGGAGTTCGCAACGCAGCAGCCATTTTCTGTGCCATCTTGAGTCCAGCGCAAATTAATTATGTGCGCAAATAGGATCTGCCACTGTTTGCACCAAATTGCAAAAAGCATTCAACACTATTTGCACTTAGTGCAAAGAAGATGCTTTTTGTTCCTACAGTATTCACACACTTAGTGTAAAGAAAATGCAAATCCATCCACTACATCATACACATTAACTTGATGGAGCCACCTTGTCATGATGGAGCAGCTGAATGACCTCCTAGCTTCCAGGAAAGTTTTATTTGCAGGATTGTACATTGTTTTATTAAATGCTGCCAGGAGATGACACAGAATAAGTGTAGTGTCTGATATGAGAATTGAAATGCCTACCTGCAGCCCCCGCTATACCTGCAAGCACCCGTGCTCAAAACTACTGGCGGATTGTGAGGACCCACTGTAATGACCATTTGTGGGCTAAACACTTCAGAATATCATGGCTATGTTTAAAGAACTGTGTGCCAATCTTATTCATGCTATCACACACTTATGACGCGTGACAAATGGTCAAAATACGTCATTGTTTTGCAAATAAACAATCACCTTAATGTGCATTTTAACTAAGTGAAACTTAAAAAGTGAATTTAGTGAGTTTTTCATATCATATGTTTCCATTCAGGATTTCTTTTGCACACTTTCAAAATGCACTTAAAAATAGTTGGATGGAAACCCAGCTACTTACTTGCAATGCTTTTGATTACAAGCTCATATGCAGAGAAGGATGTTTAAAAAAAAAAAGAAAAATTATTCAAATTTTTAATTTTCATCTGTTTCCAGTGCTAAATTCAGCTCACTATTTCAGGTAGCTGCCCATCTATAATGACTTGACCACAATGTAACAAAAGCAACATTCTCACTCCTCATTCTGATGCTATGATATTGGATGTTTGAAATGTTTTTGTCCTTTTAGCGGACTCTGAGGCAGTGGAAGTATTGTGGCAGGTTCGAGCCCAGCGACGGCAAGCAGAGCCTGATCTGCCGGACACTGTGACATGTCTCACTACACCAGAGGGCTGTATTGTCTACCTGGTTGGCACTGCCCACTTCAGCGACAGCAGCAAGAAGGACGTTGCCACTGTAAGAATTAGATTTATTAAAAACTGCCTTTTTTGTGTTGTAGTGACCAAGGTTTGATTGTAAGTTGCATTGTAAGGACTATCCAATAGTTCTAATGAGTGATCTATTAGATGTTTGCACATTTTTTGACACTATTTGCCTCAGACAATTCGAGCGGTCCAGCCAGATGTGGTGGTGGTGGAGCTATGTCAATATAGAGTGTCAATGCTCAAGATGGATGAGAAAACGCTGCTAAAGGAGGCTAAAGACATTAACTTCGAAAAGGTCCAACAGGCCATTAAACAGGTCAGCCATGAAAGAAAAGACTGTGCTGATATAATTAAAACTAATTCCTCTAACTCATTTGCATTCATTTTTATCAGAAATTTTATCAGTGTAACCTAATCTCTAATGTCTCAATTTAAATTTTTCTTCTCCATTCTCATTTTCTGTGTCAGAACGGAGTGATGTCTGGCCTCATGCAGATACTGCTGCTCAAAGTCTCTGCTCACATTACAGAACAGCTGGGCATGGCCCCCGGAGGAGAGTTTAGAGAAGCCTTTAAGGAGGTCAGCATGGATACACATCCTCTTCCTAACTCAAACACTCATTTCTGTTCCTCATATTCCTGAAATGCTCTGTAACTCATGCCTGACTTCTAGCAGATGTCACCAATTATTAAAGCACAATAAATGCATTCAGTCACAAATCCTGAAATATGAAACTTGTTGACTTTGCAATACATGACACAGCAAATAGTGTTCTACACAAATTAACAATATGGATTTTTTTTTTGTCTTTTTACTTAACTCAGGCAGGAAAAGTGCCCTTCTGTAAATTTCACCTTGGGGATCGGCCCATCCCAGTGACATTTAAACGTGCAATCGCTGCTCTGAGTCTGTGGCAGAAGGCTCGACTGGCCTGGGGCCTGTGCTTTCTATCTGACCCCATCAGGTACAAACTCAATATCTGCCAACACCACTTTGTCTCAATATGCACAGCAGTCACATTCCTGGAACTTTTTAAGAAGTGTCATGAATCTATAACAGCTTTAACTGCCATGGCAAACATGTTGACAAAAACTCACTCTGGCATCACATCCAGGTCACCTTTCACCCCAAATCTTAATGACAAAAAGAAATGTTGCGCATAGCGGAAAAATAAGCATATTTTATTACTTAAAAATATATTATTTGGGGTATTAAGAGTTTTTGCATTGTGACATTTGTATGTTTTTTGTAATTCCCATAATATTACTCCAAATTGTAGTGTAATTGTATATTGTAAAAGTACTGTAATATAGGACTAGGCGATATGCAAGAAATACTTAAACGATATTTAAAAAAAATAACATTACGATATCCGATTACATTGTCAACCCCCCTAGTGAGGGATCAGTGCATATTCTTTGCTTTAAAATTTTTATTATTTTATTTAGCCATGAAAAACTTAAACCAAAAATATTTCTAAATTCAAATGAAACGAAAAAGCAATTAATAATAAGTGGTAAAAGAAATCTTATGTCTTTTCATCCTCAACATTCACACCTGTATGAAGCCAGAACCAGGTACACCAGTCCTTTTGGAATTTGCATAAAACCACACTTTGAGAACATGGACATTACTCTGGATATCCTAACATCGACAAATCTCTGCCCTATACTGCCCTGGAATATATAAAAAAACAACTATCATGATGAACCTGGCTTAGTATACTAAAAAGATAAATCATCCAAACGTCTACCAGGAGAAATTCCTGGACATAAGATGTAGCTTACCATCTCACGTACCAGTGTAGACAGACGGATCAAAGTCAGTATTTGCAGCAGTTGGGATTGGCCCAAAACGTTTTGGCAAGTGTACGTATTCCTGGACAAAGTTCAATTTTCACAGCAGAAGCTTGTGCATTGTTACTAGCTTTAGAACAAATAGAAAAGGAACAGTAAAGTCACTTTCTAATTTGTACAGATTCTAAATCCTGCCTGCAAGCACTCGAAACTCTAAAAACAGAATAACCTACAATTATTTGCATAATAGTAAAAGTGGACTCCTTAAAAAAAAAAAATAAGATTATAATATTGTCTTTGGTTGGATATAATGCCATATGGGATTGGCTGGCAATGAACAGGCAGCTAAAGCGGCTAAGGAAGCACTTCAGTTGGACATGACAGTATGTATTATACCAGCATCTGATGTTAAACCCATATTGAATATGTACATTTACAACAAATGTAGAATGGAATGAATGTATATATAACAAACAACATGAAGTACAAACCCAGTGCTAAATCAAGGAGTTTATTATTTCCTCTTTGAAAATAGATATGACCAGGTTGTATATACGAGATGTCTCAACTCAAGACTCACTCATTCATTCTTATTGAAAGGGGAAGAGGAACTGGTTTGTGATCCATGTAAGAATTTCTTGAGTATAAAACATACGGTATCTCACAAAAGTGAGTACATCCCTCACATTTTTGTAAACATTTGATTATATCTTTTCATGTGACAACACTGAAGAAATTACACTTTGCTACAATGTAAAGTAGTGAGTGTACAGCTTGTAAATTTGCTGTCCCCTCAAAATAACTCAACACACAGCCATTAATGTCTAAACCGCTGGCAACAAAAGTGAGTACACCCCTAAGTGAAAATGTCCAAATTGGTGTCAATATTTTTTGTGGCCACCGTTATTTTCCAGCACTGTTTTAACCCTCTTGTGCATGGAGTTCACCAGAGCTTCACAGGTTGCCACTGGAGTCCTCTTCCACTCTTCTATGACAACATCATGGAGCTGGTGGATGTTAGAGACCTTGTGCTCCTCCACCTTCCTTTTGAGGATGCCCCACAGATGCTCAATAGGGTTTAGGTCTGGCAAAATGCTTGGCCAGTCCATCACCTTCACCCTCAGCTTCTTTAGCAAGGCAGCGGTCACCTTGGAGTTGTGTTTGGGGTCGTTATCATGTTGGAATACTGCCCTGCGGCCCAGTCTCTAAAGGGAGGGATCATGCTCTGCTTCAGTATGTCACAGTACATGTTGGCATTCATGGTTCCCTCAATTAACTGTAGATCCCCAGTGCCGGCAGCACTCATGCAGCCCCAGACCATGACACTCCCACCAGCATGCTTGAGTGTAGGCAAGACACACTTGTCTTTGTACTCCTCACCTGGTTTCCGCCACACACGCTTGACACCATCTGAACCAAATAAGTTTATCTTGATCTCATCAGACCACAGGACATGGTTCAAGTAATCCATGTCCTTAGTCTGCTTGTCTTCAGCAAACTGTTTGCAGGCTTTCTTGTGCATCATCTTTGAAGAGGCTTCCTTCTGGGACGACGGCCATGCAGACCAATTTGATGCAGTGTGCGGCGTATGGTCTGAGCACTGACAGGCTGACCCCCCCACCCCTTCAACCTCTGCAGCAATGCTGGCAGCACTCATATGTCTATTTCCCAAAGACAACCACTGGATATGACGCTGAGCATGTGCACTCAACTTCTTTGGTCGTCCATGGCGAGGCCTGTTCTGAGTGGAACCTGTCCTGTTAAACCGCTGTATGGTCTTGGCCACCGTGCTGCAGCTCAGTGTCAGGGTCTTGGCAATCCTCTTATAGCCAAGGCCATCTTTATGTAGAACAACAATTATTTTTTTCAGATCCTCAGGGAGTTCTTTGCCATGAGGTGCCATGTTGAACTTCCAGTGACCAGTTCGAGGGAGTGTGAGAACGATGACACCAAATTTAACACACCTGCACCCCATTCACACCTGAGACCTTGTAACACTAACGAGTCACATGACACCGGGGAGGGAAAATGGCTAATTGGGCCCAATTTGGACATTTTCACTTAGGGGTGTACTCACTTTTGTTGCCAGCGGTTTAGACATTAATGGCTGAGTGTTGAGTTATTTTGAGGGGACAGCAAATTGACACTGTTATACAAGCTGTACACTCACTACTTTACATTGTAGCAAAGTGTAATTTCTTCAGTGTTGTCACATGAAAAGGTATAATCAAATAGTTACAAAACTATTGTGAGATAGTGTATTTTGATAGAATGTCCATATCTAAATGATATTAGAAAACGCTTTTATTCAGAAAATACATTGATGGATATTTTTAAAAAGGTCTTTCTGGGAAAACATTTAGAATTTCTATCACATACTAAACTGAAAAATTCGATGTAATTGTTATTACTACTACTGTTTTTTTGTATCTGTCAAACTAGTGTAAACATTGTTTAATTTGAAAGTTGTCTTTGCCATGAATATAGCCATTGCTGCTGATATGGCATCAAAATAAAAGAAATCTTATATAACCACCTCCCCAAATCCAAACATGTATATATATATATATATATATATAAGTAAACCTGCAGAGTTGCATTCCCATTCACAATGCATATTAAGCATGAACTGCTCTGTGGAAAAAGCAATCTAAATTCAGAAATCAACTGAGATGATCTGAGGTCATTCGCAGCATTCTCATAGACAACATTATTCTTGCAACCGTTTTCTGACAACAGGAAAAGGAAACTGTGAGAATCCTTTGCATGTTTGTGTTCCACCTGACACACTTGCGCTGTGCACGCCTCTGTAAGGCTGGCATCAAGATGTCGTAAAAGTCAAAGAACTCTGCGAGAACCAAGTCATAAAAACTCACACAGAAGAACATTTTCACCTGAGTCAACACATCCTACTGAGCAAGGACAATAAAACACAAATCTCACATCTGACCTCTATCTCACCTCAGGCCAATTTAGGCCTATTCTCCTAAAACTCACAAACATCTGCCCCCCTCTACTCCTCCTTCCCCTTCAGCTCAAAATCACTTCAAACTCACCTAAGATCCACATGCGTAAAAATATCATGACTGATGTATACAAATAATGTGACTAGGCATATAATTTAAAATGTCTCTGTGTGACTGGTATATGGTCTCTTTCTATTGTTAACAAAGTTATAAGGTCTTTGCCAAATGCTATATAATTCTGGAGGTCTGTCCCCATTCTGTATGCCTGTATGTTAATGAGGTATGTCCCCAGGACTTCCAAACCTATCCACTCCCAAAATTCCCTTTGATCATGGTTTGGGTATTTAAGGAGATGTGACACATTGTTCATGGTTCTCTGTAGTCAGATGATCCCACACAGTTTACTGTGTGTAGTTTATATCAGGTAATGGCAATTTGAATTTCTTAGGTTTTGATAAAATATCTCAATTTGACTTATCACTGTCTAATTGGAATTGATTAATTTATTATGTTACCTGGTCAATAAGTTGTTACATTTGAGTTTATTCTGATTTACTCTGAAACTATTGTCTTTAGTAGATTACGTTAAGTTCTTGTTTCCGCAAATCTTCGACCAGGTTACCAGCGGACTAAAGCCGGTTGAGTGGAACGTGGGGCACACCGACTGAGACTTTAGAGCTCCCACTAACTAATAGGCATTAATTCTAGTGTACTTAATGTGTAAAGGCTCGATAGGGAATTTCCGTTTAGTGTCGACCAAGCATAAATAGGGTGAAGTCTAAACCTCTGGTTATTGTAATATTTTCTAGTTATGTGTACATAGGAAACTATGGCATGATCATATAAAACTACTTGAACTTGGGTTTGTTGGTCTATCTTTGTAAATGTAGTGGTTTTACCTCTGGGTAGAAATGTTACTCTAAGTGTTTACTATCTAAGGTGGACTAAACAAATTACTTGTAGATAAAAGGGCAAGCAGGAGCAGCCATCTAATTAGTATTTAGTCAATTGCTGTTTTAATGACCAAAACTGGCATATTTGTGACCGTGAGATCCGCGTTCAAGGCCGGCGCGAGACTCTCTAAGTGACAGGAATCCGAATGAATGAGCACAATATAAAATAGAGTTAAATATGATGATTCAATGTAAAATCAAATTTAATAATAATACCTAAGATTAGAACATTAATATCTCCTTATAAACTTTTATAATTGGAGTCAGATAAAATAAACGAGGATCTTAAAATGAATAATATAGTTATGTAATTGGAATGAAATAACTTAAACTGAACGCGCACGATAAGACAGAACACGCAGGAGACCTTCATCCACGCTGTTGGATGCCGCCATTGGACCAATAGGTGGACCCCCGCTTACACCTCTTAATGGCTTTTCTGTCGTCTGTTCTTAAAAAATATAATAAAGTGTTTCTTCATGCGTGTATCTTTGTCTTACAGCAGTTCTTGTCATGTTTTTCCAAGATGTCTTACAGGTCACAAAATCAATAATTATTTTAAGCAAGTTTTTCAATCATGTTATTCATTTAAACTGCACAATGAGCACTTAAAGTCATCATGGGATAATTTTCTGTTACAGCACAATTTGATGAAAAGTTTCTTTGAAATGTGTGTTGTGAAAAGTGCTATTCAAAAAAAAATAAGATGACTTGATGAGAAAAGCTGCCTCTGCTCATGAAATACCCACATTTGATGGGTGCTAATTTTCACACCCTGGAATAATAAATATATTTGGTGACTTCTAAGCACCATGGTTTTGTCAATTCCCAACATTGTCGATCATTGCAGTATCCCCTAGAATTTTTTTCAGGAGCATTGCTGTTGTGTGCGCATCCACACGCCTGCAACGCTGGACCTGTATTAACATATTTTGGTCAAAGTATAGATTAAATCAGGGTTGTCAAACTCAATTCCAGCCTGGGCTGCATCAGGGTTTATATGTGCCCTCAAAGGGACCCTTTGAAAATGTGGCCCCAGCACCTTCTTTGGTATCACCCATGCAATTACCAATAATATTACATGTTATGTGCATTGAAATGCACTTTTGAAAGTACGGCATTGATTTTGAGGTTGAGATACAGATTTATGATATTAACAACAGTAACATCTGTTAACAATTTTAACAATTAAACTACAGTCATGTCTTTGAATTTCAGAAGGCAAACAAAACAGCTTTAATTTTCCTGTCAAAAACAGATCCTGTCATTACAGTAATGATACTGTCATTATCATTTGATTTCTTTGTAAAATGTTCTTGACTGGTTTGATGAGATTCACATGTAAAGTGAATCTGTTTTGGATGTCTGTATTTGTGCATTTATTAGTAAAGAGGATGTAGAGAAGTGTAAACAAAAGGATCTTCTGGAGCAGACCATGTCAGAGATGATCGGCGAGTTTCCAGCCCTCCACCGCACTATTGTTGCAGAACGAGACATCTACCTCACACATACACTTAGACAGGCAGCACGCTGCGTGGAAGCACCTACTAATGCTGAGAGTGAGTAATGCAGTCCTGTTTCATAATGCCACAATCTTATCCAGTGCACTGATAAAAGTGAATGGGAAGCTAATTTGAATAGAAAATCTTCTTAAATTCAGTAATAAATATTCAGGCATGCCCAGTGCTTCATCGGTGCAAGAAAAAAAAAACTACTAGTCTAAAACTACTGTGTCATGTTATTTGTTGTTGTTTTATGAAACCTCTTGTTCCAAATCCCTCTCTTTCTCAGAAGTGCCTGCTGTAGTGGTTGGAGTGGTTGGGATGGGTCATGTCCCTGGCATTGAGAGGAACTGGGACAAAGAGCTCAATATTCATGAGATCATGAGGTGTGTATCTGCAGTCACATTTATGTATGCATAGCAATGCATTGCAAAGCATGTCCATGGACTTATATTGTCCATGGACATATATTTCAACATCAAGATTTAAGGTAACAAAAATAATAAAAAATATAAATATATATATATTTATGACATACAAGGTCAAGTGTGTATCTGTGTGTACCATTTGTTTTAAAGCTGAAGTATGTAACTTTTTCAGTGTTAAAACATGTCGTCCTATCCCATCTTAATGTGCAGACAACTACAAGTCTTTCAGATGTTCATTCTCTCGAAAACTGTAAATGCTGTGTCTAGCTTTTTGTAAATGCTGATTGTTTAGCGCTACCCGGTTAGACCCATCCCAACAATGTTACTCAACCAAAGACGTAAGTTGGGGGCAGGACTACCTGACGGTTCGAACAACAGCAGACGAGGGCCTTATTTAGAAAGCTATTTTATAAACGTTGTTTATTTTTGCAATTCCGTTTGGCAGCACTAGTGTAGCAGAAATTGCACACTTCGTCTTCAGGCTTTTAACCATTTTTAATAAGCTTTTTGTCTAGTTCAACTAGTTCATTTTTAATGGTCCCACAGTGTGACTGAATATGAGATCTTAAAAGATGCATGTACATTTATTATTGAATTAGTCATATTTTATTTAAAATAGTTGTAGATAGAGTATAGCTTGTCACACCACAGGTCATGTCAACTACCCATGTGCTGTGGTGTCTAACAGTACCAGATTTGTCATGACAAATATCTTCGTTTCCTTTCTCTTAGTGTTGCTCCTCCATCTCGGTTTGGCTGGGTATTGCGCAGCGCATTCAAGGGAGGAATGTGGGGGCTTCTTGGCTATGCCTGTTTTCGTGCCAGCAAGCGGGTGGGCAGGGCATTACTCTCCCTACCCTCTGTCCAATCATTGCTTGAAAATATGCGAACGCCTGCCGTTTGACCCTATGCTTATCGACACAGACATTTCTCCAGTAAGATCAGGATGTCACTCTGAACACCCATAGCCTTAACTACAGGATAGAGGTGGAGGATAAATGGAAGATTAGAGGCTGACATAGCCTGCATCCCATGTGAATTGAACTTCATTTTATGGGTGGAAGCCTTTGACTGGCTCTCTGTCACCTCATTGACCCACTGTCCATCTGCTGTGTGTACCTGTGGATGCAGAGTTGTACTGCCCAAGAAATCAGACTGTGCTTTTTTTTTTTCCCCTTTTCACTTTTTCTCATTCTTAAAGTACGACTCTCTAGGTTGTTAGTTGTTTAAATTTTTTTATTTAGTCATTTAGCAGATACTTTTATCCAAAGCAACTTACAAATTAGACATATAGCAAGCAATTTGTCATACAAAGTTCAACATCTGCAGTATAGAGTAGTAAAGATGCTAGCACAGAAGAAAGAGACAGACAATAATTTTTTTCAACCACATGACCTGGAAAGGGCTTAAAGTTATAGAGACTGGTCAGACTGATGTGTGCTCTCTTTACCTTTAGTCCTAATAAATGGGTAATAGTAAATCTGGCGTTCTCTGTTTTATGTATGTCACGTCTCTGCTTCATAATTGGTAATGGTAACACAACCAATCTTGCTAATAACTGATCTGTCCTTTTTAAGAACCAGTGAATTATACAAGTAATTAGGCATGTTTCTTTATAGGTTTATGCAAAGTTTTGTCACAAAATGGGGGAATTGCATGATTTGCTTTTAAACATAATTGCAAAAGCAATAAGTTCTGGTTAGTTCCAATTTAAATAGCTTTTTATTATTATAGCTTTTTCATTTAGGAGTTCATGGAAGCAGTTTAAATTCACAAAATTGGTGAAGAAGTAAATATTATTTGCTGATAACTGTGCAATTTAACTTTTTCTCTATTATTAATCATCAGGCTACAATTATCTCAAGCTGTTAGTCCTAAATGGCAAATCAGACAATCAAATACAACTTGAAACTATGCTGTTGTGAGTATAGAGAATATCACTCAGTAGATCTCTTAGTAAGAAAAGCCATCACTAGCATGGACCATCAGGGCACAATTCTGGAATCATGCTTTACATACATAGTGGGAAGGTGGGGATATTTTTGTTTGTCTGCTCAAATCCATACAATGCTGCCTTTACCTGTACATCACAGTTTGACTTGTTTTTCCATATGTAGCTTTTTGTGTGTGATAGGATTCGACTGAAAATAAAATTCATAGGGCACATGGACATTCTAAGCACAATACTAACACTTGTGTGACTATAAAACTGTGGGGGGAATGAGTAATGCCAAAAGTTGCCTTTCTTTTTTCTTTTACATTTTTACATGGTCCTAAATGGAAACTGATCCCCGTTTTGAAACATGGAGAGATTCAGTGTGTTTTTTAACCATTATCCGTGTTTATGGCTTATTGTGATCATCTCTCAGTTTAAGCTATCTGTAAACTGATTATGATGGTTTGAAATGTACAATAGTATTCTGTGGTATTGGTCAGTCAGTGCCCTTGTGCATAATAATGCCACCAGTAGAGCAACTCTCCCTGCATTTAATTTACTTTATTTTGGATTAGATTGTATTTTGTGAAATGACTAATTGACTCCATTGTTCCCCTAAGATTGGGCTCAAAATGCTGTGGTCTTCCTGTAAACTAAAAAAGAAACTGTGTATTTCTATTGTCTTGTCTTCCTGTAAACTTCATGCTATTCTACTACTATTGATCAGACAGATTCAATGCACTTCTGATTAAATGAGAAAGGGCATGGGCAATAAATACTTGATACACCATTAATGTACATCCCTAAACCTTTCTGCTACAAATGACATTTTTATCTAACCATTGTTAACCGTATGTAAAGGGGAATAAAATGATGATTATACAACCTATCTTATAGTTATTTGTTTGTCATTGTCAACAAGCCGATGCTCATTCAATTAATATAGCTTTCTGTTGATTAATTATGATATAGTATATTAATAAAATATATAAAACTATGTGAATATTATATATTCATCTAATATACTGTCAAATACATTTTCCAATATATGACATTTGTCTATTTTAAACTCTTCAGAACATGTAAATACATTGCATATTATAAGACCCTATCCAACAGACGATGAGCAATATTAACATTCCATGTCAAACAGTATGTCCTACATTGTTATATTAACTTAAATGACACTTGTGCAAGTAATCGCACCGTTCTAACAGATAAGCTATTCGTTCCGGATGCGTTTGTTTCTGGGGGAACGAAAACAAGGACGGACCGGAGTTCTATTTGGAAGCAAGTTGCTGTGTCATGCATTACGTAAGGATGAGAGTCGATCTGCTTATCTAACAAGTTTGATCGCTTATATACACTAGCATGATATGAATGGCTTCTTTTGTAACTCGTTTGACACGGCTTTACATTTCGTGTTCCGATATTATTGTACGCAGATCTCTTTCACATGCAGGAATGGACCAGCGCCATTGGAAAAGAGAGTTGCGACTACTGCTATATATATATATATATATATATACCTTATAGATCAGTAGATAGATAGATCAGTGGTTGCGACACTATTTGACCTCGCCGCCACGCGGTTCATGACGCTCTCAATAGTTCTAAACAAATCCGCGCTGTCAACCTGTTTGAATGGGTTTAAGCGGGGCAGACAGCATCAGCGACTATATTTGCAGCAGTTTTCAGTCAATATTAACGCATAATCTGCATCGATTACTACATTGACTACATTTATAGTAGCATTGTTACATCAGCTGCACCTGTCCCATCTACCTTAGCACAGCCCAGTGATGCAGCATCAGCTGCACCTGTCCCATCTACCTTAGCACAGCCCAGTGATGCAGCATCAGCTGCACCTGTCCCATCTACCTTAGCACAGCCCAGTGATGCAGCATCAGCTGCACCTGTCCCATCTACCTTAGCACAGCCCAGTGATGCAGCATCAACTGCACCTGTCCCATCTACCTTAGCACAGCCCAGTGATGCAGCATCAACTGCACCTGTCCCATCTACCTTAGCACTGCCCAGTGATGCAGCATCAACTGCACCTGTCCCATCTACCTTAGCACAGCACAACTGAACCAATAGACCCTACTGACTGGCCATCTGTTTTAAATGATATAAGGTAACAACAGAATTTGTTCTCAGAGGATAAAATACAGTTTCACATTTCTGAAACAAAAAAACAAGAGAAGGTGTCAGCATGACTATTTTAACTTAGTCAGTGGAGAAATAATCAGAAGAAGCTGCTAATGTACTCAAAAAGAATGATAGTTTGTTCACAATGATCAGTGCTGGAATTGGCTGCGATGCAAGGGGCACCAGCTTAAATCTTGCCTAGGGCACCAAATTGGTCAGGGCCGGCCCTGGTCGTCTTTTTTGTATAGCTGTTCCTTGATGGTCATGCACAGCTGTGCACAAAAGGATATGCTTTGTTATCATTTACAGGGAAAATAATTATTATATTCAAACAATGCTAAAGTCTCTTACTAGACATGCTGATATGAATAAAGTATAATTAGACTGGTTGTGAATGGCTCGTGCTTTATCAATGGTTTAATGACTCAAAACACATAAAAGACGTTTATTTGTTGCCACCTACTGGCGTCACATCATCAGGAGTTAATTCATTTCACTAAAGATCGACCAAGCTAAATATTTTATTTATTATAATATATATATATATATATTTTTTTTTTGTGGTGTTCGGTATAAATTTAATCTGCACAAGTTTCAAAATTATAGATTTTTATAATCTATACTGATATATTATACTGATTTATTAAAGGGCACCTATTATGGAATTTTGAAAATTACCTTTCATGTAGTGTGTAACATAGATTTAAGTGAACAAAAACATCCTGCAAAGTTTTATATATGAAAGTTCACCGTAAAAAAAGTTATTGTCTCTCAAAAGTAGGAGTCGACTGAGTTAATGTAATGAATCGTTTTTCCAACGAGTCATTTTCCTTTTCGTTGTGACGTCAAGACAAAAAATTATCAAATTGTGGGCGCCCACTCATTGCGAGCGCAGACACCAGGGAAAACTTGAAAACATCATGTCGACAACAAGACGCTGTGATCTGAAATGCATATCAAAAGTGAAATTTTTTTCACTGCCCAGGGACGAGCATGTGAAGAATCAGTGGCTAGAGTTTATATTTACAACTATACCACACAAGTGTAGCCCGAACCTTGTGCTGTGTTCGCGTCATTTTAATGACGATTGCTTTACGAACATGAATGCTTTCAAGTGTGGATTCGCGAGCCGGTTGATACTGAAGGAAGGTTCAGTACCAAGTTTATTTGGATCAGCTTCCTCCTCCGAATCACAACCTGTAAGTATTATTAATAATTGTTGCTTTTATGTGTTTTTTTAGCATGCTTAATAAGTATTTGTGTGTGTTGTGTAAGTTACGCTCAGCGCAGCTTCTAGGTCTCCAATGTCAATTTTTTTGAATTATGTGAAATGTTTGTCGATGTTATTGGAGTTGTCATAAAGAATAGAGCAATAACTTGTAGAAATGCAGTGCTTTACCAATATGTTTATGTGTTGGGCTAACGCAAACAATAACTGATTGGGTGTTTACCACCGAACTTTGGGCTATGATCGCTAACATAAATCAACTCAAATCCTTCTCTGATTTAGATTTTTTTACTTCAAAGCGGTGATGGGCGTTCCGTTTCCAACAATCTCTGCACAGAGTATACCAATCACAACTGACTGGGTCATCTGACAAATCACCGCAGATTAGCGTCACGCAAAGGAGGGGTTTGGAAAAATGAGTCGTTGTTTGAATCATTTGGGAGTCGGTGAGCAAATCAGGTAAACATAAATGCATATTATAAGACAAAAAAAGTGTTTTTTGTCATTGCATGCATGTAAAACTGTTGTTGGGGACTCCCAAATAATATTAGGAACATTTTAAATGCCATAATAGGTGCCCTTTAAAACAATAGTTCACCCAGGAATTAAAATTCTCACATCATTTACTCACACTCATGCCATCCCAGATGTGTATGACTTTCTTCTGCAGAACATAAATATTTTTAGAAGAATATTTTATCTCTGTAGTTCCACACAATGCAAGTGAATGGTGACCAAAACTTTGAAGCTCCAAAAGGAACATGAAGGCATCTTAAAAGTAATCCATATGACTCCCGTGTTTTAATCCATATTGGCATAAGTGATATTATAGGTGTGGGTGAGAAACAGATAAATATGTAAGTCCTTTTTTTCTTGAAATTCTTCTCCTTGCCCAGGAGGGGGTGATTTGCATGAAGAATGTGAATCACCAAAAACTCAAGAAGAAGAAAATGAAAGTGACCTGTTTCTCACCCACAACTATCATATTGCTTCTGAAGACATTGGTTTAACCACTGGAGTCTTATGGATTACTTTTTTGCTGACATGTGGGATTTTTGGAGCTTTAAAATTTTGGAACCCATTCACTTGCATTGTATGGACCAAATGAGCTGAGAAATGCTTCTAAAAATCATACACATTTGGGATGGCATAAGGGTGAATAAATGATGAGAGAATTTTCATTTTTGGGCGAACTATTCCTTTAAGGGCATTGCTATTTTTTTAATAAACATTTATTTGAAACTGAAGCATAAGTAGCATATGAGACAATTTCATTCACAAAGTTCTGATTTCTTAGAATCAGTGATTGTTTCACTTCTGATGGCACTCCTAAGTAGGCCTCTTTAATTTAATTTATTTTACTTATATTAATTACTGATTCTACCCTTATTGATTGGAAACTATTGTGGTGTACCTCATATGTTGTCTATTTACCTCATAAGGTGGCGACTTGCTCGTGAGTGGGAGTCAACGGTTGATGTTAAAGCTGTACAGGAGGTGAGAGTTTGTGTGATGAACCGCACCAACCCACATGTGGTACTCAGAAACTACATCACCCAGAATGCAATAGAGGTCTTTGTCTTTTGTCTTTGGCAAAACTGAACCATATTTCTGGAAAAAATGTAATAACAAAATGCATCATAAATAATTGAGTGTGGACCTTTTAATACATTTTTTTTATTTTGGGTCAACCGCTGGAGTGTTTTTACATCGTTTGTTCCCATTCCTGAAATACACTTTCAGTTTTGTTAAAAAATATGATTTACGGATATGATTTTCAGATTTCAGGCATTATTTACATGATAATTTTTAATTGTTTTTATTAACTGTCCTGAGTAATATGCAATACTTCAAAGATAAAGAAACATAATACAAATAAATATCTAATTTCTTTGTTCTCGTTACAGCATGTAAACCAGGATTATATTGGTAATGCTAAAGTTTTACATTTGTAAAAGACACTCAAAACATTTTAATTGTAAGAGTGTTAAGGAAAAAGCTTTGGAATGTCTGTGCCTGGGGCCCAATAGTTGGGGAACATGTTTATACAGGTTTAGGTGTGCTCTTAAAAAGTATTGCAAATCTATTATAAACATTATCAAGTATTTGTAGACATGAATATATCTCATATGGAGGGTGGAACACTTTGTTCTTATTGTAAAACTAAATAAAAGCAGTTCTCACACGCACCAAAGGGTAAACATGTTCATGGATGTTTTGTCTCAGTGACGTAACGCACGGCCACGCTGGAGAGGGAGCGGTCACGCGCACACTCACAGTCTATGCACGCACACAGGTAGGCTCTACTAACATCGGTGCTCAGGTAAACCTGGAAATCACGGCCGCTGGACTCGAAATAACACGTTTAAAGGTGTATTTACCAATATGTCAGTCCGCTCAAGACCTGGTTATTTTCGCCAGGAAGTGAATAAAACAGTTTGGGAGGTGCCGGAGAGATACAGAGATCTGAAACAGGTGGGGACTGGGGCATACGGTACAGTATGGTGAGTGCGTCTCATTTTCACAACTTCCTGATATGATCCATAGTTGATATGGTGTCTCTTTTAAAAAAACACTGAATACATGTTGTCACTGGAGGCAGATCCGTGTAGGGAGATTCTATTCAAAATAAGTGATGTGAAGAAAAATTGTCACGCACAAGTGAAAGTAAGATTACTTTACAGTCAGATACAAGGTGCACAATGTTTTGATTCAGAGTCAGTTTTACAATACAATTGGGAATAGGGCATTGTGTATTTCTCTCTGTTTCAGATGTATGCTTGTGTTTTTATAAAGTTAAGCAAAACCTGAACTATGAATAGAGAAACAAAAGTGCCTGTAAAACTGCACTGCTTATTCGACATTACTATGTTGTTATTATTTTAAAATGGCAGCTGTTGACGAATGCTGTTTGTGGATTATTGTATGTCGGTCGTCCGTTCTCTTTCTCTGAACTATATGCGTTCTTCAAAGCGTGCGCTGATGTTTGTTTGTATTGCGCGCTCTCTCTCTCTCTAAATTCAATTCTGTAAACAATACAATATTGCCTTCTCTCTCTCTCAATTCAATTCTGTAAACAATACAATATTGCCTCTCTCTCTCTCTCTCCCCCGTCCCCCTTTCTCCCAGCTTTACATAAAAAATGGCATGAGTACATGTGATTGTTTTTGCCATTATAAATTAATTAAATGCTTCACAATATATTGGTGGAAATGTATCTATTGTCTTTTTTTAACATTATTATTATCAAGGGATTATCGGTAGGATATTAGGCTAACAGATAAAACAATTTTGAGGTCAAACTATACTATTTACCATGCCATTCCTTAATAGTAATTAAAATAAACGCTTCTAAAAATGTATTTTCTGGTAATAAAACATAGAAGGTTGCCTAAATTAGTGCCTTAAATATTTGCGTGGGTAGAGTAAGGTTTGTAAAAGCTTAAATCGAAATGCAATAGTAAAAAATTGCATAGGCACAGAATGTTTTGTAAAGGTGTTAATGAAGTTTACACTTTTGCCACAGATTTTTCACCAAAACACGGCCAAAAACATGGCAAACATGTAATCAGCGATATGCAAGCAAAGAAAGGGTGTCATGAACAGCAGTCTGTATGTGTAAAATAAACAATTGTAAATGTGTAAATGACTTGTATTTGTGGCATAAATATTTTCCAGGAATATTCCAGAATTTCTCACTCAGAAGAGTTTTGCAAGCGGGAAGGTGAAGGCGGGTCTACATGCTTCTTGTAACCAATCAAATTATGTTTTCGTTAACAAGTTTAGCCTACTCTGACCTGGTTGGTTAAAAACGTTTAGTTAGTGTTTACATGAAGATACAGATTAAAAAATATTAAACAAAATATTAAAATAAATAAATTATTACGCATGCAACTTGCAATTGCATGCAATTGTTACACCTTTACAAAACGTTATTTGCGCATGAAATTTTTTTACACTTGCATTTCGATTAACACAAAAAATTCTTACTCTATACATGCAAATATTTTAGGCACACATTACCTTCATAAAATGTATTTAAAATGCCGTGCTACATGTAACAATACGTTTTTTTTTTTTTTTTTTTTGTAATGGTTCAATATGAGTGCATTCTAGAGTATTTTACAACAGTGTTTAAATAAAATTGCTTCTTATGTTTTGCATAAGCTTTTGTTGTGAACATCAGTCATCAATTGTCTGTCAAATCTGTCATGTAATGTATAATGTTGTGTACTGTATCTAGCATGGATTGGGGACTGTTATTCTACCATGTGTTCTAATGTTAGGTGCTATTCTTAGTGATAATCGAAGCAAACTCATCTGTATTTGTTGTGGTGAACAAAGTTATTCAGTAATGCTTTACATAAGGTTGTATTATTAAACCTTGGTAAATGCATTAGGTATCAATAACGTACCATAAACAATATATTTTTACAGCATCTATTAATCTTTATTAATGTTGATTTTTAAAGTTCAGTTATTTATTGTTTGTTCATGATAGTTCATAATGCAATAACTAATGTATAATACAATAAATACAACAAATACAAGTACAATAAATAATGTGAACAGATAACTTCTCATTTTAAAAATATTGTTCATTAGTAGTTCATGTTAACAAATACAACCTTAGTGTGAAGCGTTACCAGCTATTCTAATTCTAAATGCCTGTAAGCATTTAACACTGATCTGTCCCTCAGCTATGCATTTGACCGGAAGATGGGGGCAAAGGTGGCCATCAAGAAGCTCCATCGTCCTTTCCAGTCTGCCCTGTTTGCCAAAAGAGCTTATCGGGAGCTCAGGCTGCTCAAACACATGAAGCATGAAAATGTAGGAAACCAACGACGGACACTCCGTGTTCAAGCTTTCTCATTTCTACTTGAATTAACAGATTTGCAGGCTTTACGTCACACTCTGTTTGACAAGCACCTTTTTGTAATTGCTTCAGGTTATTGGACTCCTGGATGTTTTCACCGCAGACCTGTCTCTTGACAAATTCCATGACTTGTAAGGATTTAATTATCTCTAACCACTGTGCTGTGTCATTTTGGTCTAATATTTAACTATGTGGTCTGGTCACTGTTTCAGGTTGTCTTGCACTGTTTACACCTGGAATTAGAGGAATAGTTCACCCAAAAATTTTAATTGAACAAAAGCAACAAAAAAAATAATAATAAGAAGAAATCATTATTTACTCACCCTCATGCCATCCCAGATGTGAATGGCTTTCTTTTTCTGAATAATGAATAATGGGCCAAAATCTTGAAGCTCCAAAAAGCACATAAAGGCAGCTTATAGGAATCCATAAGACTCCTTTGGTTAAATCTATGTCATCAGAAGTGATCTGATCAGTTTTCAGTGAGAACAGACCAAAATGTAGCTCCTTTTTCACTAAACATCTTGTCATTGCAGTCTCTAGGCATGATCATGTTTTCAAACTCGTTTACACCTCCTTGTGCTTGACACATGCGCAGAGCACTAGATGGTTTTTGAAAGTGTAATCGAGCTTGAAATCATGATTGCCAAGGAGACTACTGATGTAAAGATTTTTATTGAAATATATGTCATTATTTGGTCTGCTCTCACTTGACTCACTCACACTTCATATGGATTACTTTTAAGATGCCTTCATGTTCCTTTTGGAGCTTCAAACTGATTGGACCGCTTTAGAAGACATTGATTAAACCACTGGACTCTGATGGATTACTTTTATGCTGACTTTATGTGCTTTGTGGAGCTACAAATTTTGATCACCATTCACTTGCATTGGGTGGACCTTCAGAGCTGATATATTCTTTTAAAAATCTATGTTTGTGTTCTGAAGAAGAAAGTAAGTCATACACATCTGGAATGGCATGAGAGTGAGTAAATGAGAGAATTTTCATTTTTAGGTGAACTATTGCTTTAACATCCGTCTCGAGCGATTTGATCACAAGCGGTCAAATGACAAGACAGATCACTGTTTACACCTGGTAATAACACTACATCTCCAGTGACCATGTGTGATCGAGTACCACTGATTTTGTGACTACATACACTACCTTTCAAAAGTTTACTTTTTCTTTCACATATTAGAATAATAGTAAAGTCATCACATCTATGGAATAATAGAAATGGAACTATGGGAATTATGTTGTGATATTTGCATACATGTACTCTTGGCATTTTCTCAACCAGCTTCTTGAGGTATCACCCTTGGATGCTTTTTAAACAGTATTGAAGGAGTTCCCATCTATATGCTGGGTACTTTGTGTCTGCTTTTCTTAATTATTCAGTCCAAGTCTTTTTTAAATAAAATTTTGTTTTGTAATTAAATATATGAATATGTTAGCACAATTATATTTTTGTCTACAAACATTTCAAACATTTAAGCATACGCCTTCCGATCAAAAGTTTTTTTAGATCATGGGAAACTTTTCAGGCAAGTGACCCCAAACTTTTGAACGGTAGTGTACATCACTCTTGTCAGTGTGTACATCACTCTTGTCTGCATGTTGAAGGATGCATAGTGATCCTTAGATTCATGATCCTTCCCTGAAATAAGCTTTATACTCCTCCTCTCCCCTTCTCCCATCCCATTGTGTAGTTACTTGGTCATGCCTTTCATGGGTACTGATCTTGGGAAGTTGATGAAAATGGAGAGAATGTCAGAGGACAGGGTTCAGTATCTGGTCTACCAAATGTTAAGAGGGCTCAAAGTGAGTATTTTAAGCCCTTGGTAAAGCATGCTCATTTTCCTTCAAACATATTTTCAAGGATCTGTTTATGTTAACAGTACATCCATGCTGCTGGGATTATACACAGGGTGAGTATGTTTCATTTTGTTCTATCCACATATATAACTGTATTTATTTCCACAAATCACTGACTTTATCTCTTTAAACTTGCAGGATCTCAAACCAGGCAATCTAGCAATAAATGAAGAATGTGAGCTCAAGGTATGTCACCATGTGTATGTATGAAAGCAGTATATGTTCTGTTGCATCTGGTAGCATCATAAAGTCTTGTGTCTTATACAATAGATCCTGGATTTTGGCCTAGCAAGGCAAGCAGACAGTGAAATGACGGGTTACGTTGTGACACGCTGGTACAGAGCACCTGAGGTCATTCTTAACTGGATGCATTACACACAGACTGGTTAGTCACTCGTTGTATATTCTGAGCTCAGATTGCTTCTGTGGGACTGTTCTTGTAATTACCAGTACTCTTTTGTTGTAGCTTTGGATGAACTAAAGATGATCTAAAAATATCTTTAATTAGGCAAAAGTTGTTACTCTGTTTTATTTCCCTCATAAAGGCAATAAAAGCTACTTAATAAATGAGAAACTTATTGAACAATTCACATTTTATTACATTTCTCTTCAGTGGACATCTGGTCGGTTGGTTGTATCATGGCAGAGATGCTGCTAGGGAAACCACTGTTCAAAGGAAACGACCGTATCCTTTCTCGCAGCAAATCTGTGATTTTTATGTTCAAACAGCAACTCACTAGATTAGTTATTTGAGTTTATCATTATCCTTGACCCTATACCTTCAGACCTGGATCAGTTGATGGAGATCATGAAGATTACTGGTACCCCCACAAAAGAGTTCACTGCCAAACTACAATCTGAAGATGTGTGTGTTCAATGGCATTTCCTTATAAAGATCAGTTTGCAGAATTCTCACTAGATATATTATGCAAAATGTGTAGAAATATGAATGTCCAAAATGATGTGATCTTTTTTTCTAGGCTAGAAATTATGTTACAAAGTTACCAAAACTTAGAAAGAGAGAGCTTCGGGCATTGTTACCAAATGTTAACCAGCAAGGTAAGACCTTTTTGTTTTTTAATTGTTGTCCTAAATTAAATTGATAAAATGCAAAGAAGAGGATTCATGCATGTTTAAAGGTTGTTAATTATTATTAGCATACTTGTTGGTTGTTGACATGTCCTGCGTTGTGACATGCTATATAAGTATATTTTATTAAGAAATTTGCAAATAATTATTGTGTGTGCAGCTTTTTAGACCTCCTGTTAAAGGGATAGTTCACCCAAAAAAGAAAATTCTCTCATCATTTATGAACATTCGTGCCATCCCTGATGTGTATGACTTTATTTTTTTCTACAGAACACAAACAAAGATTTTTAGAAGAATATCTCAGCTCTGTGATATGATAGGTGTGGGGGAGAAACAGATCAATATTTTTTGTCCTTTTTTTAACTGTAAATCTACACTTTCACTTTCATTTCCACATTCTGGTGTGAAAGTGACTTTCATATTCAGCCACCTACTGGTTGAGGCTGGTCAATGCTGGAGATTGATAGTAAAAATGGCCTAAATATTGATCTGAAGATATATATTTAACCACTGGAGTCATATAGATTGCTTTTATACCTCTGTTTTGTCATTTTTGGATATTTTGTAGTTCTGGTCACCATTTACTTGCATTGTATGGACCAACAGAGTTGAGATATTCTGTTAAAACAAGTAATTCTTAATAAATCTGCGATGGCATGAGGGTGAGTAAATGATGAAAGAATTTTCATTTTGGGGGGAGCTATCCCTTTAATTTAGTTTCTTTTTCACACTATAGGACCATTTAAAACAAACCATTAAGGTAAAAAATGTACTTAAAATTTTGAAAAACTGAAAGAAAATGGTTTGCAGTTACAGGACCTAAAATATATACACTTTCCCTTATACTGTACTGTACAATCATATACATTTTAACATGAAATCTGGATGTGGATATAAAAAAGTCCTAGGACATGTTATGCATCAACTACCCATTTTCAGAAGCTCCTGAAAAAATCAAGCGTACTGCCATGCATGTCTTTACTGAAATCAAGTTTGAATATCACATAAGTCTGTTCTTGAATCTTGTTGCTCTCTGTCTCAGCGATCCATGTGTTAGACTGCATGTTACTCTTGGACCCTGAAAGTAGAGTAACAGCAGCAGAAGGACTGGACCTTCCTTACTTCTCTGAATTCCGTGAACCAGAGGAGGAGACTGAGGCCCCACCGTATGATCATTCATTGGATGAGGCTGATCAGTCAGTGGACCAATGGAAAAGTAGGTTTAGGGAAAGGGATGTTCCACACTTGAAATTGAAAACATACTGTATGAGTGATGTTTGATTCACAACAATAAGATTTGTAGTTCTTATTGTTTAATTAATCAGTATTTATTTACTGTGTTCTTGCAACTCAAATGGCAAAGCTAGAAGGGGCAAGGCCTGCCTTGCATGGACTGTAAGCCACTTTGGATAAAAACATCCACCAAATGCAAAAATGTTATATTTATTTGACTCTGGTAATACTTGTAAAATTGTTTTTTAGTTTCAGGTTCATTCCAGTGAAATAAGAAATAACCAGTTTTCAAACTTTTCCCTCCATTGTTTCTCCATCTGTCCATATCTGTTCTTTCCTTCTTCATCACTCTCTTCTTTTTACCAGGACTTACCTTCACTGAAATTTTGACCTTCCAGCCAAGGCCAGCGGGGACAGAATCTAAAGAGACAGCTCTCTGAGATTGCTAATACTGAACATGCCAATATTTTTACATCAGCAAGGCTTTGCATTTTCTTTGTACCATTTGTTGTATACAGACTTGTGTGTGATTTTCTTTGTACTGGTTTTGTGTCCAACAAAACCTGTTTTGTATCCACAAAATGAGTTGTGTGCTGTTTTATTTAGTGTTTCAACTCGTTTTTCTCCCGTGTTATGCACAGTTAAATTACCAACTTGAATCAGACCTGCAACTAACCTGCTGGAGAGTTGGAGGGCATAGATCTAGGCAAATATGTGATTGTAGTAGTACTAAACTTTCTCTATGGAGAGAATCCTATCAGGAAAATTACAGGTTATTGCTAATACTAATTTAATTGCATTTCAGTACTTGTAATGTGAACGTCTGTAAGCCTATACCTGTACATCTCTTTGTGCAATAACAATTATTTAATGAACTCTGACACTTGAGCTTGTTGAAGGGGAAGAAGTCATTACAGTCTAGTAAAATTCTGGAATTTCTGAATTTTTCATGAATTCCAGCAGAGGGCAACATTTGCACTTGGCATTTCCCCTAACAACATTTGCATGTAATGCATTTTCAGAAAGCTGCAGTGTTACACTAGGCACTTAGTGCATGTCAACTTTGGGTCCTTGGTCACCTCTTATCCTCAGTGTCTTGATTGTGTTGCAGTATGTTGCCTTTTGCTCACAAGTACCTAGTTTAGGGACACGGTTCCCTGTCCCATGGATAACTTTTTTGGCCTCTGTTTAGAATGCTTGTATGGTTCATGTGAATATCAGAGTGTGTTCTGGTCAAGAAGAAAACAGAGGTGGAGAAAAATACATTTTTTCTGCTTTCTTCTTGGCAGCCAGATGTAATGACACAAAAAGGAAGAGAGAAACAATGCAAATCATGCAGTTTCTCTATTTTTGCCAGTTTATTTAAAGAACTCTGATTTTGCAACACAAATATCTAATGTTTGTTAGAACAAATGGCTGTACAGTGCAGATGTTGTTTAAAGTATTGGAAAAGTAATTGTCTTTTAAAAATCTAGGGCCATTACAACACTGAATTTTTACAATATGGGTTTTCAAGAATTTCACTCATTAAACTCAAGCCAATTTCCATCTTTATAATGCAGGTCAGAGTACATTTGGACTGTTAAATTTAGCTCTGAATTTTGTGCTTTTCAGTCAAATTTTAAATGTCATAATATAAAATGAAATTCCATTGCAAGCACATATTTTTGACCATATTTAAGAACTAGTTTTCCTTTTTTGAGCTATTTTTAGTGTCAACGTGTTTTTAGTGGTTTTAGTATTTATGAAATAATTTCCCTTAAAGTTCACGTAAGTGTCCTTACAGAGAAATTAAGGGTGTGTTTTGGCTAAATTCTTTGTTCTTCTGGGTTAGCAGTGGTTTTTGCCTTGCCACACTTCCATGGATTTCATTTTTGGCCAGTGTCTTTCTGATAGTGTCAATGACAGTGACCTTTATTGATGCAATAGAGGCCTACAGTTCCTTGGATGTTGTCCTTGGCTTTATTGTGACTTCCTGGATGAGTTGTCACTGTGCTCTTGGAGGAATTTTGGAAGGTCAGCCACTTACTTCTGGGAAGGTTCACTACTGTGCCAAGTTTTCTCCATTTGGAGATAATGGCTCTCACTGTGGTTCTTTGGAGTCCCAGAGCCATTGAAATAGCTTTGTATCCCTTCCCAAACTGATGTATTTCATTCACCTTTTTCCTCATCATTTCTGGAATTTCTTTCAACCTTGGCGTGGTGTGCTACGGGAGAGATCTTTTAGCCAACTTCGTGCTGCTGAAAAAGTTATTTTTAGGTGTTGATTTGATAGAAAAGGGCTGGCAGTAATCAGGCCTGGGTGTGTCTAGCCCAGCTAAACCCCATTATGCAATTTCACAGATTTGGGGATTTATTAACTATGGGGGCAAATACTTTTTCAAAAATGCCAAGTTGGTATTGGATAATTTCTCACAGATATCGCTTTACATTGAGAACATTATTTCCAGAAATTAGACTTTGTTATCTGTCATTGTCACACATCCCATATACTCAGTTGTGCAACACTTGATTGTTGTAAACACAATCATTCATTTTGTTTGCTTATATGTTGACATAGTTTGCATTTAACTCGAATATATGCTCTCATATTGAAAGACCTTGTGTTGCAAAAGTGTCTTCATGACTTTCTACATTTAAGTATTGGGACATTTCTGCATTTATTATTCCTGTCAGCTCTTTTTTTTTCAAAACTAAAGTTATTTCAAATGCACTGTTCTCCAACTCTTTTTGTTTTGAAACCCTGTCCATCCTATTTGCTATAAATATACTCTACTTCATGCTTTCTCTGCATAATTTGCTCTGTTTCATTTCTTTCTCTCTCTCTATCTCTTGCACAAGTACAGGGACAGGCACGTGCCTCAATGCTGTTTAGCAGACCTTATATCCTTTGGCTTAACAGGCTGTGTAAGAGGAAATTCCACAGGCTCAAATGTTCTAGGCGAAGGCCCCAGTGTTGATCAAGAACCCAGGATCCCACCAACACCTCTGGAGTGGAAGCGTGGGGGCCAGGAGGATTTAACTTTCTGTACCGCAGATGGGTCTCCTCCAGTCAGCAGAGTATTTTAAGTATCTCCATGGTCATAAAAATAAGTGTTACTCAAACGTATGTTCATATTAAGAATATATGAACCCAGAATCAAACTTCCATTAGTTCCCTTCCTGTTGTTCTATATCAAAATTGTGTGTGTGATGAAAAATAATACTTAATCATTATTTTGTTGTTTTCCAGTCAAAAAAAAAAAAAAAAAAAAATCTCATCATTAAAACAAGATAAAGTTACTAGAGAAGACAAATGTAATGATATATTAAAATGATTGTTCACCCAAAAATGAAAATGATGCCATCTTTTACTTACTCTCACTGTTCTAAACATGCATGACTTTATTTATTTAATGGATCAAAGGCTAGCATTTCTATAATGATAGCCTCAGTCACCATTCACATTCATTATATGGAAAACAAAAGTTGCAATGAAAGTAAATGGTGGCTACGCCTATCATTCTGCCTAACGTTTCCTTTTATGTTCCATGAAAAAAATAAAGTTATATGAGTTGGAACAACATGAGGGTGAGCAATAGATGCCAAAATGTTCTATCCCTTTGAGACTTATTTTCAGAGAATGTATCTTGAATAACCTTTGTTTGTCTCACTCTATTGGCAAATAGCTTTTCTTGTTTTAAGCATAAAACTCACTCAATTTTGTTTTGATTTTTGCCTTCATTATGTTTAAGCATTCTTATGACCTCCTTGAGACTTATGATTAAAATGTATCAGGACTGTTTTCAGGGACTTAATTTGCAGGAAATGTTCTCTATTCAAACTTTTTCACCGACAAGGGTCATTCTCTGATAGGCTGTGTGTGTGGTGATACTATTTCATCCAAGATACAAAGGAAAGCTGTCATATATGCAAGGGTTGAACTAGATTGAAAAATATAAAGCTTCCTTCTTGGCTTCAGAGTGAACGTGTCAAAGTTATAATGTATACAGCTGCCTAAACACTGTGGAGGTCAGAGGTGGCTCCTTGACTTTATCTTTAGAAGGATTTAAGCTGGTTTAAAGAACAGAATGTTCCTGGTTGTGATGTCACAAGAATAATACAACATCCTACTCCTTTGGAAATGTTCTGGAGGGCTTTTAGATTTCTTTAGCAGTAGTCCAGGAAACTGTGGTTGATGTTTCACTGAGCTCAGTTATATTCCATTGGCTCAAATATCAAGTGTATATCAAACCAGCGTTTTGATGCTTCACCTGACAGTTATTCAGCTGTGAGCAGCAGAGTACTTTTCAAAGAAGATATTCAGTTTTTGAAGTGTTTGATTTTTTTTTAGTAAGTTATATTATTAATGTTATTATTTGTTTTACTGGTTTAAAATGTTTTTGTACACATACTGTTGAGTCTGTCAGACAAAAAATAATATCTGTTACTGAGCATTTTGGATTGGGGGCTAAAGAAACATGGAAATATATTTTGGCTATAAAATATATTTAAATGCAGCGATGTGCAAAAACAAATAAGATAAATAACTGAAAGATTTAGTCAGGAATCAAGGGTAAACAAAGAGAACTTTAATGCTTAAGAAAGTGAATAAAAACTGCGGATACAGTAACTTCATAGAAAATAAATAAGCAGAAGAAAATCTTATTCACTCTTTATATTAAATGAGAGTTCTGGAATCATTCTGGAAATCACAATCACACAACAATTCTACTGCATTCTTTATTCATGCTAAGTGCTTTTGTACAAACTGTGATGGAAAAAAATGTCTCAAAGGCAGAATGTGTTTATTTGATAGACCCGTTCCTTCTGTTTCTCAACCACATTGTTACATAACTCTTATGTACTTACATAACGTCCTTTCCAGAATTTAATGAAGAAAAAACAGAATTTTATGGATAAGTAGCAGAGTACCTGCACACATCCACTATATGTGGCATGTATGCTTGTAAAGATGGGAGGTCGTAGGGAGAAGTTTAGACAAAATACTGTAGCTGTGTAAGTGTAATGAATCGTTGTGACCGCGTCCTTCATTTAGCTCTTGAGGGACAGTGTTCGGCAACCAGGTCAAGATTTAGGACAGGTTGAAGTTTAAAGGTTGAAGTTTAGTCTTAATGGATTCCGTTAGAATCACTGGAATTGCAAAACTTGCTGTTTTCAGTTTCCTCTGCCCAGAACTCATCTCATCACTTTAAATTATTAAATAATTTATTATTTATTTATTAATGTATAAATAGATCAAATATTGATACCCCACCTAACCACAGATATAAACCAACAGAACCCCATTTGGTCATTACAATACTATTAAGTAACCAAATAGAGATTTTCTTAGTTGTAATTTCCATATCTATAACATGTTCAAAAGTCTAGCAATAATCTTTGGAGACCACGGTCCTGTTATCAAGATAAATAAATAAGTAAATTGGAGAGCCATTTGTAAAGAATGTATGTTGTATGTATGTATCGGTATTAAAATGACATGTCAAGCAAAGGCAGAGCAGTTGCCTGCAGTGTAATATGGTAATCTAAAATTACTTCACATTTCTTTTCTAATTTGTAATTAAACATTTTTCATGCCGTTTATGGCTCAATAATACTTGAGACACCACATGGAATTCATGAATGTAATGAATTAATGAGAAATGTATGAAAATTGTCACACAACACAAATATTTAAAGGGGTAGTTCATTCCTTTTAACAGATATCCCAGGAGAGATCATGATATCCCAGGTGTGTGTGACTTTCTTTTTTCACCAGAACACATTTGAAGAAAATTTTAACTCAGCTCAGTAGGTCCTTAAAATGCAAGTGGATGGTGATTCGACTTTTAAAGCTCCAGAAATCACAGATAGTCAGCATAAACATCATCCGTACGAATCCAGTGGTTAAATTAATATATTCTAAAGTGACACGATCGAGTTTGATGTGAAAAAGATCAATATGTAAGTACTTTGATAACTGTAAATCATCACTTCAGGTCAGCAATGGTATGCACGTATGACGCAATCGCATTGGCACGTAAGACACGGGAGAACTGACACACCCGGAAGAGCAGCGCTGAGTAGGAGGAATGCTGTACAGAAGTTTAGTTGGTTTTGGTTTAGATCTGTATTTGTATCGGTTTGTTTACATGGTGCATTTGTGTGCGTATCCTGGATCCTGGATTTGTCTCAGCTGAGAGGAGAGCGTGAGATTACATCCGTAACATAGCAACATGAAAATGTCACACGAGAGACCACGTGATCTCCACCCCCGTGAAGCTTACCAAAAGCTATCTTACCGCTATAAAAGACATAAATTTAACAGCTGGAGTCCTATGGATGACATTTATGCTGACTGTCTGTGATTTTTGGTGCTTCAAAAGTCTTATCACCATCCACTTGCATTTTAAGGACCTACTGAGCTGAGATATTTTTCTATTTTTCTTCAAATGTGTCATACAAAGTCAAACACACCTGAGATATCATGAGGGCGAGTAAATAATGAGAGAATTTAACATTTTGGGTGAACTATCCCTTTAATGCAAACTACAAAATAAACCAAAAGGTTGTTTAAAATGGGGGAAAACTGTTGAAAAAAGAAGTGGTGACCATTAATAGCACTAACCTATATACAGTACATTAACATTTTTATTTAAGCTTCATAACTTCATTACATTATAATATTTATATACATTATATAAATTATTATATATATTTCAACATATGCTGCACTAATACAGTTGTTTAAATTAATAAATGTATATGTTAACATTAGTTAATGCATTGTGAACCAATATGAACAAGAGGATATTCATTAATGCTGTAATAAAATATTGTTTGTTGTTTGTTCCTGCTTCCTAAATCATTTACTAATGTTAACGAATGTAACCTTATTGTAAAGTGTTGCACATATTCCTGTATACATAAAATGTTAACCTAAAATCGTGATGATACAATAAGTTTGTCTTTGTTAGTCTATTAGTCAACCATCCTTCTGATATTTCTTTTAAGTTTGTGGAAATCATTTGAAAGGTTTTATTACTCTTTTGCTGCTAAAAACTAAGCACACTGTCCATTCAATGGCACGCAGTGGCAGCTGCGCTGTTAAACTTAGGCACACAAAGGGACTTTCGGTAAGAATAGCTCTTTTAAAGGGACCACCGTTCAATTGTCCTCTCCCAACTTGCCATATGTCTGCCCTTAAGCCCCGCCCCTTAAGTCCCTGATGGACCGCCCATCAACCAGTTCGTCTCGCACTGCATCATTCGCCACATTATTTTATCCAAAATCGCTTTCTCTGTGGCAGTGTTTAAGATGAACCCCTTGATGCTGGTCGCCTAAGATTGTTCATGCGGATTAGACGGCATAGATTGTTATTATGAGACACCAGTCGTCTTCTGTATCCTTTGGCGGAGCCTAGACTGGGGGTTGGGAGGGGAGAACCAGATCTTTTGACCCCAGCTGCATCATTCCCTGGATAACGGGCACAGAGCCACCCGGCAGCCTCAGTTGTTGTTTCCTTTTTTGCCGACATCTGCTGCATGTTGCTTACATTTGCATCCAAAGCAACAAGCCGAACGCATTATGATGTGATGGACCACTTTCATCCCTAAAGAGGAAATTAATTAATTTGGATCAGAATATTTGATATATTTTAGTTGATTCATTTAGAGTAGAACAACAATCAAGGACTTCTTGGCATGATGGAGAGTGTGGAGAAGGAGTGCGGAGCTCTGGGTGGATTATTCCAGGCCATAGTCAATGATATGAAGGTACCAGCTCTATTTAATTGATGCAAAGTATCCAAGATGTTGCAAAACGGATGGCTGTGTTTTACTGCCTTTGTTTTCATTAGAGCTCCAGCTGCCTGCACCACTGATGCTGTGATTAATGAATGATACAGGGGTCTCAGCATGGAGGGCTTTGTTGTGAAATGAACATTTGAAGCCTTTTGTAGATGTTAGAATATATAAAATGTTAAAGCATGTCATATATTCCTTTTCTGTTTAATATATATATATATATATATATATATATATATATATATATATATATATATATATATATATACAATTTTCAACAAATATAGGCCAAATTAGAGACTTAGAAGTGCCATATATACATATATATATATATATATATATATATATATATATATATATATATATATATATATATATATATACAAACCTTCAAAACTATTTTTGATACAATAGGGCCTGCATATTATTTTACAGAATATGAAGCATGGCCAACTTAACCAGGCGTTAAAGAATAAATAAAAGAATAAATTTTGGAAGTTATGTGTTTTTTCATTAGTGTACCGGTGTCTGATAATGTTAGGAAAACATTGAGATGTACATATAGTCTATAGTTTTAAATAGAGCAGATAATCATATTTTAACCTAATGAATTAAACCTGATATAGCACTTAACAATTACTGCTTTGGTAATGGTGCACTAACAAGTCTGCCCAGGTATCGGTTGTCCAGTGAGCAAAAGACATTATCCACTATTTTGGACTCCAGTCAAAATATCACTCAGGTGGACCCACTTTCAAATAGATGATTTCTGAATGCAAAATTGATGTGCAGGCGTTAAGCTTGGCTTATAAAGTGACATAAATGCACTTGCATCAGATTCAGTTTAAATGTGTAACTCAGTTGCACTCTCACTTGTTCAGAACCCTGTTCTGACTAGATATTGATTTGAAATACAGTGAATAATCAAGTAATACAAATTTAATATTTATGGAAAAAAAATTGTAGATTGAGAAGATCAATATTTATGCTTATGCTAACTGTGGGCAATTTGGGGCTTTATTGGTTGATTGGTTGATCATAGTGGTTCAGTGTGGTCCCTTGTGGGGATCTTTCCCTTGTGTGGTGCCTTGCGAATATCATTAAGATAGTCAATATTACTTGGCCTGTAAATAAACTCCACACCATTTGTTTTAACCATATATGTACTGTATGTTAAGAAAGATAATAATAAGCATGCTATAATAATTTTCCTTAATTACAACAAGCCAAAGTGTCATTAAAATAAATATTACTGTGGGCAAATGTGTGATGTCATCAAAACGGGATGCAGAATTTAAAGGGAGCCAATAACTTTGCACATTTATATCAATAAGTTGAGTAGAATATGCTCTTCTGTAACACATTTAAACTAAGCAGCCTCTTGTGGCCATCTCTCAGATATGATCTCGTTACAGCTATTTTCAAGTTTTTTAGGAGTGCTTTTCAGCCTGTTGATTTGCTGGAGCAGAACACTGTGGCTGCATCTACCATTCCATAAATGGTTTCCATGTTCTAATGCGGCTCCAGTAGTGAATGTTATTGTTGAAAGTTGGCATTTGAGTGAAGTTCAGTGGCCAGAAACCAGATCTAGAGTTCATATATTGTGAAAGGCTCCAGACTTGGCTCAAGACCAATCCTGGCAATGCTCAGCGTGTTTGACATGCAGTTTATCAGAACTTGTAAAGAGGGCACAGACTGTGAGTTTTGTTAGGTCAGAGATGATATGTGTAGGTAGGGCAAACTCATATCTTTGAGCATTTCTGTATTCAGTGCCTTTATAAAAAGATCAAACTCTCTCTCTCTCTCTCTCTCTCTCTCTCTCTCTCTCTCTCTCTCTCTCTCTCTCTCTCTCTCTCTCTCTCTCTCTCTCTCTCTCTCTCTTTATATATATATATAGCCAAGTCTGGAGCCTTTCACAATATATGAACTCTAGATTTGGTTTGTGGCCACTGAACTTCACTCAAATGCCAACTTTCAACAACAAAAGATAGAGATACATTTTACTGTCAAGGCCAAAGTTTTATGAAAACTACTTATAACAGAAACAGAAATCAAGTACTGATTCTCTACAAAACTGAACACAAATTTAACTGAACAAAACTAATATGGAATTAAATAGAATAAAACTAATTATAATCAGCAGTTCATAATGTAGTAAATACATGAATACATTATTTTCTATTCAGTTTTAATTGTTTTATTTTTATATTTGATTTTTAAAATGTAAGTTAGTCATAACTCTAATAAACTGAGTAAAAAATTATATTGTATATTAGGCAAAATATTTGAGCTTTACATTTCTCCCTCCCCTGCTTATTTATAAACAGTCACTTTTTCTGTACACAGGGAATAGCATTCATTATTTTGCAGTAAGGTCAACATTTTTGGTGTTTGCAAGCTTTTAGGTTGTGATGGTGATAAACAGAGCTTTAATGAATGCAGGTAATCTCATGGGCTGAAATCAGTTTCAATATGAGTAAGTGTGTTAGGGCTGTACTCTCATGCTGTTTGATGTGTTGTTTTTTTTGGCCACATGGACTGTCGATTACCCTACAAAGTGTAACATGCAGTCTAATTGGAACTGACAACATATTGTTAGGATTTGGCAGTATGATTCCTCTCATAATGCCAAAAGGGTTCTTTCATCAACAAAGAACAAGAGAGTGACATTTAATACTATTGCTATATACAATTTTCTTAAGAAAATGCATAACTGTAACAAAAAAAAAACATTTACCAATTTCTTTGCTTTTGATCGACTACTGCAACTGAATAGTTTAATCAAAGATGATCCACTATGTAGTCAAATACATAAGTAAATATGCAAAAGCGGTGTAAAAATATGCTATAAAATATTTTGAATAAAAACTTAAGTCAGGTCTACAAGTGAATTTGATACAGCATTAGTTAGGATGAACAAGACGTATTAAACATAAAAGCTGTCTGACACTACAGAATGGGGGATCCTCCTGGATTTGAGGTGTTGAGGGCTGTTCTTAACCTGCAACAACCTTCTCGGTTGAGCTGTCTCAATCACAATCTCCTTGTGTCCTCTGTGGCCTTACTATCTGAAAGCTAATTAATCACCTGTGAGACAGAGTTTAAGTTAGAGTTAGTGTTAGAGTCTAGAGGTAGACCAATATATCAGTTTTACTGATTAATCAGTGCCGATAGTTCCTTTTTGGAAATATCGTTAACGGCAAAAATATATGGTGATAGTTGCCAATAGATTTTCATAATTTCTAAATAAGAGTCCCAAGTTTGTTTTGAGTTAGTTTATACTTAAAAGTCCTGCGTTATGCACCAACTCTTACATTTTTCTGGTTATTATTTATATATACATATTTTTATCAATAAACTGCATTTGGGATTTTATTCATTTAGTACTCTTTGTCTGTGCCTGTCTATTTTAGCATATGACACCATGTTTCTTTATTACTCTATGCAGCTATAATTGTTGTTCAAAGTGATGAGGCGTATGGGAAAAAGTTAAGTTGCAGGTTCAAATAGACACTATAACCATTGTGCAGTGACGTGAACTAGGTATCTAACCTAGATAGCTTGCTCCATGAGGACTGTCCCTGCATTGGCTGTAATATCAAGCACTTTGGATTTAAGCATTGTCTGAATGACAACTTTCTATACTTGCATAGGCTACTACACATACATATAAACATGAACATAGTATTTAACATATATTTAATTACATAAATGGAAACTGAAAATAAAATCAAGTCAAGTCAGGTCAAGTGTTTTTTATTGTCGTTCAGCCATATACAGTTAGTACAGTACACAGCGAAACAAGACAACGTTCCTACAGGATCTATGTATTACAAAAAACACCAGTGTAAAATGCATTGAATACCATAGGAAACACATGTGCATTAGTGGTAGTGATTTCACATGATAGAAGACACCTTAATTGAGGAATACCAGGAGTGGCAGACCAAAAGACAACTTCATATAAAAATGACAAACATATGCTTTCTAAGTCCGTTTTAGAAAATGTAATTAAAGAACAGACAAACCTCTAAATAGAGAAAGAGCATGCTGGGTACTAATTGCAAAATCTGTAATAAAAGTTTTGTTGCACAGTGCACTGTGGAGCTGAATTAGACACGTTACACACAAACACAAGAAAACATTGATTTCAGTGTCAACAAACAAAACAAACAGGAGTGAAAAGAACAGATCGGTGCTTTGAAAGTAGCATGAAATAATAAGAAACCACTATATATTGTTCAGTATGTACTGTATGTATCTCAGGTGTTCAACCATGCGGCTGTCTGCAAATCTGGTTTCAGAAGCCACACATGCTACAGCTTTTGACTACCACTTTTCACTCTCTGTCCAACTTTTAAGGCAAACATGCTTTAAGACTCTGGTTGATCTTCATTTGGAATCTGCTTAATATCAGTTTCAGGTTATTGAAATGCACTTTTAAAACACACATAGGTCAAATCTGTTCTTAGACTCGAGACCATGACTTGTCAGATTAAAACAAAACAGACAAACTGCAGCCTACAAGTGGTTTAGTTTAGTATTTTCAGCAGGTGAGCTTAAAGGGATAGTTCACCCAAAAATGAATATTCTGTCATCATTTATTTACCCTCTTTTACAAAACTGTATGCATTTATTTCTTCTGTGGAACACAAAAGAAGATATTTAGAAAAATGTATCAGTGTATATTGTCCATAAAATGAATGCCAGTAGGGTCCAATGCTGCATTGTATGGACAAAAACTGTTGAAACATTCTTCAAAATATCTTATTTTGTGGTCAACAGAAGAAATAAGTGCATACTTGTTTGTAGTGACATGAGGGTAAATGAGTAAATTATGACATTTAAAAATATCTTCATTTTTGGGTGAACTGTCCCTTTAAGAAGGGCTGTCAGCACAATTTCAGAAAGACATTTCCAGTCCCTAGAAATTTTAGTTTTCTAAAAACAGCCATTCTCTTGAATTTATCCAGTGTTAGTTAAGCCATAGGACTATTAACAACAGGTTTTCAATTGTGTTTTTTTATAAAAGATATTGCTTTTGAATTATGATAGTACATCATTCTTTTTAAGATGAAACTCTTCAATCTCAGTCACTCTGTTATCATTTTACTGTCGTTAACTGAGAACAATTAAGCCGTGGTGACAGACAAAGTTTGCACAACTGGAAAATTTTGTGTTGATGGTACCGTAGAGAATGTACTCCCACAACAGATGAAAGAGTGTCATGACTGTTTGTACTCAAAGAGACATCTGGTCCTCATCTGAAGTGTTTTGCTTTATCTTTGTGGCACATGGGATTTTGAATGTATCTGTGTCGGTTTACCTATGTGTATGTAGTACGGTTTTGAGGTTTACGTCCATACTAACTATATTATGTGTCTCTCTCTTCTTCCTCTTCTGTAGTATTCCTATCCGGTGTGGGAAGACTTTATTGCAAAGGCCACAAAACTTCAATCCCAGCTAAGGTAATGACCTAACAGTTGAAAAGTTATTATTATTATTATTATTTGGTTATTTCTTTAATTTAAGAACTTATTTGGCTTGAAGAGCACAGCTTTCTTTCATATGTTGATGTATAGTATTTCTTATTGAAACAGGAACGTGGGGGCTGGACAAATCGAAGGGCTTGTTCTTTTTTTAATTGTCAATAGGCTTTAGTTTACGTCATAGACATGAACATGATTAGCTGCTTGCTATTGCTTGTCAGAAGTATGTGGTATTGGGGAAGGGACATTCTTGTTCTAGAGTATTTTATTATGCAAAATACATTATGTGAGTGCATAATGAGTCATCAATATTTTTGGTCCGTTTTCCTAGTAGAGAGAGACTGTAAATTTTAAATGCATACATTTGCTAACATTTAATTTTGTCAATGGTTAGGAGTACTCTAGCATATGGCCTCAAAGCAAACACAAATGGACTAAATGCCACAAAACTTTTTATTTTGTAAAGTATGCATCTATTACAAATCTATCTATTTTGCAATCTGTGGATGGAAATACAATTGATATTCATCTTTTTTTTATTGCATTAGCAGTGCATTAGCACCGCCACTGATGATAAATGTTTTTTCGTAAATGTTTTGATGTTTGCTTCCTTCATAGAACCACAGTTTTGGCAGCTGCGGCTTTCCTCGATGCCTTTCAGAAGGTGGCAGACATGGCAACCAACACAAGAGGTAAGTCTTTGTAATGAGCCGGATAATTCCATGTAAAATACTAAGATCACAGTGACGAACCAAGGTTTTTGGGGTACAGGCAGGTTTATGGGTGACTATATCAACCTTTGATATAATCAGATTGTCAGCAGTGCCAAACTGATTCTAAAATGCCATTTGAAGGAGGCGGAGGGCCATCCTCCAATCACATTAAGCAGAAACGTCTCTTGGTTTTAATTTGTTTCTTGTCTCTTTATATCTCCCACTTTTATTTGTTTTTAGGATTGATAACTAGGAAATGACTCATATTTCTGTACTATTTAAATGTGCTTCTAGCTAGCTGGCATTGGATGTCTGAAACCGAATCCTTCCTGCGCCATTAAAATCCTTTCGTTACTGCCTGCAGGGACCAGACAAGGCCAAACAAATCTACTCTTCATCAGCACAGTTAAAGGATGTGGGTCAGACATGAGTAGCATTTGGCCTAGAGCAGAATTACTCATTTATGTCTGTCTTGTAAATTGCACCACATGCACAAGCAATGGAACTTAATCTTAATGTCCCATGTAGTGCGTGTGCTCTTGTGTGTACTAGCGTGTGTTCAACCACATTAGACAAAGGTGCTGGTTGCTATTGGTTACCAAAATCTGCCAGGCTACAGCTTGCACAATATTTCAATTGCCAAGATACCTCACAGAGACCAGAACAGCGCGTGTCTTCAATAGGAGAGAAATTATGATGTAAATTTAGGATGGAATCCTTTATTTTACGCATCAATTACATTCATGCTAGTGTTTTGGTGGTGGTTTTGGGTTAGAGGCCTTCTTTTAATACCTAGTGTTAGTGGTATACTGAAGTCTGTAAATATATGGGCTTTTCCATATTTTTCTTATTGGATCATTAGTTTCTTTTAAAGCCTTTCTTATTGGCAATATGGAGAACTTGAGTAGGTGGTCATTCATTTTTGTCCAGGAAGCTGTTGGTAAATTTTGCAAAGTGAATAGGGCATAGAACTTTCACGCTAGCGCCATCTTTGATTTTTAATGGGAATGACAATGAGGCTGAGGGATAGACTTGCAGTCTCTTCAATGATACGAATGGTATAAAGCTGAATAACGCTCCTAGATCACATCTGTTTTTCCACAACTCATGCTGTCTGATGTTCTTTGTATTCTGAATGTTCTTGGGCAGATATTTTATCGATGTTTTGTTAACGGAATGATCCAAAGCATTTTAAACTGCAGAACAGCCCTTTAAAGAGATGGTAAATCTATCCCTCACAGCCTTGTTGTCATTCCCATTAAAATTCAAAGATGGCGCTAGAATTAAAAAGGTTTAAAACACAAGCAATGACACATCTTTAATTTCACAATCTATAACTTCACCCATACTCATAAACACAATATAGTCAAGGCCAATGCAAAGTCTTAAACCAAAATAAAGCCAGATATTCACCTTCACCCTATTGCCTGGTCCAGAATCATTAACAGATGTCAGCGAACCAGATTGATACCATTTGTCCTGGGGGAACGCTTTGTTCTGCACCAGACTCCAAACAAACAGCACTGCTATAAATTAGTTTGGTGAACTGTCAATACTTTTTGTGGATGCGTATCATTGGAGTATTTTCACCTCTGACCTTGTCTGGCTGTGAGCAGACTGCTGTGTATAACGTTGCATTGTTATTAAAGTTACAAGTAGTTACACTGTCACTGTTATGTATCATGGAACCTTTGGGTAATGACCTTTCCCTATTTCTGAAGTTAAGAATTAATCTCCAGTTTCTCACTCATTTTGCGTGGATGCAATGGACTTGTTTTTTTCTGTAGTGCCACATTGAAATTATATCTTCACCACTCCACCAATAAGAGTGCAGTTTATAATCCGTGGTGTTAAGTGTCAGCAACAGTAGGCGTGCATTCTCTTTGAATTAGGGACAGGCTGGGGGCACTCTCACAGCTTGAGTTCTCTCTAAAATACCGACATCGGATGGATTCTCGTCTCACCGGCTTCCAGTGACACACATTGTTCCAATGAGCCCTGTAATCACACACAATCACTGGTGTACACTCAAAAAATTATTTTAGCCTATTTTCAAGATGTATCCATTTCAATTGAATAACAAATTTCCATCTAATTGAATTGAATAGTCTTGAAGAAATTCTAATTAATAAAACTTGCATTTTGTAAGATTTGTTCATTTTATTTTGTTAAAGATTAGGCAATTCAATTAGATGGAAATGTATTATTCAATTGAAATGGAATCATCTTGAAAATAGGCTCAAATATTTTATGAGTGTACCTGCTCTGGACTGTTGACTTAACACATGACATTGACATATATTGGGTTGCAACTGCATGTGCAAAGTGTTTAGTCTGTGTTTAATCTTTCAAATTCATATGCTTTGATGTATAACTGTATAGTTAAGTTTGGGCATCTGTTTCTTTGAGCATCCCAACCAGCTTGACACAGCAACGTTGGCTCAACCAACGGTGTCAGTTTGGATCACGAGTCAGGACTACCTTTTTGTCCAACTAAATGGTAGATGGGGGGAGTGTTTGAGTTTCTCATTATTTTTGCAATTCCGTTTCTGCACAGAAATGACAAATTTCACCTTTAAAGGAGACCTATTATGCCCATTTTTACAAGATGTAAAATAAGTCTCAGGTGTCCCCAGAATGTGTCTGTGAAGTTTCAGCTTAAAATACCCCACGGATCATTTAGTATACCATGTTATAAATGCCTTGTAAAGGGATTAATGGAAAGGAGGAGGTGAGTACCGGCTTCACAATATAAATAATATTTGACTAAATATTAATAAATAAAATTTAAATGAAAAGACAAACACACAAAGTTGTCGGATAGCTGCCCGTAAAACGCTCTCTCTTGCACTGCGGCCTCCAGTCGGCCTTTATCCTTCTCGGTGGCTTGATTAGCATGATTAGGGGCCGGGAGTGCAGCATCACGGCCCGGCCCCGCCCCGCCCTCTGCCCTGTCACATGCCTCTTTTTAGGTGGAATCAAAAACACGCTGATTTTGTGTGTCTATTTAAATGCAAATGAGCTGCTACTCCCTGCTCTATATGTGTGTGTGTGTGTGTGTGTGTGTGTGTGTGTCTGTGTGTGTGTGTATCTGGTCTCCGTGAATACAATCAGAGACAATGGTAACTGACAGTAAGCGTTTTCGGGTAAAAAATTTTAAATAATGACATAGCTCTGTTCTCGGTTAATACAATCAGAGACAATGTTAACTTTAGCTGCATTAGCCGTGGAATCAGCTAACAAGCACATTCGGAAAGAAGATTTGCAAACATTCACAATATATAAAGTGCGATACTTACATCTTCAGGATATAAAGCTGGAACACAAACAGTTAGTACTGATCCATGCTTGAGAATCACATTTGAAAATCCTGCTTTATATTGACACTCATTCACAAAGCAGTCCAGTGTAAAATGATTTGTTTTGGGACACATTTTCTTCAAAAACAAAATTGTCCACTGCGTCTTCAGTTGCTCTGATGCCGGGAGTACATACTCTTATGTTCACTGTTACAGCCAACAACAGTAAACTTATTTACAAAGCTTCGACATTATTCTTCTCACTGAATCTGCTCGAGCACAGCAGATAGATCACTCAGAGGATCTATGATAATAGGGTGGAGTCCGTCACCAATCGTGGGCGAGGCCTGCTCAAACGTGATGTCACTTTAGAGCAGAAACAAAAACCATTCATTTTGACCCACTGTTTTCTGAGTACATCTATAATTTTATAATTTAAAATCTAACAATGACATGCTTTGCTTGAAAAGTTTGCTTATGCTGACTTCAAATGAATGCCACTTGTTGGGATACTTTGTTATATACTGTAATGCAATGACATTCATATATTTTAAATGTGACTTATCTGTCTTTTGTGGCCAGTGTAAGTGACGGGTCAGTTGTTTGTTTTATATTTGAATTTAAAAATGAAATATTGTCTAGGAAATTTCAGCTAAAGTTCTAAAGTAGTCTTACAAATACAGAGAAGTTCTACCTGTCTTTGATAGAAAAGGAGTCTAGCTGCCTGGCTTGTTTGTGATCTTTATAGTCATGGCATTTTAGTCAGCGTTTTTTATAGAGCAGATGTGGGATTTGAGGGCAGTCTTTCTGAGCACGTGTTTGACAGGCAGGGAAGAGTTTGATGTCTGTGTTTAACTTGCGTTTGGGGGTTTGGACTCTAGCTGCATTTGCTTACATTCACTTCCAATGATGAATGTCAGAGAGGGGATGCTTACTGGAACACAAGTCAGTTGCAAGGACATGTGCTTTGTTCACCATGGTCTTTATTGACACGTCCAAGTTATTGTTTGTTTATGTGATGTCAGTGCTTGCACTTTGCAATGTGGCATAATGATTTAGTTTCGTGTGTATAGTTGGTCCTGTGGGTAATTTCTTATGTTGTGAGAAATGCACCATGGGAGATGGTCACAAACCTCTGTCATGGGATTGGAGTGCCAATCCTGTTCTGATCGGGGTGTGTTTTAATGACACCTCTTGGGTCTGAATTTGTGTGTTTTTCATCTATACATGTTACCGATTACTCTCAGTGTATGGAAGAGAACAGGAACAATTGTAACACTCATTAAATGTAGCATTGGTAATAACGTAATGGACAGTAGTTTTAGGGTCATAGGTTTTTGTTTTAGGGTCATACATTTATTAATAAATCAAATCTACATTTTATACAATTATCGGTAACACTTTAGAATACTAAAGTTTCATAATAGGTATCTATGCAGGAATTAATGCAGGACATATGAGTAGTATACTTCAATAACACTTCAGTCACTACTATTAACTAATATAAAAACACAATTAACTAATCAGTAAGTAATAGTGATCTGATGATTGTGTTAGTTCACTGTTAGTTTATCTATATTTACTGAATCTTATTCGCCTCATGGATAACTATTAACTTACTATGGATAAATTAAAAGAACTACTAATTAATTACTCATCACAACATTAAATGCTGAAAAAAAGTATCTAAAATGTGATCAATTATATTTTTATTCTCAGCATGAAAATGCATCATCAGAGAAGCTTTTGCATCATGTGTTCTTTAACTGGAAATCAATTATGAACCTAACATCACTCTAACTCACCTAGTCTACCATGCATTGTAGACAGTACAACAGCGCTTATTGTGGAATGTTGTACTGTATATGTCCAACCTCTGTATTATTTAGGGTATCTTTTTTAACCATTACAAATTAATAACTTGTGCATGTTACATAATGTACATAATGAGTTCTTCTCAATAATTACTTACTTAAAAGTGAAAATCTTGGTTAACCCTTAGTAAGGTGACACGTGTTACCATATACCTTTGAAGGAATTACTAATGATACATTAGCACAGGGCCTGTACAGGTACATGGCTTGTACAAAGTGACGTCACTTTGTACAGAATCTTTGAACGGCTTGTTCTGAGACAGTGCTTATGATTAATGGGGATTAAAAAAAACGGACTGTGTGGATTTTTATCATCATAGGGTGGTTGTGTACACACACTGCCAACAAACATTTATGTTTAAACACCATTTAAAAGTGAATTGTGCTTAGGCTAAACATTTTCTGAATAAATCTGTTTAGGCTAAACATTTTCTGAATAAATGCACTGTAACACTTCAAAATGTGTTACAGTGCTCTCCCCTGTATGCTTATGTATGTGTATTCGTATGTATGTCTATACTGTACATTTAAGGAGCTTGGAGGCGATTTCCCCGGCTTGCAGTGGCGAGGCAGATATGTGTAATCCTCTTTACCTTGTTCTGACACACAGACTGAGTTTGTGCATGTTAGTGCGAGTGTTTGTCAGTGGGACGCAGTGGGCTGCTAATCTTCCCCGCAGCTCTGGACTGCCAGATGGTATGTTTCCGTGCCAGCCATCTGGAGTGTGGGGCATGGGCAAGAATTTGCCTTGCTTGGCACTGGAGATTGCTGTCAGATTCACACTTACTACGTTTCACCCATTTCTATTAAAACAGACCTTTTTAGCAGGTCTATGGGTCATCAAACTATTTCCGGGGACCAAGAGATTAGCGCATAGCATGGTGTTCTGTGTATATGTGACCTAGATTTTACATAATACTTAACATATTATGGACTATAAAAAAAAATGCTGTACATATTAACAATTAATAAACTCAAATGAATACATGTGAACACGTTAACAATAAACATAGATCCTGATCATTTACCCATGTGGGTGTTTTTGCATATAATGTTAGATGACAGAACTGTGATTTTTTTCAGCATGCTTTCCATATTCCATGGCAATACCACCGTTGTAACATGGTACAGTCACAGTATTGTTTTGTAAGGATTTTTGAAAATATAGTATCCTAAGTGAAGCTAAGTTTAAAAACAAATGAAGAACCAACAGGAAGACCTGAAAGTTGTCTTCTGTCTTACATTATTTGAGATCAGGAAAGTAAACTCTTTTATATACTTGAATGACTCTTATAACAGCTTTTACCACAAGAATTACCACAACGGAGAGGAAAGCTGGAGAGCATTTAAAAGTTTCCAGAATCAACACGTTTAGTTTAGCATTCAGTTACATTTTGCTTTTGAAGCTAAACAAAGAGACGCGTGAAAACATTAAAAAGTATTAAAAGTACAGAACACTATGTTCAGCTACATCCTGTTGAAACAGGACAGATAAAGTGTAAACAAATACACTAGATTGGTGGTTCTCAATCTTTTCAGGCCAAAAACAACTTTGGTCAAATCAGAACATCCAAGTACCATCATTTCATGGTATCATGCATTTTTATTAATATCAATAGTCCCTTAGTTAGGATGAATCATGCTGAATTAGATTTTAAAACATCTCCCATCGTTGTAGATGCACTGGGAACTCATCTGTCAGTTTATTATCCATTATTATCGATACCATGCTCAAAAGTGAGTGCTCAATCCAGTGTTTCTTAAAATTTGTCTTCATAAAAACTGAGCATTAAGATCCTTATTTTAAAGGTAAAGTGTGTACTTTCGATGTTAAAATACTTTCTCCTATTCCAGCTTAGTATGCAGAGGCAACAATCAGTAAGCCATTGGTACAATTGTAAACAATGTCTCTTTGGTGCTACAAAAATTGCTCCGTTTTGAGAGGCCTGTCCAGCTCGACCAATGATGTGCATTTGGGGCGGGACTATCTGTTTGTTTTATCAATGGCATACAAGAAAATTTTTCAAAAAGCTGTTCTAAAAAAAGATTATTAATGCTAGTTAAAAAAATAGTTTTGTGTGTGTGTGTGTGTGTGTGTGTGTGTGTGTGTGTGTGTGTGTGTGTGTGTGTGTGTGTGTGTGTGTGTGTGTGTGTGTGTGTGTGTGTGTGTGTGTGTGATTGGGTGCGCACTCGTCCAGCTACGAAACAGACCCCTTACCTATTCACTTTTCATGAAAAGTATAAATTTTAGGCTGTGCATTTGAGTCTTAGAACAAAGCTGTATTAAATTGTGTATAGATCAGAAGTTAGCTATAAAACATTAAAAAAAACATTCATAGTATTGTAAGTATCTGAGTTATGTCACATACCATTTTCCACCCCGAACAATTGGTTGAGGCCACTAACTAAATCATTGGAGATAAAGGATAAAGACAAGAGGGAAAGTTATGGGTCAGTGAAGGGAAATAAGTAACTGATGATGTTATCTCCATCTCTCTTTCTTGCTATCTGAACTACTATCATGGACAGAGAGAAAGGGAGAGAGAGAGACATAGACAGAGAGGAGGGCTCCCTGTTATGTCTTTTAGGGAGCTCCATAATAAAATGTATGTGTGTTTTTACTGGAACTTTAATGTGAAGTACATCTGGAGAGGAGGACTATGGAGTATTTTTGTGGCAGTGCTCAATCCCTTACACAGGAAGACTTAGAAGCTGTAAACACACACACAGACACTCTACCCTAAGCAGTCTTTCTGTCCCCTCCCCATGCCAGGAGAGAGTCCTGGGAAGTAGGGAGTAACTGTGAACAGATAGTCTGAAGGCAGGGTGCCAAGCTCAGCTTTGCTGTCTTTGGTATTCCTGTCTGTCTCTCTCTCGCTGTGTTTCTCTCTGTGTACTCGTGTGGGACTGAACGTGCATTTGAGGAGGCACACACACCTCTCACTGTATTTGACATTCAGTCCTTCTGTTTATTAGTCTGTCAGTTTATTAGATTATGTAACCATCAGAAACTTTTACAGAGAACTTCAGGTGGCTAAAAACGTGAGGATGGGAAAACAGTGGATGTGTTTGTTTTTACTCATGTGTATGTATGTTTGAGGTTACCGTTAGGTTACATGGATGTATTTATATTAAATCATTGAATATCCTGTTACCTTTTGTTCTCTGAGGTACAGTTTATTTATGGCAAGAAATGTATTCATGTTGCTTAACAAATGACTGTATTTCACACCTCTATCTTTATATCACTCATGAGGCATTGTTCCTACTGTATAAAGCAGTCCCTTTATCTCCTTGCTGTTTTGACTGCAGCTTGCATGCAGCTAAAACTTCACAGGGAGTTGTGTATAGACCGATGAGAGAGAAGGCAATGAATAATTCAGTTTGACTCTCTCACTGCAACTGTTAATGTGCCAGCCATTCACAGACTCATCCGTCTACCAGCCCTTCTTTTGCACCTGCACATATACCCACTCAGAGTAAGAGAGGGAAAGTGATAAGGACTTCTCTGTAGTTCAGAGCTTTAAGGCTCTTGTCTGCCAAGGCATATGAAAGCCATTATTTGATCAGATATTTTGACTAAAGCCAATTCTCCACCAGCAGGCCAAACGGTTCAGAGCACAATGAGTAACGGTCCCAGTAGCATTTCCATTTGAACACGGTTTGATAGGGTATGATTGCAAATCGTTCTTGACCTGGATTTCTCAGAACATTTAGCTAACCGTACTCAGGACAGAAAACCATAATGGTGGAACGCCTGTAGTATCGTGGTGACTTACTATTTGTGAGATGTCAGTTAGTTTCATTCTAATCCTGATTTTGCAGCACCACAGTGGAAAAAGAAACCGTAACCTTGTCAACTTTGTCAGATTGGTATATGTAACGGCTCGGACTGTACAGCATCACTGTGCCAAAACATTCAACAACAAAAAATACTACACTACGCATCTGTATATATGTTAGGTTATAACGCTCCTCTCCATCCTGCGGTAATTATTTGATACATTTACACTGCCATGTTTGATAGAAAATTTACATATATCATCTCTTTTTAATAAAATTCAGGTTACCCCCTGCTTTTCTCGGGCAGTATCAGTGCAAATGTATTGCACCAGTCAAACTGCAAGGAGTTTTCTGAATGAAGTGCAAATTATAATAAGACTAATTTACACAGGCATGTGTAGGAGGCATGTTTGCAAAGAAATGAATGAAAATGACTTCATTTAAATACTCAAAAATACTTTCAGTGGTATTTGTGCCTGCTTAAACTAGATTGCGGGTGGTTAGTGACTAAAATGCTGCTAAATAGTTTCCCTGTCATGGGCAGGTGTTGAAGGCAGTGAGTGGTTGGTTGAATGGAGCATCTGAGGCTGGTTGTGTGATCGAAAGGGGAAGGTTGCGGAAGTCAAGCATGTCCTGTCAGGGTGGGAGGCCAGAGGACTTTGGATACAGGAAGTCTCTGAATGCTTTCAGGATAGAGCTGTCAGCTGATCCCACAAGGGAAGGAAAGAGGATGCTGGCAGGTGTGTGTGTGTCTTTGTGTAGCATATCATCTTGACTGTAGCAGTGACGTCAGGAAGGTCTGTTAATGTGATAAAAAGGCCTTCATTTTTTAGCTAAACTACAGCTATGAACATAGTACTGAGCCATGTGTGTGTGTGTGTGTGTGTGTGTGTGTGTGTGTGTGTGTGTGTGTATTTTTCTTTAAGATTCATCTGTGTGTGTGCACACGTGATACAAAAACAACTCAGTTCAGGAACGGGTCTGTTATGTCTCAACGCCAGTAGCACTGAACCTGATTTGCCTTGCTAAAATGCCTCTGAGAAATGGATATGAGACATGCATGCTCTCGGACAAGAACAGTGAGTGCTGACAATGAACTTCATCTAGACACTATCGGATGGACCTGTGAGTCTGGTCCAAATGGAAGATACAGGGAATTTCTTTCAACATCTTTTCCTGAGTACAGCCCACCTAAGCAAGGATTTAGCTTGCTGACCTGTAGCCTTTCTTCTGTCACCTGCTTTGGCAGCTATTCAATCTGTCAGCATCCCACCCAATGTGCCAGATGGTGAAAAGTGCATCTTGACATTTACTTTGTATCAAAACATTATTATATTTGCTCCAGTTTCAAAGATGGTAAATTATAGGCTTTCGGGTTTTTATGTACTTTTTTATTTGATCGAAAAAGAGGCTTTCAAAGCAAATAATTTTTTTAAGAGTTCACTCACTCAAACATGTTTGTTGTTCCAAACCTGTATGGCTTTCTTTCTTCTGTGAACACAAAAAAGTTATTTATAGAAGAATATTCAGGCTGATCTCATCCATGAAAGTGTATGGCTGTCAAGCAAGGTTTTGAGTGAATAATGACTTAAATTTCAGTCTCTTCCTCACATAAAGCTTTAAATGGCATAAGAAGACTTGGAATATAGTGCATGAGTCATAAGGACTACTGTTACGATGCTTTTGTGTTGTTGTTGATTTTTTGTTCTTGACAGCCCCTAGTCTCTATCCACTTTCATTTCATGGAACAAAACTGCTCAGACATTCTGCTAAACTTCTCCTTTATTGTTTCACAGATGAAAGAACTTCATAAGGGTTTGCACCAATTTAGGAAGATGGCATACTTCATATTTTTGAGTGAACTAACCCTTTAAGCTGAATCTTCAAAATGTTGAAAAGTCGCCAAAAATCTGATTTTTTTGTTATGAGCTCTCTGTGTTTTTTTATTGTTGCGTCAGTAGTTTTAGCATGGCAGGTTATTGCTAGCCTCTCCCATTCTCTCCTGTAATAATGGCGTTTAGGAAACATGAGCATACAGGAAAGGCAGATACTGAGTTGAAGAATGGAGGGATATCCCTTTACCACATTCCCTCCTTTTCCCTTTGGATCAGGGTGGATGGAGAGATGGAGAGGTGCCGCAGTACTGTTCTTCTGGGCTGCTCCAATTTCTACTTGCATACACACAGAGAACACACACACATATTTATATTTGGTGCACAAAAACACCTAATAGACAGTGTGACATTTTAACAAAGCTAATAAATCTATATGCTAGTATTCTCTTAAAAATTGACAAAATTAATGTATACACAAGTATTTCACCGCTTGGAAAATGGACCAAAAATATTGATGACTCATCCTGCAATAAGCAGATTTTTGTCCAATAAAATGCTCTCTAGAATGAGAATGTCCCTCCCTCTGCAACTTACCAGCAAGTAGCAAATTATGGTTCATGGATGTTATGTAAAAGTGTATTGTCAATTTTATTTAAATGGACGAGGCCTTTAATATACTGTACCTATGTCCCACCCAAATATCCTGTTTCAATAGAATACATCACAACTGAAGGACTGAAAACTGTACACATCAAGCAATATCATGGGGCCTTTAAAACATCATAATTTTGGCATTTTGTTGTCTTTACCTCCTCTGAAACTTTAGAAAATCCTACTGAACATCGCATCAACAGATCTTTGATTTTCGCTTGCTCAAACTCTGTGAATGGAAACCTTGGCGCTTCTTGCCTTTGTGACCCACTGGCCTTTATTCAGCCAGGGCTAAATCTCATCAGATATGGCTGTGAGATTGGGAGAAATCTTGGCTGAGCTGGTTGTTTTAAGACCCAGACTGGACTTTACAGCTTAAAACCCCATTTTAATTACACTTGGCCAGAGAAGAAACTTAACACAGCTAAGTAATTATGTTCAAGGTCACCGAGTGAGTACTTCTTGATATATCAGAGCCATAGACTTTGGGAAGTGTACTGTTTGTGGTATTTGAAGCTATGTCTCTTGTGATTACTGTGCACTTTCCAGAATTTTCACTCACAAGGCTCATAGTTTTTTCTTTAATGGTCCTACCTTTGTGTTCCTGATTTGTCTGGCCCTTTTGTCAATTTTTTTATGTGTTTAAAATTTACATGTGAAAAACAAGATTGTCTTGTGTTTCCTAAGATTGAGTTTGCAGTATTCACCCTTAATGTTATGTGCCACACAATTTAGAACTTCAAAGAGTTCAGTCTTTATATTTATGTCTTAGTACAAGATATATTTTTCTTGTTGTCAGGTGCAACCAGGGATATCGGCTCAGCTTTGACCCGGATGTGCATGCGACACCGGAGCATCGAGGCCAAACTGCGGCACTTCACCAAGTGAGTGATCGACCTGACTATGGCGTGACTACTTTCATCCCTTGCACCCCGCCAGTTAGACGGCAGAGATAGGATTTTATGTTGGTGCCAAGCATTGATTTTCCACAACAGAGATGAGCAAACATCCATGGATCAAACAGCCTGCTTGAAGGCTTTAATGTGCTGTCTTCAGAGAGATAAAATTAGCTTGCAGACTAAAGTAGGTGCAAATAAGCGGATATAAACTGTATGCTGAATGCTGACCTTAAAGGAATAGTTCACCCCAAAATACAATTTTGTCATTATTATTAACTCATTCTCATGTTGTTTCAAACCTATGTGCGCTATATTCAAGTTTTCTAAAGCCATATGATTGCTTTAATTGAGGAATAGACTGAAATTTAAATTGTTAAAATGTTCTTTCTTTTGAATTATACAATGATGCTGGTTGCCACATTCTGACCCCTGGTTTTCTTTCTGTTGTTTCCCTCTTGCCCTGTTTGACTTAGTGCTCTTATGGAAAAAATGATCAGCCCACTCCAAGACAAGATAGAAGAGTGGAAGAAAACCACTGCCCTGCTTGATAAAGACCATGCCAAAGGTAGGATTGACTTATCATGGTAGTAAATAAGAAAACCATTTTGTACTCTGCAATACTAATGTCCTCTATTCACTCATCTTTCTGTTCACCAGAGTACAAACGCTCTAGGCAGGAGATCAAGAAGAAATCATCTGATACATTAAAGCTCCAGAAGAAAGCCAGAAAAGGTCTGTCTCTCTTTTCTCTGTGAACAGAATGATTTTCCCTCTCCCTGTCACTTCTCAATGATCAGAACCTCTGTGCATAGTTTTCAGAGGATTACTGCTCTCAGTAGAGAATTAATGAATTTGTGTCAGTGCTGGGCTCTTTCCCCCTCTTTTGCTTGCTGACTTCTGATGTAATGAGTAATTAGGTCAAAGAGAGATTAAAAGGTTCAAGAGTGGGGTCAAAAGGTCGCAGTAGCATGATTAGTACAGCATACATCATCAATGGAAGAAGCTAGGGGGTAGCAGTCATTTTAAAAGTGGGGTGGACACAGTAGGTGGCTCGCACAGACCTAACACTTACAGTGCAGTATTCATATGTTATAGTATATATTCATATATACAGTATCTCATAAAAGTGAGTTCACCCCTCAAATTATTTTAAATATTTGATTATATCTTTTCATGTGACAACACTGAAGAAATTACTGTTTGCTACAATGTAAAGTAGTGAGTGTACAGCTTGTATAACAGTGTAAATTTGCTGTCCCCTTAAAATAACTCAACACACAGCCATTAATGTCTAAACCGCTGGCACCCCTAAGTGAAAATGTCCAAGTATGATATGACTCCAGCCAGGTCTCCTAAGCAACCAAATTGGCCCTGTTGCTAGGTAGGAGAGAGTCACATGGGGCAACCTCCTCGTGGTCACTTTAATGTGGTTCTTGCTCTCGGTGTTGTGCGTGGATGCCGCAGAGAATAGCGTGAAGCCTCCACACGTGCCATGTCAACGCTGTAATGCGCTCAACAAGCCACGTGATAAGATTCGTGGATTGACGGCCTTAGACACGGAGGCAACTGAGATTCGTCCTCCACCACCCGGACTGAGGCGAGTCACTAAGCCACCACGAGGACTTAGAGCGCATTGGGAATTGTGCATTCCAAATTGCGGAGAAAAGGGGTGAAAATCCACCAAAAAATAATAAGTGATATACACTGGTGGCCAAAAGTTTGGAATAATGTACAGGTTTTGTTGTTTCAGAAGGAAATTGGTACTTTAATTCATCAAAGTTGCATTTGACTGATCACAAAGTATAGTCAGGACATTACTGATGTAAAAAACAGCCCCATCACTATTTGAAAAAAGTCATTTTGATCAAATCTAGACAGGCCCCATTTCCAGCAGACATCACTCCAACACCTTATCCTTGAGTAATCATGCTCAATTGCTAATTTGGAACTAGAAAATCACTTGCCATTATATCAAACGCAGTTGAAAGCTATTTGGTTAAATTAAGCTTAACATTGTCTTTGTGTTTGTTTTTGAGATGCTACAGTATTCAATAGACTGGCATGTCTTAAGGTCAATATTAGGTCAATTGATGTCAGTCAATCATTGTTTTGAGTAACAAAGGCTATACAGTGCTTGAAATTGCCAAAAGAAATGTATGATTTCATACAAAGGTGTACACTACAGTCTTCATAGACAAAGGACATCTGCTCTAATAAGGACAGATATAGATGTGGAAGGCCAGGTGTACAACTAAACCAGAGGATAAGTACATCAGAGTCTCTAGTTTGAGAAATAGACACCTCACATGTCCTCAGCTGACAGCTTCATTGAATTCTACCCGCTCAACACCAGTTTCATGTACACCAGTAAAGAGAAGGCCTCTTTAAGGTGCAGGTCTTATGGGAAGAACTGCAAAGAAAAAGCCACTTTTGAAACAGAAAAACAAAAAGAAAAGGTTAGAGTGGGCAAAGAAACACAGACATTGGACAACAGATAATTGGAAAAGAGTGTTATGGATCTTAACCCCATTGAGCTTTTGTGGGATCAGCTAGATTGTAAGGTGCGTGAGATGTCATTGCTGCACATGGAGGGTTTTTTTATGAGAACTCTTTGAAGAAGTTTAAGAAGTTCTCAAAAAACATTTTTAATTGTAATAGTAATTTTTCCCTTTATTAATGTCCTGACTATACAGTGTGATCAGTTGAATGCCACTTTGGTGAATAAAAGTACCATTTTAATATTTTAAAGATTCAAGTATTGCAAAATAATTGCAAGTTTTTGCTAAATTAGCTGCAAAAATAAATGGCATCTTGTGGAGCATTTCGGTTTTACTCATGACAATAAAAGACTGAGCACAAACTGGTCCTGAATAAATAATTTAATCAATTACAATAAAAAATTTTTCTCTGTGCTTGTGTATTGTGGGATTTAACTTTATCCAAGTGGCTGGAGTGTTTTGACTACGTTCACCAAAATTCATTCAGATCCATTTAATGATTCAGAGACCATTTCTGGTGATGCCTGAAGGTGGTGACAAATTAGTGTCTTATGTGAAATGAGTTAGTTACTGAATCAACGATCAAAAGAAACATTTCATCCTTTAAATGTGTATGACTAGAGACCTACAAAGAGAATTTAGTAGAGGATTTAAGCATTATAAGAACAAAGCAAATCTATCATTTCCCTACAGTTTGTGAGCTGCTGAGCATGAATTTAATCAAAAGACAACAATAATAGTCTTATAATAATTATGAGTTTCAATAAAGTCTGTATGTTTTCATAAAAAAGTGTGTCTACATATCTGTTGACTTCAGTGAGTGTGTTCTAAGAACACAGCAGATCTATCTTTTTCCTACAGTTTGTCGACTGCACACCAACATAGAGGCAAATAACAGGAGCTGAAATGACAAATAGTTTTACATATTTAACATATCTAGTAATCTGCTTAAATTAGCAAAAACAACCAATAAAACTATTACCTCACAATGTAAAAAGCATAACTTAATGAAGACTCATGCGCTGATATAATCTCCACATAATGTGTTTAAAAGAAGGATTGTCCTTTGTTTATTTTTTTCTCAGTGCATTTCATGTAATGCTGCCAATCAAGAACGATATGCCAAATAACAACTCTCATTTGTGTGTTCCTCATCTTTAGATTATTACATAAATGCCGATAAAAAACATGGATAAATGAGCATTATTGAAAGCAACTTTGTAGAAACGAACAGCGTCACATTGATTTAACTGTCTGACTGACGGTCTATTACATAAAGGTCATTTAGGCACATGAAACTCAACTGTGATTGACTGGATGGTCACTTAATCAGACCAAAGTAACAAAATACAAAGAATACTGTATACAAATCCACCATTTGGACTCTGTATGGGTTTAGCTTGGAAAAGTGCAGGGGACAAAAATAGTTTTTTTAAAGAGTGTGGGGGATGTGGCTGCTACGCTCCTCCAGGGGAAGAAGGCTTTTATTATAATCATTCACTTATATAGGGGTCATATTATGAGAAATTCAATTTTCCTTGATATTTTGACATTAAGGAGTTCATTGTACTGTGAAAATATTTTGTAACTTTCATAACTCAAAACCTTCTTCTGAAGAGCTGAAAATGTGGCTTGTTCTTAAGTCATCTTATTTCCAACCTCAGAAACCTGAAATATGAACCCTCCCATATTTACTGCACATGTCAATGAAGGGCTCCAGACTATGTTTTCACACCCCTTTAAGAATTTATACAAATACAAGAGAGGAAATATATTTTTTAATTAGTATTTAGTCCTGCCCTTCAGAATCTACAAAACAGATATTTACATAAAGTATAGTATGCATATAGTAGTATGTTGCCTTCTTGAGCATCAATTAATGTTTGCGTCTTGTGTAATAGTTGTGTATGGGTCCCTTAATTGTCCTAATTTTCAAAAGCTGGATCTCACATAATAAATAAATAATTTATATTTTATTATATTAATATATACAGTATATATATATATATATATATATATATATATATATATATATATATATATATATATATATATATACACACACACTGTATCGGTGACAGTAAAGAAAAACTAAGATTTTAAGCATTATATATATATATATATATATATATATATATATATATATATATATATATATAATGCTTAAAATCTTAGTTTTTCTTTACTGTGACCGAATGGCCCACACACATGTGTCTCCATCCATCCATCCATCCATCGTCAACCGCTTATCCTGTGTACAGGGTCGCGGGGGGCTGGAGCCTATCCCAGCTAACATTGGGCGAAAGGCGGGGGACACCCTGGACAGGTCGCCAGTCCATCGCAGGGCCCACATGTGTCTCCTACTTTTGAAATGACTGCCCTTCCAGTTGTGAATTGATTTACTGAGAAAGTGACTCTGATTCAAACTGCTAACCTGAGCCCCTGAGTTCAAACCCTGAGCTCTTTTAAAAGTAGGAAATAAAATTGAAATAAAAGACCCAGTTCAAAAGAGTCGTTTGTTCATGACATGGACATCATGGCTTGTGCTGAGTTTGTTGCTGTATGCAAGCTCATCTCAACAGAAAGAGTAAAAGGTGGCACGATGCACACTAGTGTGCGCTCTAAAAATGTATTCAATAACTCACAAGATGATATCTGATGAAACTACATAGAATGTAGCAATGGTGACTAGATTTTAAATGATCGTCATGACCATTTTACTCTCAGTCTGGAACCCTGCGTCAATGACACCTATTCTATCAACTTGGTGCAGATTGTTTTATTATCATTCCACAATATGATGCAAGCTTTGCAAAGAGTCTGTTATAAAAGGGCAAATACATATTTTACACAGATCTAGTAATCTGCTTAAATTGCACTCAACAGAAAACCCACAGCTTGAGTATGAGCATGTCACTCATTTCCCATCTGATTAGGGCATTAACACAATCTTAAAGACACAGGAGCAAATATAAAAAGGTCCTGTTTAATTCTAAGGTTCAGAAAGAGGGGGGAAAACAGTCATGATAAACTAAATTATGACCTAAAAATGGCCTTCCATTATAAGTGGACCACAGGGGGAAAATGTATTATCTGACCCCTTAAAGATAAAATGTAATTGTAACAAAAGTAACTGAATTAGTAAAAAGCAGGTTATAAAAATAATTTATGTGTGAACCTTCTGCTGATAACAAACTTGCTTGCAAATCCTGCATAGGCCTTATTCAGAGTAGTGGCATGTTACATTTTTTAATGGGAATGAAAACAAGCCAATGAGGGATATACTTACAGTCTCTTCAATATCATGAACTGTTTAAAGCTGTATAAAGGCCCTAGATCATATCTAATTTCTCACCGTTTCATCAGTGGAACAATCAAAATCAATTTAAACAACACAACAAATTGAAGAGACTATATGTCTATATGGAATTTCATTTCCATAAAGCAAATTAATATTGTTCTTCTCTAAATCAGGTCCATTCCCTCACACCTTTGCAATCTCTTCATCGCAATGTTCTTTTTTCTCTCTCTCTCTCTCTCTCTCTCTCTCATCTCTCTCTCTCTCTCATCTCTCTCTCTCTCTCTCTCTCTATGATTCACTTGGTTTCTGCTTATAAACCGTAGAACTACCAGGTATGTAGCAAGTTCCTTCACCATGTTCACCATGATTAGCATGACTTGCCAACTAACATTCATTTCATTTCATCAGAGACGTTTTGTGTGTTTCATGGGAATGTTTTAGTGTCCTTGGGAAACACTGCAATCAAACCCATTGTCCACACAGTGTGCTCATCTCATTGTCATTCTTTACATCAGACATTACATGCATCTGTGTTGTGAAAGTAAATCACAATGTACAATCACACTTTATTTTCATTATGATTGGGAAAGTTTCCTTGCTGGTTGCTGTTTTGACATTATACACCCTTGTCTGTCTGTGGTTGTGCTGACCCTGGGACATGTGTGTGCTCATCAAAAATGTCAGGTGTCACATAATAGCTAAAATGTGCATTTTCAGTTCAAAATCCAGTTAGTGCATCTTGCCACACATGATAAGTTTGGCTATGGCCCTGTTCCAAATGCACAAGCAGTTGCATGTTGTATTTGCGTACTTGCGATGGTCATCGTTTACATGTGTCTGTCAAGTACAGTACATGAGACCATAATGTGTCCGTTCAGTGTTGGGTAAGTTACTCAAAAAAGTCATCAATACAGATTACTAAATTACTTCTACACATATTATTTAGCTGATTATGCCATGGAAAAATAATCACAATACTAATTACTCAATAAATTCAAAATATTCTATATTTCCTCCTTGTTCATTGATGTTTGCAAATCATACACTGAGCACCACGCATTTCTACCTCACAGTGACTCAGTATGGGGGCTAGCCTTTCAGCTCTCACGGAAATGCAAATAGACTTACGCATGAGTGTAATTCATGTTTTAAATAATGATATACAGTATATATATATATATATATTGCATAAAAAGAAATTATTTTATTTTAGTAATATGTCTAACCCAAGTAATGTAATTATAACATAACTGAAAGTCAGTAACTGATTACAAGTATTTAAAATGTAACTGCTTTTCCACTTAAAGTTATTAGATTATAGTAACACATTACTTTGTTATCGCATTACAACCAACACTGGACTACTACCAGACAGTCGATGGGGCATTATGTAAACAAAGTGTGGACTCTGAGGATCATCGCAAGGGCTTAGAGTGGCATTTGGGCCAGGGCCATAATTTTCCATATCCATATTGAATATCCCTTCCGCATCGCTATTATTTCCTTTTATTTCTCTTCTCTCTCACTGTATCTCTCTCATTCTTTTCCTCTCAGGCCGTGGAGGTCTGCAGCCTCAGCTGGACAGTGCCATGCAGGATGTAAGTGACATGTACCTGTTGATGGAGGAGACTGAAAAGCAGGCGGTGCGCCGAGCGCTTCTGGAGGAAAGGGGGCGATATTGCACCTTCATCAACTTTCTGCAGCCTGTGGTGGTGAGAATGGGAGGTTCTTGGTCAAAGGTGGAATCTTGGTACAATTTGGAATCTAGTGGAAAGCAAAGGCTATGTTTAAAATAGCATGCTTTCATATTACTTTTACTGCAGTATTTAATACATTTACTAAGCACATACTTTGAATACTGTACACATGTAAAACTGAATCTAAACTGTATGAATGGAAAACTTTTGCCATTACCTGCAATCTATAACAGAGAACCTTACTCTGGAAGGAATACTGTATCCTTCAATGTAATGCACTCGTTTTTGACCTTCCATGACCATTTGAGAAATGAACTGAATGAAGTTAAAGGGTAACTAAACCCTAAACCAACTTTTTTTAGTTAATGATCTGTAAGCATGGGGCTTTATTAGTACTGGTCATTGATTCAAGTCATTTTTTTGACATTTGTGTATAAAGTGTTTTAATTCTACAATATATGGCGTAAAAACGTCTGAGTGCTGCCCTCTTCAAGTTGAACGGTGGCTACTGCAGTTGAATTTTCCTATTGGCTGTTGTGGTACTTCGTGACGTAAGCGGTGACAGCTGACGTAAGCAGGTTCCAGCTCACCATGCCAGATTCATGTACATGTCGTCTTGCGACCGTGTGAGGAATAATAATAACATAGAGTCTGACAGCAGCTGTCAATTAATCCGTCACTACGAGTCTCAGGTGCCCCCCCCCCCTCGCTCAGCCCCGCACTCGGTTCGTTCCCTCTATCCCCGCCGGGGTCTGCCCACTTTTCCAGCATTTTCAAATATTTCTAGTGGGTGGAGTCAGACTCTGAGCAGGTGTTTAGTTACCCTTTAAATAAACTGCTGAAATCTCTTTCTTTAATTATTTTTCGATTGGACTGACAAGATATTATTTAAACAGAAATTAATTTAAAAAAGCAAAATAACATGTTTTGTACATTGAAGTGTATCAACCTGATGATATATTTCCTCTTTCTCAGAATGGTGAGATTGCTATGCTGGGAGAAGCCACTCATCTCCAAACAATTATTGATGACCTCACTGTGTTGACCACAGACCCACATAAACTACCAGAGGCCAGTGAACAGGTGCTTACACCACACAGTGTAGCCTAAAACCACCTAGAAAACATAGTTGGTTCTTGAAGTGATCATTTGATTTCTTCCATTAGGTGATATTGGATCTTAAGGGTTCTGACTACAACTGGTCATACCAGACTCCACCTTCTTCTCCCAGTAGTATTGGCTCCAGAAAGAGCAGCCTTTGCAGGTGCTTACCTTTTAAGTCTTTCTAAACAGTGCAATTTGTCAAATTTGATGACTGTTGTAAAGATGTGAACTGTTTTCCTCAACAATTCCCTATTCTCCTTTAGATGTGCTTATTCAGTTATTACTTAGTTTTCATTGTATTTTTTTTGTGTATGTTGTGAGAATAAAGCTTCTTTGTTTTTCTTTTAGTTTGGTGCATCTGCCACCTGGTGGCGCTCATCGCCTGAGCAGCGTCTCCTCTCATGATTCAGGATTTGTCTCTCAGGATGCGAATGTGCCCTCCAAACCTCCCTCCCCTATGCCAAGCCAGGTCATTAGCCAATTCATCTGCTGGTAGTTTACTCGTGTCTTTTGCTCGTCTGTTTTGTTCTAAAGCTTTTGCACTCTCTCTGTTGAACAGAAATCATCCAGTTCTGCATCCTCTGAGGCTTCAGAAACTTGTCATTCATTCAGTGATTGTGGCTCTCCCACAATAGTAAGTATTCTTTTTCATTTGTTTTTACCCTTTCATACATGATTTCCTCATGTGAGAACAGTAAGAGTCAACGCAACATACAAATTGCCCCTGTTTACCTCCTTAAAGGAATAGTTCACACAAAAATGAAAATTCTCTCATCATTTACTCAGCCTCATGCCATCCCAGATATGTATGACTTTCTTTCTTCTGTAGAACACAAACGAAGATTTGTAGAAGAACATATCAGCTCTGTAGGTCCATACAATGCAAGTGAATGGTGACCAGACATTTGTAGCTCCACAAATCACATAAAGCCAATATAAAAGTAATCCATATAACTCAAACAGTGTTTAAATCCATGTCTTCAGAAGTGATATGATAGCGAGTGTGAGAAACAGATCACAAGTGATGTCATTTTTTACTCTAAATCTCCACTTTCAAATTAATTTTCAGATGTGAAGGTGAAAATAAACAGGCAACACATGTGACTTTCTGATGTAAAAGTGAAAGTGGAGTTTTAGAGTAAAATTAGTTTTTTCTCACCCACACCTATTATATAGCTTCTGAAGACATGAATTTAACCACTGGTTAGGTTGGATTCATTTTATGTTTCCTTTATGTGATATTTGGAGCTTCAAAGGTCTGGCCAACATTCACTTTCATTTTATGGACCTACAGAGCTAAAATATTCTTCTAAAAATCTTCATTTGTGTTCTGCTGAAGAAAGAAAGTCATACAAATCAAACTTAAATATTGATCTACTTTTTTATTTATTCTTGCATGAAAGGGTTAAGTGTGCGATCCAAATTATTTTGTATATGATAATTCTGTTTTTGGTGAGAGGTTTTCTTTAAAGCCTTTGTGTTGTGATACTTCCAATTTTGATTGGGCCATCCTGTCATTCCGTTTCTGCAGTTCGGCTCATCCTTTGCTACCTTTCGCCCTGCTCACTGTTTTAATGACTCCATCAGGCCTCACTCTTACATACTTCCTGCGTCCCCTTCTTATAACCAATCCCCAGGATCAAACTCCCCTTCACCCACATCAAAGGTTTCTTACTGGAAGGTTTGTTTTTCATTTTGACCATTTGGTCACCCTTTGTTTACTTTATTATTCTCTGTTATTCCTTGCAAAACATTATTAATTTGAGTTTGTTTATTTTATCTCATCCCATTTCATTTCTGTATTATCCGCTTTCCCTTATGAGCTTACATCCGGCTCAGGTTTCTTTGTTATTTTTACTAATTTGTTAGATTAAAATTCCACATACTCCTCCAAATAAAACTTGTAAAATATATAAAGCTGCTGATCTATACACAGGCTATTTTCTATTCTGGTTATATTTCCATTATTCTGAAGACAATTTCCTCTTGCAGCAGGACTGGTCAAAGGCAGGTCACTATGAGCAGACAGTTGCTACCCAGCAGCCCAGGACTGAGGCTGCAGAGCCCTCTGTTGGTATGGGAGGGAATGGAATGATTCGCCCTGAGGATCCATACAGGGTCAGAATGATTTCTAAAGACATCAATGCCAAGGTACCTAGAAAATTATTTATTTGGTAGGAATCTATTGACCTTTAGACTCTAACCTAACCTAACCTAACCTAAATAGTTTATTTATGGTTACATTTGTGCCATATTTAAATCAGCAAAATTCACAAAATCACCAACATTCGGTACATCACAAACACACAAATATTTAAGTATGTTTAGCTTTATTGCATACAAACACTAGACATTGCAGGAATGCATCGCTGACCCTATGGGGCAAGTGACAGTTCTGTTTACTGGCCTGAAACTCCCTCACACTGGCTCCGTGCCATCCTTACTATTGAGACTGGGTTCAGAAAGAGCCATTTTGTCAATGAAATGGTCCTCTATTTTTCTGCCTTTTTTATTAGATATATAAATATAATATATTTTTTAATTATTAAATATAATTTAACCATTTGCCTGCCTCTGTCTCTCATTCTATCTGTTTCTCTTAGCATGGGAAGCCGATGTCATCCGCTGCTAGTGAGCTGGCCATGGTTTTGACTCGTGGGTTGAGTGTAGAACAGCAGCAGAAGAGCAGCTGTGACTCTCTGCAGTACTCCAGTGGATACAGTACACAGAACACTACTCCATCCTGTTCAGAAGACACTATCCCCTCACAGGGTAAACTACAATGACAAACATAAGCACATATATACTGTACGCACCCTAAATAGTTGTGAGTTTTGCCCGTATAGGAACAGAAATTGAAATACTTGTCTGTCTCCTTTCGAGAAAAAATATATATATTTACACACTAAAAGACTGACAACTACACATATATGCTCTGTTTCCAAAGATAGTAAGCTGTCTACTCCCTTCATGCAATAAGTAGTTGCCTTGAAGGGATAGTTTACCCAAAAATGAAACTTCTCTCATCATTTATTGACAGTCATGCCATCCCAGATGTGTATGACTTTCTTTCTTCTTCAGAACACAAATTTATATTTTTAAAAGAATTGTTCAGCTCTGTAGGTCCATATAATGCAAGTGAATGGTGAACAAACCTTTTAAGCTAAATAAAACCTTAAAGGCAGCATAAACACAATCCATATGATTACAGTTGTTAAATCCATGTCTTCTGAAGCGATCTAATAGGTTTTGGGTGAGAACAGGCCAAAATACTTGCATTGCATGGACCCACAGAGCTGAGATAGTCTTCTTAAAATCTTAATTTGTGTTCTGCAGAAGAAAGAAAGTCATATATGTCTTGGATTGCATGAGGGTGAGTAAATGATGATTTTTTTTCAATTTTCATTTGTGGGTAAACTATTCCTTTAAGCATCCTAACTAAAATTGAACCTAAAAAGTGACTGATTTGGAATGCTCTACTTAGGCAGCAACTCTTTTCTTCATACAAATAACACTTTTTACATGTAGTGAATGTAAGATTTGACTCACAATTAATTTTTTGTTAGAATCTAGCATTAGCACGTTGCTAAGCACGTTGCTAAGCTAAAGATGTGAAACATACTACTCCATTGAAATAGTGCTTTAGATATACTATTTAGGCAAGTATGAATATTTGGATGCAGGGTTTCTCTCAATTGTTCGACATCTTGGATGGAGTTTTTCACTGAGCTCGTTGCAATGCATTATGTAATCGCCTTCTCCTCAAAGGATACATGCAGTGCTGCCTTATAAGTTGGCGAGAAGAAAGCCTGAAAATGCTGTCCTCATTGGTGCATTACTATATACACTCGATTTTGGAACAGAGACACAATTTCATAAATGTATCATCTGTATTCGAAGGACACATTGTCTGTAATGATAAAAGATTAAAGAACACAGACAAAGAGGATACGTTTTTTGAAAAACCCACATAGTTTAATGTCATCCTCTCATCCCCCACTTTCTTTGCAGGATATGAATATGATTGTTACTCTATGAATGGGGATGCTGATAACGACTCACAGACTGACTTTGACAAATCCTGCACAGTCCCTCGCCATAGTAACTTGGCTCAGAACTACAGACGTATGATCCAGTCCAAGAGACCTGCCAGCACTGCTGGACTGCATGGAGGATTGGGTGCCCAGGGTGCCACCTCAACCAAAGGAGGAGGAAGTGGAAGTGGTGCCATATCTTCAGGAACAGCCACCATTCGCAGAACCCCTTCTTCTAAAACAAATGTGAGACGCACTCCTTCCAGTGTGGGTCCAATCCCAATTCGACCACCTATTGTCCCTGTAAAGACCCCCACTGTCCCGGACTCACCTGGATTTCCTAGCCCTCCCCCGGAGCACAATGGAAGTGAAGAAAGCTTGTACAATGACGACTCATTGGAAATTCTAGAGTACAAGGCCTCTCCCAAGCGAATGAGTCTGCCTAATCCATCTTGGGGTGCTGGAGGTGGGCAAGAGAGGAGCATCTATGCCCAGCAACCTGGAGCTATGGGCTTCAGCTCTGAAGAAGACCAGATATTAGCGGCCAACCGCCACAGTCTGGTGGAGAAGATTGGAGAGCTGGTTGCTAATGCTCATGCTCTTGGTGAGGGCCAGTATCCATTACTTACAGACCCCCAGCCCAACCAGGACAACCATCAGGATCAAGAGCCCGGCCAGAATGGAGCAGACATGCTGAAGACCATCCGCAGAGGGGTGCGTCTCAGAAAAGCGGTCTGCAATGACAGATCGGCTCCCAGGATCATGCGATAGCCTAATACTGCTTATACAGCCAGGTTTATTCCTACAGACTCTGCAAATAAAGAGTAACGCTATATAATGTAAAAATATGACAAGATGGTGATTTTTTTTTTATAAATACAGTGTTAAAATCTGGCATTTAACCCATGAAAAGCCAGTATTGATGTTACATGTTGAGTGTATATGGACACTATACCCTTGTGGACTGTTGTTATTGTAGGTATATTCAACAGAGTTGGACTGATATCTTGATGACGGGCATATTATGATGGAAATCTTATGACCTGAAGGATGAGAATGTAAAGTTTTAAAATGTGTATTAACATGCTAGTTACACCAGTAGTTTCTTTTTGGAGTCTCAATTTGTTATGACTATGTTCTTCATTGTGATACTTCTATGTAACTGCTATGTTAAGAGGTTCTTGAGAAATTTCTCTTCTTGCGTGTAACTGTTCAAAACCAAAGTCTTGTTCTTAACTGAATAGCTGTTGGAAAAAGCACAAAATGGCTTATACCGCAGCACAGTCTCAGATGGACCACACAATCAAATCACCGCACATGCTGTAAACTGCCAAATAAAGCACATCGGTTGTACTAGACCAGAGTATAGAGATTTATTTTTTACACAAAAGTTGTATTTCTGCATGTTCAGAAACCAAAATTCACTTTGTAAAATGTGCTATCAACTGTTATTCAATACATTTAGGAATTGTCCAGCAGAGGGGGTTAGTTGCTTAATATATACAGCAGAGACGCTATTGTACAACAATGCACCCCTTATTTTCACTATTAGGGTCTCGAGAAACCTGTCAAGAACTTGTCCTAGACATATATTCAATGTACTACATATACAAATTATACTATATACAATATACTATTGTAATACTGTACTAATCACTATTGAGAATAACAAACTATTGTAATACTGTACTAATCACTATTGAGAATAACAAACTATTGTAATACTGTACTAATCACTATTGAGAATAACAAACTATTGTAATACTGTACTAATCACTATTGAGAATAACAAACTATTGTAATACTGTACTAATAACTATTGAGAATTCACAAAAGTAAAATGTCCAGACATGGGTAATTAAAGTTTATTAACATGCTTAACTGTCATGAAAATAATGTCACAATGCCATGTTTTCATAATGGTACTAATAATATATTCTAATTGGTCTTTTGATTTTCGGGTGATGTGACCAGGATATTTTACTATAGTTAATAAGGACTACAATAATACCAGCAAAGTGTATTTACTAAATACATATAATGTACATGTTTTTTGGAAACTATACCATGGTACCAATATGTTGTTAGCATTCTACTATGATAGATATGATAGGTTATTTTATGTCTTGTAGAACCATGTCAATAGGATGGTTGGCTTATTTAAACATGACTATCATACAGTATAATATACTGTATATCAAAAGTACCATTATATTGCCATCTAAAACCATTACATCACCATAGTACCACCATGTAAGTGTCATATTCAGCACTTCCTTGTGTTACCTTGAGGACACAATGCAGGATATTGATATTGCATTATATTACCTCAGGGATAGTTCACGTAAAATTTAAAATTCTCTCATAATTTACTCACCCTCATGCCATCCCAAATGTGTATTTTCTTTCTTCAAATTAACAAGAACCAAATTTTGTTGAAAAAATATTTCAGCTCTGTTGGTCCATGCAAGTGAATGGTGACCAAAACTTTTAAGTTTCAAAAAGCACATAAAGGCAGCATAAAAGTATTCCATAACACTCCAGTGGTTAAATCCATCTCCTGAAGCAATATGATAGTGGGTGACAGATCAATATTTAAGTCTTTATATTAGTTTATTAGTTATATTATTTAATATTTCACTTTTTTACTACAATTCTCCACCTTTGACCAGTTCCGAACAGTAGGGGGCTAGAGGAATCCCCAAAAGAAAAAGAAGAAAAAAAAAAAAAGATTGTGAAGTGAAAGTGAAAGTTGAGATTTATAGTAAAAAAAGGACTTAAAAATGTATCTGTTTCTCACCCACACCTATTATATTGCCTCAGAAGATATGGATTAAACCACTGGAGAATTACTTTCATGCTGCCTTTATGTGCATTTTGGATCTTCAAAGTTCTGGTCACCATTCACTGCATTGCAAGGACTACGGTGTTGAGATATTCTTATAAAATCATCTGGGATGGGAGTTTCATTTTTGAGTGAACTATCCCTTCAAAATTAGTTTAGTTGATGAAGGCTGATTTAGTGGTGTTACATTCGATTTTTACATCCTTTGGTAGGCTATAAGATTTAGATTTCTCTCAATGTGTTCCAAAGCAAAATAAATGTATGCACATAACTGGACCAAGAGTGGTGAGGTGTGTTCTCAATTACTATAATAATAATAATAATAATAAATAATAATAATGTATTGCCATGTCAACAAGTTGATAGGAATTTGTCTTGGTACAACTCTCAGACAAAAATGACAGACATCAAAAGTACACCAACAGTCCCCAACAACAATACGACATTAGACCAGAACCCTGCAGACATTATATAAAAAAAATGTTTTTAAAAAACCTTACGTCCCAGAAAGTGCACAGTGCCTGCAGTTAGTAAGGTGCTGCTAGCAGTCAGTGCAAATTCAGAAGTCTAATAGCCAGAGGGAAGGTGCTATCTCTGAAGCGTGATGTGGAAGTCTTAATGCTCCTATATCTTCTTCCTGATGGGAGGAGATTGAAGAGATGGTGAGCAGGGTGAAAATGGTCTGCTATGATGCTTTTAGCCTTTCTGATTATTCTAGTGGAGAAGAGAGAAGATAGTGAAGGGAGGCTACAGCCTATGATTTTTGAAGCCCTGCGTACTTTTTCCATCCTAGTTTTGTCCTGAGCTGTTGTATGACCGAACCAGACAAGCATGGAGAAAGTGAGGACGCTTTCAATAGTTGACCTATAAAGTGGGTCATGGCAACTCGGCTGACACCAAACTTTTTGAGCTGCCGCAAGAAGTGGAGTCGTTGATGTGCTTTACTGATCTTAATATTAGTGTTAAGCTCCCATGATAGGGATTCCTGGATTGTAGTCCCAAGGAACTGGAAGGAAGTGACCCTCTCAACCTCCACCCCATTTATGCAGAGCATAGGGAGGAGACTAGAGGTCTTTCTAAAATTCACTACCAGTTCCTTTGTTTTTAAAATGTTAAGTGACAAATTAAAACTTTCGCACCATTTCACCAGCCCCTCCACTATTTAACAGGTCCTGGTAGTTCTTTTGATCTTTTGCAATCTACTTTTCTTTATCAAAACTATCTTGGGGGCCCAAGATCACCCGCAGCTGGGCTTTGATCCATCGGTGCGATTCAATCTAATTGATGGGAGAAAGAGCCGGAGACGGGCAGAAGGAGGCGTTTGATTTGGCAGCTGGAGATCGTGAGAATGAGGAGCAGCAAAAGCCTCGGCCTCAGACACTCACTCACTCATCACCTCCCCGTCATCCCCCCCTTCTTGATGGACGGGACCCCCACACTCCGCTCCGGGCTACACATACAGGGATGTGACACTGGTGCGCATCCCGCCGTCAGTCGCGCAGCAAAGTGGCACGCGTGTCATCTTCCCTGACAGACGCGCTCGTCTGCATATCCACGCTCCTCCGCTGCAAATGCGGGACATGACTGTATACTGATGGATCCACGTCACAAACAAGACAGCGCAGCAGAAATAAACACATCTTGAGCAATGCGATCTGATCTGGATGATAGGGGGTGTACAGAGTAGACACAGAGAGCACTTTACGCACACAGAGACACTTGGGTAATAGCTTTGTTTAGCCCCTTTTCTGCAGTACTGCATTTGGTATAGAATTTGGTATTTAAACATATGTCTATTAGGTTATTAGTGTTTTTGAGCCGATTTGATCTTTTGTTGTCATGTTAAATAGCCATGCAGTGGCTATGAGAGAGGCTAGTCTCTCATATTGTCAGTGGGAATTGACATAAGTGTGTTTAAATGGATTTCTAGATTTCTTTGAGTATCATTAGGGCTTAGAGCAGACATGATCTTTTGTTGTCATTTTATATGAAGTGACAATATAGGTCTACATGAATGCATAATAGAGAAGGCAGCAGGCCAATACAGCAGTAATTACAGTAATGTACATTAGTTGACATTGACGACAGTGTTTATGTGTAGCTACATCTAACTCTGATTATTAGGTTTCTGAGCATATTTTGAACAGAACTTTTGTTGTTATGCTAACATGTTACAGTAGGTTGTATTGGTTTACAACATTAGTTAAAATAAATTAACAATGAACAATACCTTTTCAGCTCTTATAAATCTTGGTTATGTACATTTCAGTGTATACTAGTACATTTTTCAAATTGAAAGTTGTATATGTTGACATTAGTTAATGCATAATGAATAAACATGCATGAACTAACTATTAATAATTATATATTTTTTATAAATTAACATTAAACAAGATTAATAAATGCAGTAAAAATATAAAGGGTTTAAAGCAAATACAATCTTTGTTGTCAGTTTTGCAGTTTGATCATTGATTTTCTTTCTTCTAATGAATTAGTCAATATTGTAAACTTAGGTGCGGCTTTCTTCTCCACTGCAGTTGGGGATATTTTTGGAGACACGAATCAAAGGCTATTAAAAATAAGAGCTCTGCTGATGAGAAATAATTATTTTGTTCTTTCAAAAACACAGTCATTGATATAAACTTGCTGACTGATGCTGATGCTTTCAATACCTCAGAGATCAATGATGAATTACTGCAGACACACAGCGCTGAGCATGCAAATATGTCCAGCTACACTCTGATATTGCAGCAGGGGAGGACAATGTGCTTACATCTAAAAAAAATAAATAAAAAGAAAGACTGTCTCACTCTGCATTAATTTCTCTCTTGAGGGGATTAATACTTAGCCTGATTAATGTTTAATCTACTGCATATGCTTCATATATTTTTTGTTTAAGCTAATACATATATTCATATTGTGTAGTATGTACTATTGCACTGCAAAGCTGTTTGGTGTGACTAAGAATATCTTTTCTTTAAAAGTTTTTAAACATCATTACAAATTTGATATAATTATTTAAATTAATGTAGAGGGAGGAGCTTTGTGATCCTTTGTTACTGTTTACTCATATCTGTCTTTTTTCATTTATTTATGTATCCCTTGTCAATGTACATAATTTTAATCTGGAGAGAAAAGTAGCTTTTAAAAGCACCTCAATTGTGAGAAAGATTGCTGTAGGGTCATAGAAAAATATATTGGCATTTATTTTATTTCAATTTTTATAGTCATTATGCAACAAAAATACAACAAAATTTTATAATGCAACTCTGTAGGTGCAAGGCAACATGTAAACAACTCATACAGAAAGATATGTGACATAACCATGCAATTGTTAGCAAATATTTAGACTGTACAGTATGTCATTGGAAATAACAATGTACAGTATATTAAAGGGATAGTTCACCCCAAAATGAAATTCTCTCATTTACTCACCCTCATGCATTCCAGATATGTATGACTTTCTTTCTTCTGCTGAACACAAATGAAGATTTTTAGAAGAATATTTCAGCTCTGTTGGTCCATACAATGCAAGTGAATGGTGACCAGAACTTTGAAGCAAAAAAGCACATACAATCATAAAAGTAATCCATAAAACTCCTGAAGATAATCCATACAATATCTTTTGAAGCTATATGATAGGTGTGGGTGAGAAACAGATCAATATTCAAGTCCTTTTTTACCATATATCTACACATTTGACCAGCCCCGACCAGTAGGAGATGATTTGCTCAAAGAATGCCAATTGCCAAATAAACAAAAGAAGAAGAATTTATAAGTGAAGGTGGCGACCCACACCTATCATATCCCTTCTGAATTGTGGAGTCATATTAATTATTTTTATGCTGACTTTATGTAATTTTTGAAGATTCAAAGTTCTGGTCACAATTCACTTGCATTGTTTGGACCAAAAGAGCCGAGATATTCTTCTAAAATGTTTTATTTGTGTTCTGCAGAAGTAAAAAAGTCATACACATCTGGAATGGAATGAACAAATGACAAGAGAATTTTCATTTTTGGGTGGACTGTCCCTTTAAATATATATTGACTCTAAACAATATATGAACAATGGTATTAGTGTGAAAAAATGGTAGGCCTATATAAAATGCAGTTTTGTAATAGTGGTGAAGTAAAGCATTAGTATTTAGCGGTGCAGCATTGATAGAAAGATGCTGTTCGAATAGATCAGATGACAATGGGGGACAAACCAGAATCTAGCTTATGCAACAGCTCAAAGGAAGAAACTGTTCCTGAGCCTTGTGGTCTGTGTTCGAATATATCTGTACAAGCTTCCAGATGGCAGGGAAGAAAACAGACTGTAGCTGGGGTGTGTGGAATCCCTGATGATCTGGAGAGCTCTTTTCCGGCAGCGACGGTTGTTGAGGTCTTCGATGGCCAGCAGCCGAGTCCAGTGACGCACTGGGCAGTTTTGACTACCCGCTGAAGGGCTTTCCGGTCTGAGGATGTGCAGCTGTCATACCAGCCTGTGATGCAGCTGGTCAGAATGCTCTCAAGGAGCTGGGTAGAATGGAGTTGGAGATGAGTAGAAAAATGTTCCAATAGGCACTATGTTGTCCATTAAATTAATCTTCTCCTTTATTATTATGCTGTGATGGATTGACACGCCTAATACCAGATTTGTGTACTTGGTGTTTGAGGTCATTTAATTTTATTCCATCATTTAGATTATGCATGTGTGCTTTACATAATTATGGAAAAATTAATACATTTATTAATATAATAATATATACGTCCTTATATGTCCACGGATGTGCTTTTTCATTTCTTTGTTTTTATAAACTGTGTGTGACAAAATGATGTACATGTTTGCTATTGGAGAACTGATATGCATTTTGTCCTCCAAAATAGCTACAAATCAAGTTAAACTACTCTTTCAGGAAGGGCAGGTAATTGCAGAAATGCATTTATGTCAACGATGATGGGTTTTTGTGAAAATATCCTCCAAATCTCTTAAGTACTCCTATCATCTCAATGAAAACACTCAACCTTGAGGCTTGGTCTCACAGTCTTTAGACTGGTTTAAAAGACATGGAATACACCTTTTAAAATATACATTTCTTTTTTACTACAGTGAACATTTCTTAGAGTTAATTTCTGTATAGCGCTGATTCTTGAGATTAAAGTTCTTTTTTTAAATATGTGTTTTTTTAATATATTCAATTAATTTCAAATGGATATATTTGTAGACAAATGTCTCAGCTGACAAACCATGTAAGGGAACAGGTTTTTATAAAAAAAGCTTTTTTCATAACTCACATTTTATTGTGATTTGTGTCAACTCTGTCAGACACGCTAAAAAGCATGTTATTTTTAATATGATTCATCCAACAAGACTAAAAATGGTGTTCAGTAGAGCAGATAAGTGATCAAATGGGATGACAGAGTTGACATGTGAAAGCTGTGACCGTAAGGACTTAAACATTGTTTGTTTAAAAATATGAAAAAAATGTCAAACTTACCGGACCACGTGTCCTGATGCATCCACCATGAGCAGGAAGTGGGAAAGAGGTCCTTAGAGTTAAAGCTGATTAATTAATAAATAATAATGACACTGTCTGATTAATTCAGGATTATAAAACAATCTGATGGAGATGAGGACACAACCTTTAATAGACCGTTTTCTATGGAAAATATAATTTAAATTTACTTTACATATTGTTTGATATTTTACAGTTTCCTTACTTTCATTTGAAATTCATATTTATGAATTTGTTAAATTTTTAAACACATTGTTTGGCAGTTAACATTGTGACCTCTTGCTGAAGACAGGTTAAGTTGCATGTTCTTCCAAGTATAGAACATGCATTTAAAGAAAAATTATTATGAAATTATTGAAGGAATACATGCCCTGAGTTTACACATTTCCTTTAAGATTGAACCTTTTCAGTATTTTTATTGTTATGAATTTCTTGATTTTTAACATAAAGAGGACTTTTATATAGGACATTGTGGCATGGGGGGCGTGGTCATGTGTCGGTCTGCGGGAGAGAGAGAGCGGTAAGGCTTGGCACCACTGTAGACTTGTTTGTTTGGGGGGAAGGAGGTTGTCTCCTGACTCCTCCATCACCCCAACCAAACAAGTCTACAGTGGTGCCAAGCCTTACCGCTCTCTCTCGCCTTACCGCTCTCTCTCTCCCGCAGACCGACACATGACCACGCCCCCATGCCACAGACATGTTTTGTCCCTTATCTCCAAAAAATCACTGATTGGCACATACCTTAAAGTCTTGACCAAAAAAGAGCTATTTAAAATTTCCACTCTTATTGCTGAGGAAAATGAGATCAGTTGACCTTTTGTAAAAATATGCCCCAAAAGCAAGAGGTAAATGATAATGTATACAAAAATGTCAAATCATACAAACAAATATTGTAACTTGAATCATATACATAAATACGTATACAATTATATGTTGTTACATATTTAAAATCCACCTTCACTCTGTTTACATTGACTGAATGTATGCAAGTGTGGTTTTGTGATCAATAACAAAAATATGATGATCTTGAATTTTAGTTTGTAGAATTGAATTCACAAACCTTTATCAAATTTAAGAGGATCTAGGTGTTTCAAGCATACAAAACCACTGCTAGGAAAAACACACATTTGTGTACTTGCTCTTTTGTATCAAAACTTGAGTTACTTAGACATAGTCATTGTGACAACTAGCCCCGGTGTCCCTTAAAATTGACATGTAACATCTCTTCTAAACTTGCAGAAAGAATAAGATACACACACACACTTTTCTCTCTCATTTCCTCTCCCTGCCTCATCCATCACCAAAAACGCAGGACAGGCCTATCTGAAGATGGAGTTGACGTGTCTCGGACATCATGTCTACTGTCAGACGTGTAAGCTGAGAGACAGGGATGGCAAGGCCGGTGAAGCCCCAGTGAGCAGGAGGGGTCATCCTTCAACACAAAGACAGGCTGAGAGACAGCCACATAGCACACGTCTCTAAATGACAGCCTGTCACTGGCAGGAGATCCACCATACGGCTCTGTCACCTCTCACCTGACTGAACTCGGCCCACTGTACTCTCTCACTGAGAGGAGACTTGCGTCACTGTCAAACTAATGGTGGTTAAAGGTGAGAAATTTACATTTTTGCCATAAGCCCCATCTGTACATTTATATTTTAAGATCAAGACTTAATTATCTATTCAGAACTGTCTATGACCATGCCTCTGCTGTCATCTGAGAGAGGAAGCTTAGGGAGGAAGTTATGTGGATTAGTGGAAATGTGAATGTGGTTTCTCAGTGATAACAGCATAAATGAAATGTCTTGTGATCGAGGAGAACAGAGCTAGTTGTCACATGTTTAGCTCTGGTGAATATTTAAGGTTATTTTAAGTCAACTTCTGTATAGGCACCAGTGCTGGGTAAGTTACTCAAAAAAGAAATCCACAACAATTCTCTAAAATTGTAATACATTTATTTTACTAATTCATAAAAGTAATCGCATTACTGATTATTTTGAAGTTACTTTCTAAAACACTTTTCACAGAAAATGTTTTTTTTCTGCTCAACGATTTCTAAATAATGTCTCTACATCCTCTGTTTAAGTCGCACACAAATCACACTTAGCACCACATGCTTCTCCTTTACAAATGCCTTACTCCCTGTCACAGAAACAGAAGTACATATATTAACATAATTCATGTTTTAAATGTATGCTAAATAATATTACTTTAGAAATATGTGTAACCCAAGTCACCTAATTGGGTACTAATATACATTACTTAAAGTAACTTCATTTAAATGAATATTCAGGTTCAGTACAAGTTAAGCTCAATTGAAAGCATTTTTGGCATAATGTTGATTGCCACAAAAATGTATTTCGACTCATCCCTACTTTTCTTAATAAAAAAACAAAATAAATTGAGGTTACACTGAGCCACTTACAAAGGAAGTGAATGTGGCCAGTTGATGTAATGTCAACAAACCCTAAAAACCTTAAAATGACGGTAAAAATAATGATTTAAACAACTTTACAGCTCAAAAAATAAAAAATTTTAACAGAAGAATTAAAGTAAGTGCTTTTATAAAATTGTACGTTTCACATTTCTGTGTTTAAACCCTCCAAAAACTTGGCCCCAATCACTTCCATTTTAAGTACTTCACTATAACCTTGATGTTTGCTTTTTGTTAAAGAACAGGAGTAATGATTCAAAATAAATTTTTGTGGTAATCAGCATTCTGCTGATTGTTGTCAACTGAGCTCAACTTGTATCTAACCATATTCCTTTAACTTTTATTAACTTCCCCAAATATTAGTGGATTAAGCACAACTAAAAGCACTATAAGTTACCTTGATGTAGGACAATTGACAATCATGAGTCGCCATGTACTAAAGCCATTCTACCAGCAAGGTACAGTTTGCTAACCTTGCCGCGAATCCCGTGCCGAGAATGATTAACAATCATGCCATGCCGAACTGTGCTCATGTGGAAATGCTATAGTAACCATTCTGTACAGTGCTCAGGACCATTCAGTCCGATGGTGGAAAAGAATGCTATAGTCTTGTGACTTCCCCGTGTGATAACTGTAGCCTCCTTATTGCCCAAAGGGGCCAAACACATGCACAAAGTTTCCTATTATATTCTAATGAAACATACAGGTTTCATATTGTTTTAATGGATGCAATACTCATTTCATTTTACAGCCCACTGCAGTTTCACTGAATTATTGAGGAGTTAAGAACAAACATCCTGATTGTGCCATTGATCAAGGAATGAGCAATGCTTCCATGGGATAAGGTGTGTAATCTCTCAGCTGGATCAATACTGAGTCTCAATTTATTGCTAAAAGCAGTAATTGTGATTACTTCAGTTTGTTTCAATAAACAACATTTTATTCTCTTTTTGTTTTTAACACTTAAAAAAACACATCCAGTTTCTGACATCCCCAACACCTCTCCTTATATCTTTTCAAAACAGATTTGTGAGTCTATCCAAAACAAATAACCAGAGTTGGAGAAGGTGAGCCATGTTGTTTTGACACACTGTTAGAACATGATGTTACAGGGTCAGACACCTGACTTGGGAAAAAGGTCATCTGTTCATCATAGATCAAAGTGGAGGACAGCACCTCTCAAAACAGTGGCAGAGAGAGGGCAGGAGGAGAGAAAATCAAATCTTCACAATGGGACTGATGGACATGTGGCTCAAATACACCCTTCTGTGAGCTGTAGGGAGGGTGGGTGTCCTGCTGGCAGATGTCCCTTCCAGTTTTAGATGCTGTTTGACAAGCTTTGCTATGAGGTGGGGAAGACCAAAGAGGTCTGGGAATTGAGTCAGACTTGGCTCCTTAATGTTTGCCTTGACATTGATGTAGAACAACACAAACGAGAAGAGAGAGACAAATTTGAAATGCATGAAACTTAAAACAAGCATGCCATAGACAGACAGACAGACAGACAGACAGACAGACAGACAGACAGACAGACAGACAGACACATAGATAGATAGATAGATAAATAGATAGATAGATAGATAGATAGATAGATAGATAGATAGATAGATAGATAGATAGATAGATAGATAGATAGATAGATAGATAGATAGATAGATAGATAGATAGATAGATAGATAGATAGATAGATAGATAGATAGATAGATAGATTTTGTTTCATAGTATAAAATTTCTGTTTGGTCTTGGCCAAAGTGAGCAAGCCCTCTCAATGGGACATTCAGTAAGGACCAATGCAAGGATGTCACAGACAGACCTTGGCTTGCTTTTGATTTATGTTGCTCTAAAAGTAAAAATCAAAGATCCTCTCTAATGCAGCACTGTGGCAGTCAGATGATATATGATGCATCCGAGCAGTTAAATGAGAGCACTATGTCTCTGCCTGAGTTTTAATGGCACAGTCTGGACTCTGCCCCTACATCTGAATGAGTTTACAGTACTTAAAAAGACATTCTCAGACAGTGCTGATTTGTAAAAGAAATGCTTAAGGGTGAGCTTAATAATTTGCTCATTCAGTGGGGTTACTTGTAAGACTGTTTGCAGAAAAGGAAATACAGTAGATAAACAGACAAATGCACCACAAACTGTTCTTTCGTTGTCTTTTCTTTTCTCTATTAGACCTAAAGGAGCAGAAACAGAATCTGCTGTTGGAGCCTTGCTGAGCAATTAATTGGACCAAACAACAACAACAACAAATAATACCTTGAATTGGGGCAGAAGGTTGTTTCTGGTGTCATTATTATTTAATCTAATGATTAGGTAGCAATTTACAATAAGGTTCCATTTGTTAACATTAGTTAACAAAATTAGTTAACATGAACTAACAATGAACAATATTATTACTAATGGGCCGGAGTCAATTATTCTGCTTATACCACGGTGAAAAGGAGTCAAATGGAAAGGAGGAGCCGAGAACTGCCTTGACAATATAAATAATAGTTTTAATGATAAACTTAAAAAGATACAAACACACACATGACGGACATGTCCGTAAACTATCTCTCTCTCGTCGCACCACTGTCTGCCATCGGCCTTTATCCCTCTCAGAGGCTTAATTAGCCTGATAAGGGACCTGGGGCCGGTTGCATAAACATAGCCATTAACTTAAGACTGTATCTAACAGTTAGTTTGACTAGCTAAAGATGCCATAGAAAGCCTGTTGCATAAAACAAGCTCACAGTTGTCTTTAGTAAGACAGTCTAATTTGCATTGCATTGTGGGAAAAATAAGACACTGAACAGCTTAAAAAAAATGGCCGACAGTGGACGCTCAATCAATTTTTTATTCGCTGAGAATATTTGCCTATTAGAGGACTACAGTGCTTCAAAATGTATTTTAATTAACACATTTAGTGATTTAACCCAAAACATTTTGTTACCATTTTTTAAGTCAAAGTCTTCAACCAAGTCTCAACTCAAGCCGCTTTCAGCCCCCACTGGCTCAGCTGACAGTTATTTTCAATGGCAAAATGGAATGTAAACAAAAGTTAGCCTGAGGTGTGCTGTCTTACATTTTGGTCTTTAATTAGAATGATCTAAGTTTTTATGCAACTGACTGAAAAAATTAAGACCAACATTTTAGACAACTAACTAGTAAGACTAGTCTAAAACAGTTTTATGCAACCGGCCCCGGGTGTGTATAATCACGACCCGGCCCCGCCCTCCACCCTGCCACACACGGTTAACACACATTAAGACACCATTCAGGGTTTTATCTCAAGACATTTTCTGGTTTTCGGCCCTAAAACGCTCTCGTGAGTAACTAATTTATTCCACCACGGGTTCAGCGTCTTGCTCTGATACTGCTCAAGCCTTCATTGCTAGTTTGTAAACATCAATTTAGAACAATCAATGGAGGACATCGAGGCTCGCGCTGCTTTACTGGAGCACTTACTGGAGTACCAAGTTAGTGCATTTGTGCGTGTGTGAGTGTTTGTGTGTGAGATTGTTTTTAAGGGATAAAAAGAGAGAAACTCAGAAACTGAGAGAGATCACCAGTGGGATTACCTTTATTTGTTGTAGCTCTCGTCAGCAGTAACATTGCTTCAAAATCGCAAAGATGTACACTGCTATTCAAAAGTTTGGGGTCACATGACTGAAATTTTCTCATGATCTTAAAAACCTTTTGATCTGAAGGCATATGCTTAAATGTTTGAAATTAGTTTTGTAGACAAAAATATAATTGTGCCAACATATTAATTTATTTCATTATAAATCTACAATAAAAAAATAAAACAAAGGTTTTTGAAATGGATGACTTAATAATAAAGAAAAGCAGCCAATAACTGCCCAGCATATAGATGGGATCTCCTTCAATACTGTTTAAAAAGCATGCCAGGGTGATACCTCAATATGTTGGTTGAGAAAATGCCAAGAGTATATTTCTGCAAATTCTATAGAAAAGGTGGCTACTTTGAAGATGATAAAATATAACATAGTTTTAGTCGCAACATAATTCCCGTAGTTCCATTTCTGTTACTTTGGAACTATAGTTCCATAGTTTTAATGACTTTACTATTATTCTAAAATGGGGGGAAAAGAATAATAAAGAATTAGTAAGTGACCCCAAATTTTTGAACGGCAGTATAAGTTTAAGCACTTCTCAGCAGCAGCAAGTGTCTCCATATTTCCGATGGAAACCTTAACAACTGATTTGATACTGAGATGCTGGTGACTGACATGATGGCTCTATTTCTCACTCCGGAGTAAATGTGTGCGTAATGCGTATATGTGTGTGTGTGAGAGAGAGCTTAAGAGAGGGGGAGGGGGAGCGCGAGGGTGTTTCCCACAGATATTTCAGATAATATATTAACTGTTGCATTGATCAAGTGTATCTAGCTTTAATACAGCTCAAGCCTTTGTTGCTAGTTCAAAAACGTCACTTTAGAACTAGCGATGGATGTTGCGCTGCTTTTCGAGTGGGGTAGGGGTGCTTTTCACTATAGCTATTTGAGGCCGATTAGGCAAGATACATTGAAACATAAAAAGTTTTACATAGTGAAAGTTATTTTGGATAATAGAAACTGTTGTACTGATCAAGTCACGGGGGGAGACAGAAAGAGAGGGAGCATAAGGATGCTTTTCAATTGAAATTTAAATAAATGTAGGATATTATAGACATTGTTTGTCATTTTTATCCGATGTACTTAACCAATGTCTTAATTGGTTATTTTTCTGTAGTAGCCTGTAGGGTTCTTTGAAATAAATGAAATAATTTGGCAAAAGTGATATGGAACCGTAATGGTCAAGACCTGGAACTACTTCATAGCAGTGCGTTTACTTGAAAATAATTGAACACCTTAGAACGTCTGTCAGCCAATCAGATTCAAGCATTTAACAGCCCCGTGGTATAAACAGTTATTATTCTTATAACCATATTGTGGAAAAATATACAATTACATAGAATATTTGATTTAATATTTTACTTTAAAAATCAGAAATAAATGACTAAGTATAGTACCAGATGTATTGTATACATTCTGTAAAAAGCGGATGACACCTGGGACAAGTTTAGCTACTCCAAGGGGCTTCTTACCCCATGTGGCGGGTCATCTTGCCCAGCAGTGGGGTAAGATGGCCCCTTTTCATAATTTTTCATTTTGTGCATTGACAAAAAAATGAGAAAATGTTTCTATTTATCTTCGATGATGCATCATCATCATCCTCCTGAACATATATAATGCACATTGATCTTAAGGAGGGCGTCTTACCCATCTCCCCCAAGCATAAGTCAAACTGAAGTCTTTGTGCATTGCGTGACGTCTCGCTGTTTTGTCAACGACGTGCGCGTTGCGTTTTTAAGACGGCGTGGCGAATTAAAAATAGGTTTACAACTCGTCTCAAACCCCAATCGTCCGTCTAGCTGTTTTTGAACTCATAACACATACTGTGTGAACGCCCCCTTACTCTCTGCGTTCGGTGGGAAGCCGTGCACTTTTGAGTGACGTGACAAACTCGTAGCGAGCGACTAGGCGTTTGCTGTTTTGCCGCGGCGCGCAGTTCTCATCATCACTCCAGCGGACGGACTCTAAACAAAGATTACTTATGAAGACGGAGCATCTGATCTTTCTCGAAAGCCAAATGTGTTGTGGCGTAGCTTTTATGAATGCGCTGTACTGTTCTCAAAAGGCGACACGGCTGACTGGGAGCATATAGTTGAATCAGATCCGTGTTTATTATAGATATAGCCAATATTTGTGCAAGAATGCCGAGAAGAAAACAGCAGGCGCCGAGACGTGCTTCAGGTAAGTACATCTGTAACAGACGAACAGTTGAATAGATTGTATTTAGATGACTGTAGGCTGCTAGTTAGTATTTTTCTTCCTCTTGTGGGATTTCTAACTTTAACTCATTATTTACACCTCGTTTGCATGATATTTAAATAAAATGGGGCAATATCGTGGGATAACCATTTGTAATTGCCTGTATTTTAATAGTTAACACGTTTTCTTACTACTCATTTGAGTTAATCATCTTTAGTTCATGTGGTACTGTGGCTATAAACACTCCTAACTTCTTTAAAGAGGGGGAAAACATTGAAACCCCTTTCATGTTAACTAAAACGATATCAGTCTGCTTAATAGAATAGATCCAAACCTATTATTTGAAAGAGGAGGAGTTCTTGGGCGTTTTATACATTTACAGCAGAGCTCTTTGTAGTAGAGATACAAAGCCATTATTATATGACTTCGCTGTTTGTGTGTGCGTGTTTGAGGGAGAGATGATGTGGAGTTTAATGGAGGGGTATGGCTTGCTCTGTTAGACTGGCCTGTCAGAACAGCTTTGTCTCATGTTGGATTTAATTGTTATCCTTGTGACAGCCTCATCCATCAAAGGCTTTAATGGTCAATCAGAGCAAGGCCATGTGAGTGCTCTCCTTCTTTTTCCCACAAGCCTGCCTGGGCTTTTATATCATCAGTATGCTCCACCAATCTAAACTCATGCTCATGGACGTGTTGTAGACAGAGTGGTGACTGTGGTTACAAGTATGAGTTTATGGTTTACAGGTATGAAGACATTTGGTGATGTGGTTTCATACTTTTTTTCCTATTCAAACCCACTTTCAACTGTTGTTTACTTAAAAAAAAAAAAAAAACTGGGTATATTACAATACATTAAACTTAATCAGTAGCCTGGTCTTTTAGGTTTTGATAAAAGGTTTCAGAGGATGTAGTCTTTAGCAATACACTATAAATGAAAATGCTATCATCATTTACTCACCTTTATGCTATCCATGACATGTGAATTTCTTTCTTCTGCAGAACACATATGAAGATTTTTAGAAGAATATTTAAGCTCTGTTGGTCCAAACAATGCAAGTGAATGGTGACCAGAACTCTGAAGGTCCAACAAGGCATCATAAAATTAATCCTTATGACTCCAGTGGTTAAATCTATATCTTGAGAAGCGAGATGATAGGCGTGGGTGAGAAACAGATCCATATTTAAGTCATTTTTTATTGTAAATCTACACATTATCTTCCACATTCAGCCACCTACTGGTTGGGGCTGGTCAAAGGTGGAGATTTAAAGTAAAAAAGTACTTAAATATTGATCTGTTTCTCACCATCACCTATCATATTGCTTCAGAAGACATGGACTCTTCTAAAAATCTTTGCGTGTGTTCTTTAGATGAAAGAAATTCATACACATCTGGGAAGGCATTAGGGTGAATAAATGATGAGAGGTTTTTTTTTTTAAGTGAGCCATCACTTTAAGGTTCATGCAGCTCTCTAAAAGGTAATATTTAGCATTAGCTAATTTGAGCACATCTAATTAGCTGTAAACTTGATGGATTCCTGACAGGTGTAATGATTGGAGATGACAAGCTATGCGTCTGTCACCAAGTCATTTTAGGTTTGTGCTTCCTTGATGTAATCAAGTTGATATTAGCCACTCCTGCTGGCCTTTACTATTGCCTTAACCCAGTTTAGCAACTTTATGTGACAAATTAGGTTTTAGTGCCTGTCTGGAATCTAGATGACCCAAACCATTATTATGAGGAGACAAACATGTGGAACCACCTACAATCTTTCTGAATAAATGGATGTTTTCATTTGTCTTTTAGGATTTGAGCCATATTTGGAATGACAGATAAGACATCAAATCTATTTTGAGAGTTGTACTTTGTTTCAACTCTGTAAGTTAGATCTGTCTATGTCTGTGTGTGGGTAGATAATGTGAGTTAATCGGACACGCCTCTGCAGATCCCATGGGTCATCCTGGCCAAAACCTTCTCACAAACGTCTCATGCTCCCACACAACTTTTGGGTGCAACTCCAGGCCCTGCTCTTTCTCTCTCTCTTTCTCTCTCTCTTTCTCTCTCTCTCTCTCTCTCTCTCTCTCTCTCTCTCTCTCTCTGAGGGTAAAATCAGTGGATGTCAGATCTAAGATGTGAGGCAGGTCATCCGAACAAGAGGCCATCAGTCTTGCGTAGATGTGTCGCAGGAGTCAGGTTGATGGTGGCAGAGATGAAAGGGCAGGAAACCACAGAGGCCCACAATTCCCTAATCCAAAACAGTGTCAACATACCTCTCCAGCCAGGCATGCCTGTAATCACTGCCAACGGCTTGAAACGGCTGGATCCTCATTGATTTGTACAGCGGCTGAACTGTCTTTTGGACAAAAGATTAACCTAATCTTACACATGCCTGCATGCACATTTCACACACAGATATAGGTTGGTGGGCTAGGTGTTATTAATTTATAATGTGTATTATAATTCCTAAATTTGATACAGTCATGGGCAGTTTGTGGTTTACTTTGGAATGGTTTATGATACAAGATTGTCAATTACGTTCTTTCTGTGTTGATGTTTTGACACTCTTAGGGGCCATTCATGCTGAATACGAAGGGCACACAATGGTCAAAAACATCTGTCTATGCATGCTTACATAAGAAAACAATTGGAAAAAATGCATGGATGGACACAAAAACTTGCTCGGTGTGAATGGACCCTTAAGCATCAGTTTTTTCCCATGGTGACTGACAGATCTTTGTGTTTATACAAACCTTTAAAAGCCAAAAGTGATATGCAACTCTTACCTCAAACAGAACTTCTGTTTCTGTGACTTCTCATTTTTTTAAATATAACATTTGGTCTTTAAAATTGCCTATTATTTATTTATTCAATTTTTTAAAACAGGTTGAGCTCAATCAACCGCATTTGTGGCATAATGTTGATTATCACAGAATTACATTTTGACTTGTCCCTCCTTTTCCAAATTGTTGTAGGGTGAGGCACTTACAATCTGTAAAAAGTTAATATACTCACTGCTTCAAAATTATTGCCACAAGACATAAACTATATGCGTGTTAATATGATTTTAGTGTGATAAAATTACTTACTAACCTTTTCTGTGTAAAGTTATTTGCAAGTTTACAACTTCGTTGCCGTTACAATGTGACACCGAAAACATTGTAAGCCTGGTAGATGATTTAAACAACTTTACAGCTCAAATAAAACACACATTTTAACAGAGAAATTAAGGTATGTGCCTTTTTAACGGTTCACATTTCTACCATTATGACACAAATGCTGTTGATTGTACTTGTATTGAACCCAGAATATTCCTTTAAGTTGATTACTACCAAGCTAAACTTTCAAATTCATAACTGACTAAATAAATAGATGCTTCATTCTATCCAAACTGCTCTTTGTGGTTGTAAACTTATATGAATATTACTTTGGTGTGTTCACAATGAAGATATCAATCTTAAGTTAAGAAGTGGAGAATCCATCTCCTTTCTCATGAGAGGTGGCTTTTAGCTTGTGGTCCATTTTAGAAAAATGAGTCAGTCTGGTCCTTGGGGGTCCAGAAACCAAACCCTGGTGGAGAAGATCAACACAATGCCAAACCGTCAATTACCCTTTCAACAGAGCCGTTAATCACGCTGCCACCCTTTACTTCTGGCATCCTGACACATGTCATCTATCATGCAGGCTTTCCGAGATGCAGAGGGAGGAGAGAAGGAGGAGAAATATTGTTCAGATTTCAACAGAATAGGGAGAAAATTGGGAAGAAGTCGACAGAGATGCAGGTCAAATGTTTAAAAGGAAAATGGGGCTGTGATGGAAAAGGTTTGCCATGAAACTAATGGAAAGTGACACAGGCGAGAGAATTCAACAAAATGTCACACTGCTGAGTTAAGCTGTTAAGTCAATATGTCATTGAAAGCCATATTTAGGTTGAGACCTCAGCTGATGACAGATTGAGATTTATTAAGTGTTGAGCAAGTAAAACGGTAAATGTGTTCTAATTTAGGCTAATGCACGCTAATTTCTACTTCAGTGAGGTGTTGTAGTGAGTGACTTAATATTAGGAAAGTCTCTTTGCTCTGCACATTTCCAATTGTATCAACATCTAAACTTGAGATGGGTTGCAATGGTCAGTTAGTCGTTTAAAAAACGACTAGTTGACTGGTGAGGTTGAGTAGTCTTTATATTTATTTATATATATATTAAATTAGGCTGTCGATTTTTAATTGTGAAAATTAATTAGCGCAAGTTATCACACCAATGTAAAAAGAAACAGAGCATTTCAAACTCGAAGTGCCACCTTCATGTCTTTGTGAAACCCAGTCAGCAAGGGACAGTAAACGCTGTTCCGGCTGTGCTGACCTTATTCACTGCAGCGCCATCTTCGATTTTTGACGTGAATGACAACAAAGCTGTACAATCTCTTCAATGGGCTGTACTGCAGTGTAAAGAGTTTTTGGATCATTCGGCAGTCAAAACTTTGAAAAATATCTTTCCAAGAACATTCCGAAAAACAAAAACTCCGGACAACACGAGTTGAAAATCAGATGTGATCAGGAGCATTATACCATTTGTGCTATTGAAGAGATGGTAAGTCTATCCCTCACAGCCTTGTTTTCATTTCCATCAGAAATCAAAGATAGCACTACATGAATAGACTGTGACTCGCAGCAGTGTAGACAACAAACCAACAGCTGATCAAAGGCAGCCAAACGGAGCACAACAGAATGCAGGGTACTTGAGACACGTTTCTTTTTTTTAAATTTCAAACTACATTTAACTTGACACAGCATCCTAAAACCATAGCGTTTATGGATAGAGATGCTGAAAACCAGTGAAACACCAAAAACCTCCATCTGACTTACAGTATGTACATATGGGCCATAAGAACGTGTCCTTTGAGAACAGCCCAAGTCTACCTGGGACAGATTGACAAACTCAATGGAAAAAAGGGATTGCTGTGGACAGCAGGCCAGTGTTGGGCTTATGTTCAATGGTATGTAAATAAATCAAACAATATATTGACTTCTGAAGGCACTTTTTGTATTGTTTAATAATTAACTTGTCTGCCACAATAGAGTAATGTCAATGTCTTTGTCTTTGAAAGTTGCATTTTTAAACTCCTCTGTAAGGCACCACTGCTTCAACCATACACTTTCAGAAGAAGGTCTTTGGCAGTTGTGTCACATCAAAAATAGTTTTTGTTGTGTCCCGTCATGAGCATCATGTTTTTATGATGTACAACTTTTAAAAATGCATCTTGGGACATTGCACTCCTTCTAACTGTTTTTTAACAAAAGAATACATCTTACGTAAATGCCCCCTAAGAAACGGGACTAATCGAGGTCCGGTGAACTCCTTAAACCGATTAGCCTGTCTGGTGAATGTTTGAAAATGTTGCTTTGCACATTTCTATTATAAACCATGTTTTTAAATCAATCAATCAAGCAATTAATCAACCACCAACATTGTGTTTGTCAGAAATTCACATTTATGTGTGCATCTGTCTTTGTGTGTGGGTGTGCACACATTTGTACATGCTCACATCTGCGCATTCCTGTCCGAGCTTAAAATGACATGCATCACTCAAGCTCAGCTGCCCTGTAAATGAACTCTAGCTTTCTCTCCCACAGCTCTACCCCTGCCCCATGATGGATGCTCCTTTAAAGAAAGAGAATAATGAGAGGTAGGCGGTTTAGGGGACCATTTATCACAGTGAATATTATTTGGACGGCTGCAAAAGCCTGCAACCTGATAGTTAGAGAGGCATAGACAGAGCAAAGGATCTTAGTTGTCCTCTCCATGATGGATAGCTTTGCTTTCTCTCTGTGTTTGTTACGAGACACCAGCTGTCCACCGGGTGGTCACTGTCGTACAAGATTGGGAGTTTGGTATTGCATCCCCCCAACTAACCCTTCTAATATCTCGATGAACTCAACTCCCAGTTACCGGAAGCTTATTAAGGAAGGGTAACTCTGGGACAAAGCCTTGCTTGAAAGGTGGGGGTTGAATTTTTCTTTTTTCTTTTTTTAATGTTGGTTTTTGCCCCCTACCTTCCCCACCTTTTCCCTGCAGAGTAGAATTATGAGTGCCATCCATCTCACTGAGTTCTTTGATGCTGGGCCATCATCTCAGCAGCTGCTGGCTTAGATACACATAGAATTGTTGCCAATCACTCTTGGCAGCTGAGGCACATCAAATACACTGTTGTCAGGGGGGGAAAGGAATCAAAGGCACACAGAGTGATAATTAGAGTGATATCTGCCCTGAAAGGATGTTTTTGGTCTATGGAATTCCAGTCAGCTGAGACTATTTGACTTTCAGCATTTACTGTAAATGATCAGTTTTATGTTTTTCCAGCAGAGAAAGAGAAACATTATAAAGAGGTTACAGGACCCAATATAACATTTAATGGCCACAGTGATTTTTCTTTCCTTAATCTAAAGACTGCCCACTTCGATTGGAAAGATTCACACTTTGCTCGCATCATTTGCAGTGAAGAATACACTATTTTTGGCATGGAGACACTATCTCAACATGCTGTCTGAATGTTGGAGTTTGCTTTGTTTGATCAAAGCCTTGTTTGTTGGATATTAGCATGGCCTCAAGCAAGAACAATTCTCACAGTTAGCTTCAGTCTGTATCTCACTAGGAGGTTCTGGGTGACTCATGTTAGATGTAAAAGTGCAATATTTACAGAAAGAAACCTTCAATTTAAGAATCCTTAAATTTTGCAACCTCTTTCATGGCAGTTCATATGCATGTTATAATACATTTATAGGGTGTTACTATAGAGTACAAGTTGAATGTCTGGGTGATATTTAATCCCAATGTCAGAAGAAATAAATAAGTAATAATTATAAATTATTTTGAAATTAAGAAAAAGCCTATCAGTAGGACCATTTAAGATTTCAGTTTGTATTTTTACATTATTTTTTATTACTATTAAGGACATTTTCCTGTCAAATTCTTGTTACTGTAATGCTGAAAAATTAAATGAAAAAAAAAAAAACCAGTCCATTTTCTTTTGATTCTTTGTGTGTGTGTGTGTGTGTTATTGTGACATTCACCCTACAAGATCTCTGTATGTAAGATAATTGATCTCTGATTTTCGCTTGCTGATTTTTTACAATTTAGAAACAATAAAACATTTTAAGTCACGTTTAGTACAAGGCAGGTGTGATTGGATAGAGGATGAGATGCACATTCACAAATATACGTCTACCTTCATCATTTGGCTAAATTTTCAGCTGTTTTACAGTAATCAAATATGCATGCACAATATACAGACTCTATATTTTGTAGTTGAGATGCTCAAATTTAAATCTGATCTTTGTGGTTTCTGTCTGTGATGTGATGAGTTTAATGACTGGTTAAATTGAGACAGATACTAGTTACATAAATCAAGCAATGTGGGTGCCACTAAAGTCTCCTGGCTTTTTGTTCTGCTAGAGCTTATTGCACACGTCACATTTTATTAGCTTAATAAATCACCTTGGCTGTCAATCAAGCCTTTGAGAATAATTTGTTATGGTAGTTGCCTCCTGAGATGGATTATAAATCATTCAAGTTTAAAGATTGTGTTAAAATGTGGTGGGACAGGGTTTTGACACACAGATACAAATTCGAGTTTATGGTGTCTTCTTTTTAGGTGCATGTCTTCTGAACTCACCCACACCTGGATTTTTATGAGGTCAGACATGAATATATCTGGCTGCATGACATGCTGATGTTACAAGCAGAAACAGAATATAAACTGAGTGGGTTAAAGTTGACATACATTTAAAAATGTTGGGGTTGTTTCTTTGATATCTATTTTATATATTGCTTGGTTTAAAATAGTGTTTTAGTCTTCAGGATTTGTGTTGTTTGAAAAAAGCAATTTGCCAATGTGGACCCTCGGTTTGTCAACGTAATTGTCTCCTGTATTTGAGAGGATAGGAAAATGATCATGTCATTGTAGTTACACCTGGTTCACACTCTTTTCGAGCTGCTTTGAAGTTCATGCCAAATCAGCCAGTACAAATGACATCTTATGATCAAGGTTGTCGGGAACGATCATAGGAGATTGGCAAGTAATGGATACCTAGTGACAATCCAAATCTACAGAGTGGATAAGACTGGCCTGCACCTGCCAGTTATCCTTTAGAGTCCCCCATCCCACAGGCCGCCTGGCTGACAGCCAGTGAGAGGCTAAATGAGGGAAGCGCAGGCCTGTGAGATTGTGTATTATCATTCCAAATGAGAGCTATTTGTGCTTTAACACTCCTTGTCAAGTCTGTAGTAGATCTTGAACAATAGAGAAAGGAGTTAGGGGCTATTCATTCACTCGATAGTGTTTTTGCATCCATATATCTTCAATAGTTTTTCTATGAAAACATGCACCAAGCTGTTGTGCTGCCTCATACAGAAGTGCCTTGTTTTTAAGATGCCATGTCAAGTTAAAAAGAACTTCAAATTTTTTCCATGAGCACTTAACCAGTCAGTAAAACAAAAATTTAAAATCTTGTTGCACTTTAGTCTGTTTTGAATGTTACTATTCTGATGCTAGTGAAACTTTGTAATATGGCACTTTTCGTACCACTGACTCCTTACGATGATTTGCTTATGTTTTCCTCTTTTGTAAGTTACTTTGGATAAAAGCATCTGCCAAATGAATAAACGTAATGTTAAATATAGCAGCAAGCAGCAATGGCGGGTCCACACAAAGCCAATATTCACTTAAGGCAGAAGTATAACTTTAAGACTAGGCTGGGAGGGATTAACAACTATAAACATAGACGCCAAATTTTGAGTAAGCTGCCTGCTAAGATAGCATACCCTAAAGGAAAACGAGAAGATAAAGAATTATTCTTCTAGGCTAAATGGTTGAAAAGTTATAAGAAAAAGGTAAAGTGAAATTTTGAACTGGTGGTGATGCTAGAGGCTTGTTCTGGGTGACACCATGGTTGGTCAGAGGATTATTGAGACCCACCCAAATAAGTGTGCTGAATTTTGCAACTCCCCTCCAAACGGTTCTAGGGGCTGCCATAGACTTCACTGACAGAGGAATAATATTAATAATTATAAGGAATAGGCACTCTGCTTTTTCTGGGTGTGGCCCCTAAAAACATGACTAGACAGACAGGGATCCTGTTCTTTTTGTTGTGCAGAACATAGCTTTTAAGTGCAATAATAACACATTTGGTCTGAATAGCCCCTTATTGTGCTAACATGCACTTGAATCGCACATGAATCAGCACACCATGTTTGGTTGTAATTCAAGGCCTGCTGTATTTTACATGTAAAATGTTTTCGTTTTGACATGAGCAACATAATCACAAATGTGCTCACAATCAAGAGTGAATAGAATTGAATGGGGGGTATGGCTTTCAAGGGGGCATGTGTTCCACTTACGGAGTCAGAGTGACAGTGTCAAACTAGCAGGGGACAGGCTGTCAGGAGACAGGATCGTCAGTCCCAGAGGATGGTGGTGGATGGGCTCTTTTGAGGGTGTGAGGGCAGCTGGCAGGGAGAAGGGCGACCGTGTCCCCTTGGATTTGTCATATGGAGGTGCTCAACCAGACACCTTTCTTGCAACACGTCACCTGTCCATGGTGAACGGTCATCAGGTGGGATTCAAAGTGACAGGTGACTTATGTGCCGCCATCTTATGTCATTCCCCTTATCCTCTCAATCTATCTGTCCACTTTTTCTTTCTACTTATTTGTCTCTTCATATCTGCACAGGTGTGTCGAAATGTGGACATGTGAAGAGGTTGGCCTAATGGTAGCAGGTGCATTGTGTAAATAGCCTTATTGTAAGCTTAATATCAAACTATCAGATAAAGAGCCTCTGATGTTCACTTGACTAGACTAAACTTGTCTGTTTGAAAATATCTGGTTTCTTGGTACCAAGTATTAAACAAATGTCTGATTTATAGATGTGAGAACACCATGGGGTTTTTTTTTACCTCTTTTAGTGGTGTTTATGTTAAATTTGAAAATCTTTCTCTTTTCCCCCTCTAGCTTATAATTCAGAGAATGTTAAGGAGACCACCACACAGATTGATGGCATTGGAAATGATTGCTCAGCGACCAAGAAAAAAACACAGGGTAAAAATTACTTGGAACAAGAAGTCAAAAGTCCAGTGGATGAACAAGATTCCACTACTGCTGAGCTCTCAGGTCATGATGTTGACATTGAATCTCACATTAGTGAATCTAGTGACCCTACATCAGATGCTGAGAGCACCTCGGTCAAAAATCAGGAGGATACCACCAGAGACATCTTAAAAGATGGCTCTGAGGACTCAGTATGTAGTTCAGATAGCCTTGAACAGATGAAGGCTATTTACAAAAGCGTCCTCAATAATCCTTACTGGTCCTTGCTGAGTTTGAATTCATCTCAACCATATGCAGAGGAACAGCCTGCCAATAGCAGTGGTAGTAGTAGCAACAATAGTAGTCCTGGTCGCAACTCCAATGACTGGCACCAGTCTGCTATTGCAAAGACATTCCAACACATGTCTCAGAAACAACCAATTACACTTGAGCCAAGTCTTTTCTCCACTGTCCAGCTCTACCACCAAAACACTAAACTCTATGGATCCATCTTCACCGGTGCCAGCAAGTTCCACTGCAAAAGCTGTAGTGCATCATATGACACTCTACTTGATCTCACTATTCACATGAACGAAACAGACCATTACCGTGATGACAACCATGAAAGTGCTAGCAAGGGCACCAAGTCCTGGTCCAAGCCACGTAAGCGCTCTATTTTGGAGATGGAGGGCAAGGAAGATGCCCAGAAAGTCCTACGTTGTATGTACTGCGGGCACTCCTTTGAATCCTTGCAAGACCTCAGCGTACACATGATAAAGACCAAGCACTACCAAAAAGTACCTCTGAGAGAACCTAGAACAGCAATTGCTGCTAAAGTTGTCTCTTCTTTCAGAAAGAGGGTTCCGGTGGAGTTGAATATTGGAAAATCTCTGCGCACCACAGAGCAGAGAAGTACCAATGGAGGACAAGCCAGTGATATTTTTCAGATGTGTTCCAAACAGGCTTTTACCAACAAAGCAGACTTAATAAATCAGAAAGGCACTCGCCGGGGTATGCAACCAAAGTCACAGAACTTCACATGTATGGAGTGTGGAATTTCACATGACTCTTTGCAGCAATTGAGTGCTCACATGATGTTGACCGGTCACTTTGTCAGAGTCACCCAGTCATTGAAAAAAAGAGACAAGCCCATTTTAAAACAAAAAGTATTGAATCCTCCTCCAAAAAATAAGTGTGAGAGGGCTCAGTCTGGTATGCAATGTTCCTCCCCTCTCTTAGCAACAGGAATCAATGATCCATCTTCTTGTCCATCTCCAACAACCAGGGACATCAAGAATAAGATGCAAGAAATAACATCCCTGAAAGACAACGATTGCAATGAGTCTGCAAATGCGAGTGATGCCATGGAGAGATTTGGCATCTCATCAAAATATGATTACCTTACTGAAGAGGATCTTAAAGAGAGCCCTAAAATGGATTTTGATATTCTCAAATCATTAGAGAATACAGTCACTTCGGCCATTAACAAAGCACAGAAGGGTGCCCCGAGCTGTGGGGGTTACCAAAGTATTCACGCAGCTTATCAGTTACAAAACCATCTGAAACCTTCTCTGCACAACTCCTTTTTGAAACAGTCAGCCAGTGGGCAGGAGGGCCAGTCTTTAGGCAAATGTCCACTGGTCACTCCAAGCACTCCACCAAGTGCTTCCTCAACCACAGTAAATAACCATGAAGTAGATGATTTGGAGAAGGTTACAGAAAATGTTGCAAATGTGGAGGATCAAGTGAAATACTTTAATGGGCAGGGATCTGTGAAATGGAAATCACTAGCATCCAGCTCCCCAGTTGAGGCCACTGAGGGTAACACAGCTGAGAAGAATATTCCAAAGCACACTCAACGCTCTCGAAAACCTCCCACTTCTATTTCAGATCTGTATGATAATACTTCTCTACTATCTACCCACACAGAGCCCAAACAACCCTCTGTCAGTCCTCTAAGTGCCCTTCAGTCCGTTATGAATCTTCATCTGGTTAAAGCTGCCAAACCGGTTAGGCCTGTCCAGGACCCTATGAGTATGCTTCTCAGGATGAGCAACAGCATGGCGGAAAGGGCTGCACTGGCTACTCCATCTGGACAGTCGCCGAAACGTAGCCAGTTACATTCTGACTGCCATGAAATTTGCAGAGACCAACCAATAGACTTGTCCAAAGGAAAAACTGAAAAATGTCTTAAGGCTGCCACTCTTCCAGGCAAAGCATTGAGTTCCTCCACAACTGTGAGTGAATCAACTGCTTCCAAAATATTTACACCAGTTAGTCCTTTGCATGAAAATGCTCTCTCGGACATATCAGACTTGCTGCGTAATCTGTCAGACTCACAAACTCTAAAGCCTCCAACACTTTTATGTAGGACAGAGCAGACAGAAATTGAGGGCTCTCACACTTCAGATGAGGAAGAGTATATGTCCATGGTGCACAAACGTAAAGGTAGGAAGTCACACTGGAAACCCCAGCATTTACTGATTTTGCAGGCTCAGTTCACTTCCTGCCTCAGGCAAGCAGCTGATGGAAAGTATGTGATATTAGACTTGAGCTCCCAGGAAAGGATAGTCATATCACATATAACAGGTCTGTCTATGACAACCATTAGCCACTGGCTGGCCAATGTGAAATATCAGCTGAGACGAACAGGCAGAACAAAATTCATAAAGAACGTTGACTCTGGGCACCCAGTCTTCTACTGTAGTGAATGTTCAACACAGTTCCAAGCTCGCTCAACATACATCTGTCACCTTGAGTCACACCTTGGGTTTAAAATGAAAGACTTGGCCAAGCTTACTTCTCCTCCTGAAAAATCTCTGCTTCCTTCTGTACCAGCTGCTGGAAGAGGTCAAGAGCATCTGCTAACAGTGCCAGCACTGTAAAAATCCAGTATTTACGGTGTAATGCTAAAACACATCAAACGTAAACACATTTAGCACTGTATACCAGGATATTTATTGGATGTTGAGATTGCACAATAGTCTCACAATCTAAGTAAGGATTCATATGCAATTAGTTATTTTAATAAATTAATAAACACATTTGGCCTTAAGGGTCAGCAGAGCACTGTGGTCATGGATGTTATCATTGTATTTTAACATTTAAAATATGTTCAGAGTTGTAAAGGTGGCTAATGCCAGAGACTCTGTATAAGAAAACTATTATATGTAAATATATAGGCTTTAAAATTCTGTCTGATATTGCTTTTCTTGCTATTTGTGTAAGTTTCTATTCTTAAATGAAAAGACTGTATATTTGTACATAGATAAACTGTAATGTTTAAATTTCTGTCTCTCTCTCTCTCTGCTCTCTCTCTCTCTCTCTCTCTCTCTCTCTCTATATATATATATGTATATATATATATATATATATATATATATATATATATATATATATATATATATATATATATATATATATATATATCGCTTCCCTGTGCCAATAGTTTGTTCATGCATAAAGAATTTGATTTATTTAAATTATATGATTAAAACATTTATTAAAAGTGTTAACAAAGTCTTAAAAGTTTTTTTGTTGATACAAATAACAGATTTGCTTTTTTCTACATTCACATCACATCTGTTAAATTTCATTCTAGCAAGATTCTTTAATCAGGCTGTTTAATTAGACATTTTTTAAAAGCCTTGATTTAAACCATTTGTTGAATGTTAATATATTAAATGGAGATCATTAAATAAAGAAGGCATGCCATCTGTATTGTTAAAAAGTAAATTCAGTATGTTCCATTTCAGTGATCTTTATAGAAAAACAAAAACTGCTTTCTCAAATCATTGGCCCCTATCAGACAGACATTCAGTGGAGCCAGATTCTTTTGACTTCTTTCCATTTTCCATTAAATTTACATTTTTAACTGATGTACTCCATGTAAATAAAATACACAAGTTTGGCATAAAATCTTAATTCCTCTTAAAGGCAGATCCATTAACTCGTTGATCACTGTTTTGACCTAGAGTAAATGTCTAGGCATGAATGGGATGGTAAGGCTGTTTGCAATGCAATATTGGCAGATACTGTAGAATAAAATACACATTGTTGTTTTACATATTCATTGTCTTTTTGTTTTGTGCCTTTGATACTGTGAATTCAGTGGGGATAGTCACGCCTCAGTGGTAATAAAATAAGAGAGGGAAGTGCTCCCCGTCAGAGTCACATCAGCCTATGTCATCTCTCTAATGAATATCATCTAAATTGCTTTGTATATCTGAACAGTTTGAATGTCAATCTAATTTAAGTGCATACACTGATGGGATGGGGCACAGACTAATGAAAAGAGAGCTATGTTTGACACTGCAATAAGTTTCAACCTGATCAGACAAGTTTGAACAAGAATTCTGACACATATGCCAGTCGAAAAAAGTTAAGATATGAAAACAGTTTCTTTAGATTTGATATGAAACGCTATACAGATTGTACCAGCAACATTTGCATTATTTCTTGTCTCCTCTGATAAGTCAGTTGTTGAAATAGGAAAATAAAATATATGTAATCTAAAAAATAATTGATTGTAAACATTTAAAAAAGAAAACATTTAAATTTTTTCGTTATTTACACATACTCTTGTTCTAAACCTATATGGTTTTCTGCCTTACATGCAACAGAAATTTAGTTGTTGTAATCACAGCCTCAGTACCCTTTCTCTTTTATTGTATGGATAAAAGTGAATGTGGAATCTCCTTTTGTGTTCCAAAAAATATAAAATACATTTTGGGTGAGAAAATGATCAAAAATGAATTCTCATTTTTGGGTGAACTTTCACTTCAAGCTGTATTGTTTGTAGATATAATTTGCAGTGTTCCTTATGACTGTGTTAAGTTTTCATGGATAAACTAAAAATAAATTGATTATTGGGCCAGCACAATCTTCAACTCATCATGGCCTCTTGGAAATCATGTTCACCCGCTACTTGAGTGTCAGTTCCTATTGTGACCAGGCTTGAGTTGACGTGACAGTTTGTGACAGCTCCGGAGCACTCATGGGACAAGTCAAGTCACTTTTATATGTATATCTCTTTTCACAACACACATTGTTTCAAAGCAGCTTTACAGAAAATCATGCTTTAACAGAAAATGAATGTGTACTAGTTGTTCTATAAAGTCTTAGTCTATAAAGTATAAGTCTTAATGTAATTGTAAATTGTGTATAAAATAAATAATTCAGTAGTTAAATAATAATTGTATTTAGGACCACAGTGAGCAAGCTGAAGGCGACTGTGACAAGAAACACAAAACTCCATAAGATGTAGGTAAATGGAGAAAAATAACCTTGGGAGAAACCAGGCCCACTGTGGGGGCCAGTTCACCTCTGGCTAAACAGCATGAATGTAATACCAATATTAGTGATTTTTGTGCAGTGCAAGCTTTTAAAATGAAGTAAGTGTTAAGGGCCAGTGTTTAAACAAAGATTTTGTATGAATTGTAATATTAATGACTAATGTCTTTAAAGTCCATCCTGGTTTAACTGCAGAAGTTCACATAGATGTAATTGTCTTTCGTTAGTTGGATGATGAAGGCTTTTGTTGGCAATTCATTGATAGTCTATGTATTCCATTTCAAGAGTGTAGTCCATCAATAAACAAAGGTGATGCAGGCAGAGATCAATGAGGTGCATTGCAGATCAACCAGAGGTCATTTCGGTGAGGTTCGTTGAGGTCCATCCTAAGTTCAATTTCAGGCAGTGGCATATGAATTAGCCAATGTCTTTCAGTTGGAGTTGGCATCAGTTCATCCTCTGAAGTCCATCGTAAAAGACTGAAGTGATGTCTGGGTAGAACCGGCTGTAGTTTGTCATCATCACTCAGCGACATGTAACAGTGGAGTCCGACACCAAGCAAGAAAGGAGCTGGATCTGGCCGGCTCTGGTAACCTCGGGAGAAAGACATCACTTCACTTGAGACAGGGAAACAAAAAGAATAATATTAGTGTAGATTATGAGAAATGTTTCTGAGAAATGTTTCTGGTTCCAGCAGACCTAACTAAAACAGTTGATGGATAAATCAGGTGTATGCCTCACTAAATAGATGAGTCTTAAGTCTAGATTTAAACTGAGTGAGTGTGTCTGCTTCCTGAACAGTGTTAGGGAGACTATTCCATAGTTTTGGAGCCAAATAGGAAAAGGATCTACCTCCTTTTGTGGATTTTTAAAGACCCTGACTACCACCCCTGGAGTCGAGAGTTCGAATCCAGGGTGTGCTGAGTGACTCCAGTCCTGTCTCCTAAGCAACCAAATTGGCCCGGTTGACAGGGAGGGTAGAGTCACATGGAGTAAGTTTCTCATGATGGAGTTGTGCATGGATGCCGCAGAGAATAGCGTGAAGCGGTAACATGCTCAATAAGCCATGTGGTAAGATGCTAGGATTGATGGTCTCAGATGTGGAGACAACTGAACTTCGTCCTCCGCCACCCGGATTGAGGTGAGTCACTACAACCACCACAAGGACTTAGAGCACATTGGGCTTTCCAAAATTGGGGAGAAAAGGGGAGGGGAAAAAATAAGTGGTTCTGAGATTACAGGGAATACCTCTTTTAAGAGCTTAGTTGGTATTGGATCTAACGTGCATGTTGAGGCTTTTGATGTTTCGATACGTTTAGTTAGCTCTTCATGACCTATGACAGCAAAGGATTGAAGTTGCTCATGAGGAAAATTAAGAGACAATTTTTTTCTGAGGTGCTGTGACAGTTGATTGCATAATTCCAATTTAATTTCTGATGATTTTTATTTTATCAGTAAAGTAATTCATGAAGTTATTACTATTGTGCTGCGATGGAATATCTGGATCAGTCGAGGCTTTTTTCCTAACCAACCTAACCACAGTACTAAATAAACACCTAGGATTGTTGTGGATATTTTCTATGAGTTTGTTAAAATATGCTGACCTGGCAGCTTTTAGTGCCTGTTTGTAGCTACATACACTATTCTTCCATGCACCGCAAAATACCTCTATATTTGTATTCTTCCATTTACACTCCATTTTCTGAGCTGCTCTCTTGAGAGCATGAGTGTGAACATTGTGGGGCTTTTTTCTTAAATTTTCTTTAATCAAAGGGGGGTGACACTATCAAGAGTGCTAGAAAAGACTGTATATATATATTTTCTGTTATTACATCAAGTTCTTCTAGACTTTTTGGCTTACTGAATATGTGAGACAATTCTGGAAGATGTCCAGAATTTAGAATTTAGAAGCTATATTTAGTGGTCGAAAGAATAGTTCTACCTGAATGTAGATTGAGTGACATTAGCTGATCGCAGCAAACAAGAGATGAGGTAATTATCTGAGATGTCATCGCTCTGTGGTAGAATTTCTATTGTATCAACATCAACACTATATGACAGAACTAAATGTAGCGTATGATTATGGCGATGAGTTGGTCCTGTCACATTTTGTCTGACAGCAAAAGACAGAAACGAGGCAGCTGCACACATAGTCCACACTGACTGAATTATTCTCAGCACAAGGGCATGGATAAAGGTCATTTTTCTCTTCTTAATGAATGTTAAAGTGTTAGTTTACCCCCCAAAAAATTTGCCATTTACCCATTCAAACCTATATGACATTCTTTTTTCTGTGGAACACAAAAGGAGACATTATGCAGAATGTTAGGGACTGACAGCTTCAGTCACCATACTTTTATTAAATGGGAATACGATGCAATGGAAATGAATGGTGACTGAGACTGTCAGTCTCTAACATCTGCCTAATGTCTCCTTTTGTGTTCCAGGAAAAAGAAAGTCATACGGGTTTGAAACGACATGAGTAAATGACAACATTTTTATTTGAGAAGTCCCATTAAAATTGTTAAATAACCTCAGTTGACTTGAAGTTTGGACATAATTTATCTTCATGTGTGATGTTTTTTTTTATTATAATTTTTATTTAAATATCATTTTTATATGATATTTCTTCAACCATGGATGATCTACAGTTAATAAAGAAAACAGCATTAAAAATCATTGTCCTAGCCATCCATCATATTAATTTCAATCTGCCCAATAAATAACTAAATTAAGAATATAGTCTCAAGTCCAAAATATTTAACAGCTGGACAGGGAATATTTTGTGCAGATGCACTGCAATTCACTTGCATTTCTCCAGACAGCTGTCAAGAGCATTTTGGCATGATATCTTGACAGATTTGCAAAAGAAACACGTTTCAGGGCATTACACTATACATTGTTAATTTAATGCATGATGACACGACCAATTATAGTGAGCTATATGTTCAAATAGTTTGTCAAAAGCTGTGTATCAATTCATTTCATTCCATCTCCCAACACCTTCAGTGATACCACAAGCAATGTTTCCAACTGGGAGAGAAATGCCGATCAAGTAAAAAGCTTGAGAGGAACATGTTCGTTGAACTAGCTATATTTTGCAAGAAAAGAAAGGTCTAAACCAAGATCAGCTGAAGCAAAAATGAAAGTGCATACAGTATATTTAGTGTATATATATATATATATATATATATATATATATATATATATATATATATATATATATATATATACATATATATATATATTATAATGTATCAAACTACCCCCAAGGATATCTCTATATGCTATATGTTTTTTAAAAGTCATTCCAATTATTTTCCTCTCTTCAGGACAGAATTTGAATACATTGTGTAATTATGTGAGGCTAATTCAAAGAATCGTTTATTAAAGATTTAACCCTTAAACCCTGGCCTCATACAGAAACTTACTAAAATGTACCAAAATATCTAAAACATAAAATAAAATAAAAATAAATCAATTTCAAAGATTACAAATGGAAGATATCTGGCAAGATATCTGTAACAAGGAGGAGGGCGTGGCCGGGCTGTGAGGGTACACAGCCGGCGCTGAATCAGCTGATCAGCGGGAGAGCGAAATAAAGGGGAGCCAGAGACTCCAGTTTGAGAGAGAGAGACATGAGATGTTGTTCATCGACTATCTCCATGTGTGCTCCAGTATTTCTAGTTACATTTACTTTAATTTATGTCTGCACACAGTGGTGTCCAAAAACTGAGACCACATTGAAAATCAAGATAAACATGGAAATATACAACGTTTTAGGATTTAAAGTTTAGGGATAGGGTTAGAAAATTATGTCATAGTGTAGGAAGAAATATTTAAGATATTGCATGATTTCTAGGGTCACTAATGAAACATAGGCAAATATGTGGCACTGACCATGAAGATTTATAAAATGGATTATTAGGCCTTGCACAAACTGGACTCCATGCTGACTTGAGTTTATGCTGTCAATAGAGCGCAAGAGAGATATATCTACATAATTATGAACACTTTTCACATTTTAATCAAATTCATGCTGATAATATTATTTGTAATGGATGATTATGCGTTATATTATAAAAGAATGCAATACAGAAGCATCACTAGTGGTTTCAGACTTGTGTACTGCAATTTTTTTATTTATCTTTTAACAAATCAAATAATTTCTTTTTTATATATATATATCTTCTGACTTTAAATGAACTTGTTTTGAGCAGACACCTCTGGCATGTCAAAATTTCAAAAGAAAAACTGAAAATTGTAGCATGCCAGCTCCTACCACTGCTAAAGTTGTCTGACATGGTGGCATGACTTCTGACATCATGTATTCCGAATTATCTGACAAGGCATCCACTCATGTTCTGTCAGGGTCATTTGAAATGTGGTAGTGGTCTCGTCCCTGTCCATCGTCCATCTCCGCACATCTCAGCCGTATGCATAGGTGGCGTTTAGTTGTGATGTCCCTGAAATGCATGAGCTGAGCGCTTCATCGACCTCCTGGGCCATGCTGGCCGTCCAGAGATGGCAGGGGACACGATTCAGTGTGACACTCCTGGTTGGAGCTGCCAAACTGCCACTTCCTGTCCTCTTTATTCACACATTGAGGGAGTTGAAATACAGCGTTTTGAAAATCACAGATCAGACATCTGTCTGCTTGTCTGGCCTTTCTCTTTGAATGACATGATCAAGTTGGGCCACCTCTCATTCTACGTCACTGCCAGCTCTCATTTGCCTTACAGAGCAGCAGAGATACCAGCCATGTGCTACTGTACCTACTGAATAATACTCAGGGCCGGCGCTACCTATAGGCGAACTAGGCTGTTGCCTAGGGCCTCGGCCTTGGAGGCAGGGCCTCCAAAACATACACATGCTTATCCACCAATCAAGAGCAGCAAAATACTATGCTGTTTGTCCATTGGATATAACAATTGTCATTCACCTGTAGTTAAACCAGTTAATATCACCGTTTACATGCGAGTCACTCCCAACCTCTGAATTTATGATTGAAGAGATTGTAGATGAATAAAATCCAACTTTTCTGTAAATTTATCTGATGGTGCCGAAGCGAACTCATCCTTCAGGGGTGGCTAAGCAGGCACGCAAAGAAAGTGCAGCTCGTGATTCAGGTATCATCTATTTTTGAGTGATTGTAATGTATTGTAAAAAATAAACTGATTCTAACGATCAGCGTCATTTTGAGATAGATCATTTGACGGTTATTTCCAGTTCAAAAGAGCGCGAGAACCGTTGATGGACTGAATTCGCTTCTGACACTTTGAATCCGAGCGTATGTAGCTACAATCGATTTCCAGCCCTAGTCAGGAGCTGACTCATAAAACACTACAGAAAAGTCAAGTTTGTCAGTCAAAGAGCAAACGCACTATACTAAAGCATTGTTTATTAAGTGTTAAAACAGTCTGTATATCTTCTAAAACGCAAATGTTTAGCCTACATTAACTGCTCTAGTCTATCATAATAGACTATAGACCATAATAGACTTCATTTTTTTCGTTTTCCAATTATAAATACTGTTGCAATATTTATTGAAAATAAGTATGCAATCTTAAGCATATGAATAAGCATACAATAAGCCTCTGTTCATTGACAGTTTATCAGCATCCCTCCACCACCCCCATCTCCTCACTTTGATTTTTAATAATCTCTTATTGGATGTAAACAACACAAATCCAAAATACAATGCAATCCAATGTAATACTGTGTAAATCTGGCCAAAATTCAGAGCCTGGAGCCCTCCCCTGGACAGCATGCCAAATACGCATAATCTTTACTCTATTTAATTTGATGTAAGTGTGAACTCGTGAATTCTGAAAGGTGGAGGGGAGGAGGGCATGGCGGGGGGCCTCCAACATACATTTTGCCTAGGGCCTCCAAATGTCTAGAACCGGCCCTGATAATACTGTATATATATATATATATACGCAGCTTTGGGAGGGTTACTTTTGAAATGTATTCCACTACAGATTACAGATTACATTCTGTAAAATGTAATTTGTCAAATATACTGTTAGATTACTCAAGGTCAGTAACGTATTCTAAATACTTTGGATTATTTCTTCAGTACTGGAAGATTTTTTTCACTTGTTTTGACTATAAAAACAGTAAGACAAAATACACGTTAAAAATACATTCTCTGAAAACCCTAAATATCTTATGTAGTGTTTTTTCTAAAACAAGATCAATCAAACTGATCTTGTTTTAGGGATTTTTAGATATTTTTACAGGAAAACAATACAAAAAGTATCATCAAGAATAAGATTTTTGCCCTAATATCAAAGATCTTACTAGAAAAAAAGAAATTATGATCAAATGTGAATTTTCTTGATAAAAAGAAATTATCATGCCTGGTAACATGTGCATGTAAAATGGCTAGAAATAACATTTTAGATTAGCATAAATCTGACAATTTATTTACATTTCTTATGCTCAAAACTTACTTCAGACTTCTCTGTCTGCTCGTATGAATGTAACACATCATAAGAAAGTGTTTCACCTCTGTTCAAATGCACTTTGAATCGCATCATTTATATGAATATATGTTTTCCATCTGAAAGGACTAAATATTAAATGAAACAAATGACAATTAAATGTAAAGTATTCTCTTCAGTAATCCAAATACATTTTGAATGTAACTGTATTCTAAATACCAATGATTTAAATTATAACTGTTTGTATATATATATATATATATGTATTATTATTTGCTGCATCATGCAAATGCATTCACTTAAATTACGTTTGTTCACTTGATTAATTTATTCTGTGAGCGAAAGTGTCCGGCTAATGAGATTATGCTGCTTCACTCGCTTTCGGAATGATCCTACTTCACACTTCTGAAGTTGTAATTACAAGTACATCAAGTACATGTCAACTCACTTTCAAGTGCTTTGTTGTCAGATAGAATAGAACACATGGAAGATGCCAGGTTAATTCATATATCTTGGGGAACACTTATATTGACACTGTAATATGTGTTTGTCTGCTTGCAGAGGACAATACAATTTACAATATGCATCAAATGGCTACTGATACATGTAAATGTTTATAACTGCAACGGCAAGCAAAAACAAGGTAACTGCATTGAGATTAATTGATATAACTTATCATTCACCACAGAAACTATCATGTTGAAAGTTTATGTCTTCTACCAACTCGAAAACTCAGCTATAAAAATTATTTCAAAATTTCCCAGTCATAATTACAACTTGAGGGGGCGTTCATGTACAAATTTTAGATTGGAAACTTGTATTTATGATAATTCTGGTAGCTCGTGAAGGAAGGAAAAGTGAGTAGTATTAAGTTGGTCATGTGATCACAACATATTAAATGTTTTTTTTAAGTACGTTAAATAACTTAAATCATTTTTTTTTTAATGAATGAGTGCACCTTCAAAGGGTAATATCTCTCAGAATTGGATGTGATGTCAAGGTCTATTATACTTAAAGCTAAAGTGTGTAATTCCTGCACCACCGAGCGGAAATGCAAAAATAAACATTGTTTTCAAAAAGCCTTAAGAATTCGCCCCCCCTTCATCTGTAGATCAAACAAACAGATATTCCCGCCCCTAAAATCACGCCATTGGTTGAATCAATGTTGTGATGTCAGGCTGGGAGGTCGCTCAGAATAAACAGCATTATTTATAGTGCAACAGAGATACCGTGCTTGAAGAAAATGAACCTACAAATGGCTTATTTACAGTTGTTTTTGTATTTTAACCTGGGACAGGAGCAGGGCTGGTAAGAAGATTAGATCTCTAAAGGGTCATTTTGATTTTTAGGGTGGGTAAGTGGTTGTCTCTTTATCAGACCAGGAGGGAGTGTCAGAAGTTTATGGTGGGATGGGGGGGCACAAGGACAATTTAAGGCTCCCAGCTTAGACCCAGTGAGCTGGCCTGTAAAGCAACAAAGAACATATTAATTAAAATATATAGTAATAATTACTAGATTCTAATATATCATTTATGATGTATAATAATATAAAGTCATTATAAATAATTTTGCTTACTTAAACAATGCAATATTTTGTCTGGCTTCACACTACTTAGTGCTTTTGTACTGTTACAAAACAAAACTGATGACTGCTGCATCATCATTACTTTATTTTACTTGTTTGACTTTTTTACTGTTCAGACAGCACACACACACACAGTCTGCTGTCCCAAACATTCAACATGTTAGCTCAGCACTGAAGAATGACAGTTAGTCACGTGATAACATGTTGGTGAACACACACATGTACATCATCACATAAAGACATCAAAGAGGTTCAGAATCTTGTCAAAGCAGAGTGAGTCCTTCCCTCATGTTAAAATGCCCCTATAATAACATCCATTTACATTTATGCATTTGGCAGATGCTTTTATCCAAAGCAACTTACAGTGCACTTATTACAGGGACAGTTCCCCCGGAGCAACCTGGAGATAAGTGCCTTGCTCAAGGACACAATGGTGGTGGCTGTGGGAATCGAACTGGCAACCTTCTGATTAACAGTTATGTGCTTTAGCCCACTACGCCACAACATTTGGACATGCCATTAACTTTCAGAGAACAGCAGATTATGAGTTTATAAAAAGTTATGATGGTTAAAAAAAATGCATTCACAAAATATTGCATTGTTTAAGTAAGCAAAATTATTTATAATGACTTTATATTATTATACATCATAAATGATATATTAGAATCTAGTAATTATTACTATACATATTATATTAATATACATTTTTATGAATTTGTTCTTTGTTGCTTTACAGGCTAGCTTGTTTTTACTCCAACAAATGTTTTTGAAATAAACACAAACACCAAGCGCAACATTCTTGACTCTGCCAATGTGATCTGACTTTACCCTGTGACAGGTGTACTTGTCAAAGACGAGCCTGTCTCTTCCAATTCCACTTCATGTAAATGCACAGGAGATGAGTTTCCATTTACTGGACTTCTGCATGGCAGGAATCAAACCTGTTTTGACAAAACAGACAGTGCAAATGGAAACTGTTTGGATGGTTAGGGTTTTATCCAAATTCAACAGCAAATATCACAGATAATGATTGATAATCCAGTGCAGAGGAACTGTGAAATGCATTGATTTTAAAATTTTGTTTTAAAAGGGTTGTAAAACACTTTGTGACAATCTGGTATATTCATGTAAATTGGCAGACATCAGGATCAGCCTTAATGTAAAGGCGATGATAGGCTTTGAAATATGGCCAAGATATCTCTTTGGAACTGCCTCATCCGGACAGTTGTAATATCAGCTTCCTCCTACAGTTGAAAATAAGTTATTTGTTGTTATTTTTGTTGTTTATGTGTGTGTGTTTGTGTGCATGTGTGCGCGCGCGTATGCGTGTTTTGCAATGGTTACAAAAGAAGCTCAATACTTCTGACTGTCAGCAAACAATGAATATACAAAAACATAGAATAGATGAATGTGCTTTTCCTTTGGTAGCTAAATAAGGAAAAATCCTGTGAAAGTACATTTGTTAGCTTACAGCTATGAAGTTGTTAAAGGACTAGGTCACTCATCAAGCTTCAAGCTCGGTTACACTTACTAGCGCCATCTAGCGCTCTGCGTATGCGTCAAGCAGTAAGAAGTGTAATGGCCAAGAAGACTGCTTTTGTCAAGATTTATTGTGAAAAAGAAGTTATTTTATTGTCTGTTCTCAGGGTTGGGCAGTAACGGAATACATGTAACTGGATTACATATTTAAAATACAAATGATAAGTAACTGTATTCCACTACAGTTACAGTTTAAATAATTAGTAATTAGAATACAGTCACATTCAAAATATATTTTGATTACTAAAGAAATTACTTTGTATTTTATTTTAATTTGTTTAATTTAATATTTAGTCCTTTCAGATGGAAAACATTTATACATATAAATGATGCGATCCAAAGTGCATTTGAACAGCGGTGAAACACTTTCTTATGATGTGTTACATTCATACGAGCAGACAGAGAAATCTGAAGTACGTTTTGAGCATAAGAAATAGAAATAAACCTTGTGAAAATTATCAGCTTTACACTAAGCTAAAATGCTATTTCTTGCATGCACATGTTACCAGACACAATCATATTTTTTATCAAGAAAATTCACATTGGATCATAATTTCTTTTTTTCTAGTAAGACCTTTGATATTAGGGCAAAAATCGTTTTCTTGATAATCATTTTTGTATTGTTTTCCTGTACAAATATCTAAAAATCCTTAAAACAAGATTAATTTGTTGGACAAAATGGACAACTTTTGCAATACATTTGGTCCATTTTATGTTTTAAACTGAGGCACTATCCACTGCCACTGTACTGAAAAAGGAACTGTGATATTCACAAAAACATCTCTTTTTGGGTTCCATAGAAGAAAATAAGTCATGAGGATTTGGAACGAAATGAGGGTGATTATATGTTCTGTATTGTGATGAACTATTTCTTTAATGTGCAATTTAAATTAATTCAGCAATTTCTACCCTAGTAATTTTAGTAATGATAATTTAGTAAAGGTCACTTTGTTCATCTGAGGGCTTCTTAACACTTACAAAATTGTATAATTTTCTTCATTTTGGACTATAATCTGAAGTTTAGATTCCTCAGATGTTTGATCAGGGCATATGAAGCATTCTCTGGATCTCAATTTACACCTTGAGTTCTGAAATATTCAGTGTTTAAATGAGGTAAGGTATTCAAAAAGATATACTGTAGGAATATATAAAAAATATTATTTATAATATGAAATATTGCTTGTATGTTTAAAAGGGATTTATGAATACAAATTGAAGAAGTATACTGTACTGAAAACAAAGGACACCTTTAAAAGTTCTGCAAAAATATAAAGCAATACAGTTAAGATCTTAAAATATTTCTAAAATAAAATTTCTGTTTCCCCATTATAATGCAAATTGAATGATTCTTACCTTGAGAAATTATATAGCATCCTCCTGTGTGGCTCTCTTAATGAAGCTGTGATGTCACAGATTTTTTTGGCTGATCTCCCCAATTTTAATCTAAACATTCTCACATTTCTGCTTCGTTTTTTCCTGCAAAACAGCTATTCTCTTCACAGAGCTTATTAACTTCCTACTTTATAATCTTCTCTGTAATTTGGGTTTGTTTCTGCATGATTTCAAAGATATTTGTAAGTACCATTTAATATTAAATATTATAATAAATATTCCTGGTTCATTTTAAGTTAAAATCACAGCATTTGTTGCTTAATACTGATTACCCCCCAAAATTATTTTGACTTGTTCATTCTTTCCTTATAAAAAATAAAAAATAAAATAAAAAATCTTGGTTACATTGAGGCACTTACAGTGGAAGTGAATGGAGCCAGTCCGTAAACATTAAAATACCCACTGTTTCAAAAGTCTAGCCACAACACCAACAGATCCAACAAAAAACACAAAAAATGCGACTCCACATAGTTGTTCTTTTATATAAGCATCAGGGGCGTGTCTAGGGGGAGGCTGGGGGAGGCAGTGCCTCCCCTAGGATAAGCTCTGCCTCCCCTGAGAATTTGAGAAATAATCTGTCCATCTGTTGTTTTGAGTGTAGCCCCGAATGTATTTTGAATAGTTGACTGACAAATATGAAACCGGACAAAAGCCTATGTAAACCCCTGAAATCATAAGTTGCCTTATTTCATTGTGTTTTGGCTTTGCACATACTGCATACAGCCTGTAAAAATAGACATAGGCATAATCTAGTCTATAGAATAAGTTCCTTTGCTGTCGGTAGCCTATGGGCGACTCCGTTTATTCCTCTCTGTTGAATATGCAGCAGGTAGAGGAGGAGCTTGCACAGTCGTTGACATCAACTAACGTTACTTAGTGGCGAGTTAACGGCAATTAGCAGGAAAGACAGCAAAAATTAAGCAAATGAGGCTTTGGGGATTTTTCCGAAAGAAGTCAGTGGGTAAAAATTCACATTTGTTTTTGTCCTTAAAGTCTTAAGATCATCATCTAGCTGACTTTCACCCACAGTAGGCTAAACCTCAAGAGTTGTAACCTCTAACCTCCCCGAAAAGATTTACGCAGCTTGGTAGCTCTGAGTTAACGCAGTCGCCTCTCACACCGGAGACCGCGGTCCGAGTCCCGTTCAGAGTGTACTTTTCTTGTTTATCAGGTGTTGTTTTCGCTAAGGATAACCAATAAGCATTAACATAAAATGTATGTGTGACTTGTTTTGTGAAATTAGTTTGTAGGAAATATACACTTTGATTTGATTCAATGGTTTTGTAGAGGGTAGCAAAGATGAGCAACAGACTGAGGAGCAGCAGCAGCTGTGCCAGAATCAGGCATGGAAACTGGGAACAATTAATAAGTCACTTTACTTTAGAGAAAGTTAAAAGTGAAACATTGTTTATCCCAATGATCCTAATGAAAGGATTTTGACAGATGAATTATTCTCATAGAGATGATGAGAATTATATACAGTTCGATGCCATGGTGTGTCAATGAACTTAGACTAAAGTCATTCATGTATTGCTTTAACTTAGGATCTTATACATCATTTTGACTATTTATGTCAAAAAATATAAATTATTTATATTCAATATTTTATTTACTCACTATAATATAACTCTTTTGTGGTGACTTTATGTTAATGTACATGAAAATTCAAGAATCATGATAGATCTAAGGGCAATCCCACTGATCTGCTCTTCCCAGTACATTTTCTTCAATGGTATTGGTCTACAATTTGACATATGTAGCACTTGATGAATTAGTTGTTTGAAGCTGATTTGCAATAAGTTATGTGCTGTATCTGTTCTTTTGCATCACAGATGATTCATGGAGGAGAGAGGATGTCGAGGATAGCACTAGAGTGGAAGATTTAGGAACTGTAGAAACAGGCCCAGCCAGAGCAAAACTCAAAGAATACCCTCTCACCAGCTTTGGACTACAGAGAAGTGGTTGCTAGTGTGAAAATAAAATTGTCTGGGCTAAGCCCCGGATGTCCTTCAATGCTGGAAACGCCTCTGCATCTGATGATAAATTACAATTTAAAAGTGGACTGTTTTGTGCATATTTTTCCATCGCTAGCAGATGAGTGAGGTCTGACACAACAAATTCCAGTTTATGCCGTATAGTCTAATAGGGGCCCTGTGCCTATCTCTGGGTTCCTGGCTTAGAAAAAGATATGCACTAAAACAGATTGTGTGTAGTATAGCTTAATTTTGCGCCGATTTTTTCAATTGTTTATGTTGCCCCCCCAAACAAGCCAAATGCCCCCCCCAAACATGATATCCTGGTAACCCCTCTGATAAACATGTACATTTATGTGCTCTAGTACATCAAGTTTGCTTGACCCCTTCATAGTTACTCAGTTTCTATTTCAAGGGTGAAAGGCAAGGCAGTATGTACAATTGTTTGATGTGGACACACAATAGACTTCAATCCTTAACACACAAACCTCAATAACAGTGACAATCAACAAACCTCATTAAGTTAAAAGATGAGCTCCTAACAACTATTAAATAACAGCGCCAAAACAACAACAACAACAAAAAGCATAAAGTCAGCAAACAGCAAGGAACAAGCCTAAAACACTAATCACATAATTTATTTATGTTGCAATGCATGCTGGGAACTCACACATCAGCAACACTGTTCAATGAAAATTTTCATTCAGACAACTTTTTTTGACTTGTTGGGACAACATTTAGGGGATTATTGTTGGTCTAACATGTGTTTTTATATAGATGCAAAGTAATTTACATTATGAGTTTCTGTAACTCAAAACCTCCCATAAACTGGATAAAATGCTATTTCATTTTTTACATAATATATATATATATATAAATTTATAAATAACTGCTACTTGGAGAGGGTGGGATTTGCTGATAAATGCTATAGGTTGCTTTATAGATGTTAATCATTAGAAAATGCCATTCTAACATAGAAATATTTAAACAGTGTCCTCGAGTCTCTCCTGCAGACATTTTATGGCCTCTACAGTTTAATAATCAATACTTATCCACACCTCAGTTCTCATTACATCTTACAGAAAATAGTTATTGGTAGAAAGGCATATCCCTAGCATATAAATGTGAATGTAAATGTAAATTCTGCCCATATCAGAGTTTGAGAGGGAAGAGACTGTGAATGGGGAAAAAAGATGTTTCCCTGCCACCACAAGTGTGTGGAAGCTTTGACAGGCACATCTCACGCAGACTGACAGCTCTGTCAATAGCCCCAGGATGGCAGGTCTGATTGACAGCTAGCAGGTGGTTGCTGTCAGGGTAACTGTCAATCAGCATCATTGCCATAGAAACAGAGGAGGTAACACAGCTGCCTGTGGTGTTCTATTGTTTTACCAGTCAAACCCATAGTGGAACACTTTCACTGAAAACAAATCCACAAAATCAATGTAATGTTTCATTTTCTCCGGTATCCTGGAGTATCAGAAGTTGCATGCATTCCAGAAACTGCCTATAACATTTTCCCAGAAGATGCATAACATGCACGGTAACATCAGAAACATGGATCAATTACAAGTATGCAAAAAGAGCAGGTCTTTCTTTTCAGTTTCATTTATACAGCTAATTGCACCAAAGGCAGGTTTGTCATTCGGGCATAAATTGATATTTCCCATCTGCCTCCATTAGATGTGTTAACTACACAACTAATTGGTGTGTAATTGCCTTTAACAACTGTCACTTTGAGATGAGTATCAGATGTTTCAATTATGGGGAACAAGCCTTTTTGAGGTTCCATAGCTTGGTAAAACAGATACACAGAGTTTAATGATTACATATCCAGACTCAACTCATTCACCTCTGAGACTCTGACCACTAAAATGGTCGAATAGCATGAGAGACCAGCTGGACATTATGGAGCTCACAGGCACAGAGGAGATTATTAGTGTGATCCTTGTCAGTGACAGTTTCAGTTACACAGATGCCCCAAGTTTTCAAGACTGTACAATACAATGGAAGACAATACAGTAATTTAACTTTGTTAGCAGCAACGGAGTTGGCAAGTAATGCACTCAGGACATTACACATTGTTCTGGCAGGAGAATCTCATGAAGATGCCCAGAAACATTTGAGATGAAGTATTCTTTTCAGACACTTCCATTTTTTGTAGTGTGATTATTTTTAGGAAAATTAAGCATTGTATTCATCCTCAATCAAGGATAATTTCCATTGACCAGGCTCTCAAATGAACCTTAAAATAATATCCATAATAATTTACATATGAATTCAAATTTATCCAAAACTTAACTAATATAAAATGTATCTCCAAATCTATTGTAAATATGTAAACAGGTGAATGAGGGACCCTCCTTCCTGACTGAGATGGTATAGTCCAATTTCCTGCTGGAGTGGTATAAAGATGGAGCCCAAACACCCTCCTTTCACCTGCTGGCACTAATATTTCCAGAGCTAGTTTGGAGTCGGACTCCAGTGAAGAAGCTTGTGATGGACTGGCCATCTGCTGTACCGGGCATTTTCCCGGTGGGCTGGCTAGTAATGGGTCAGTCACCCTACTTTTATTTATTAATCACTGGGATTTACTGCTGTGCATGGGGGGGAAAATGCAATACTCTGAATGTATGATGAAACGGCACTACCCGATTAAACTGTGCAGAGCGAGAGCAGAGCCGGACCGGCCCTCCCGAGCTATATGTCCACTGGCCGCAGCACAAGAGACGAGAGGGATTGAGGTTTTTTATAGTCTCTACATGGATGTTGTTTTTCATAATGTTTAATTCCTTGGTTGGCATTTTTTAATATATAGAAACTAATTACATCTGGTAATAACGAGCATAGTTTTACCTGTGATCACCATGCTCTTACTAATATACCATGTATAGGCCTATTATGCAAGAACCGTAGTAAATTATCATAAGGGCAAGTACAAAGGAGAATTTAACAAGAGCTTTCATGCCTGGACTGGCTTAAATTAAGGATTAAGCTATGAGTTTTTCATCCGTAAATATTTTCATTTCTTAAAATGAAGATCCTGATGAAAGCGAAATATCAGTTAAGTCCTACAATCATAGCTTTAGATTACGGTTTACACATTTTATTGTTGCTAGTTTCAGTAAATTCCCATCTGCCTCCACATCCAATTATGCAGTATTAATATTGATAACTGCATTTGCAATTCAATAAATATGACATATATATTACTATATCATCAACCCCATTTCACCACCTCCAAAGTCAATGTGTTGATGGAAAAGTCTGCCGTTAAAATACATGTGACTAATAAAGGAACAAAAAAAAGTGTTGATGGCAGCGCTCCTCAAAAGTACTCAGTTCTTGCCTTTAATGCCCATAATCGGGCACTTTACCATCTCCTGTTCCCAGGACGTCTGACTTGCTTTTCTTGAAAGCCACAGATGCCGGCTCAGTTAAGACTAATTTATTGCAATACATACTAAAAAGAAGAAATATTCTGTGTTTAAAAACAAATTGAATACACCATCTTATGATCGGAATCCTGAGCATACACTATTATGCAAGACAAAACTGCCTAATATTGTCAGATTTACCTACACATTTTAAGATTTTTGCTTTTATTTTTCAAACGTCTCTATTTAAAATGAACCGCTGTATATGATGACCAATGGTCATCATATACAGACCCAAAGCAAAAAATGTGTGTCCTGTAGTGCAGAAACTGTGTGTGCATATTAATATTTGCCACCTGGATATGACTTTCAGGGGCATTTATTTTCTGAGAGCATATTTTTCAATGTAGACTAATAATTGTTGTCCATTTACAGGGTTGGGGAATAACAAATACATGTAATGTGATTATGTATTTAAAATACAAAATATAAGTAACTGTATTCCACTACAGTTACCATTTAAATCATTTGAATTTAGAATGCAGTTACATTCAAAAAGTATTTGATTACTGCAGAGATTACTTTGCATTTTATTGTCATTTGTTTCATTTATTATTTAGTCCTTTCAGATGGAAAACATTTATACATATAAATGATGCGATTCAAAGTGCATTTGAACAGCAGTGAAACACTTTCTTATGATGTGTTACATTCATACGAGCAGACAGAGAAGTAAGTTTGACATAAGTTTGAGGTAGAAAAAATAGAAATAAACCTTGTGTAAATTGTTAGCTTTACGCTAAGCTAAAATGCTATTTCTAGCCATTTTACATGCACATGTTACCAGACACGATCATATTTTTTATCACGAAAATTCATGTTAAATCATATTTTTTTTCTATTAGTATATTTTATATTAGGGCAAAAAGCATATTCTTGATCAATTTTGTATTGTATTCCTCTAAAATTCCAACAAACAAACTGCATAAGATATTTGAGAGAATGTATTTTTAACATGTGTATTTTGTTTTACAGTTCTGGCAGAGTTTTATAGTCAAAACAATTGAATTTTTTTTTCCAGTACTGAAGAAGTAATCCAAAGTATTTGGAATGCGTTACTGACTTTGAGTAATCTAACAGAATATGTTACAAATTACACTTTACAGCATGTATTCCGTAATCTGTAGTGGAATATATTTCAAAAGTAACCCTCCCAACCCTGCCCATTTATGTCAAATACTTAAAATGAGTCACTACACACTAAATGCATATTTGAACCAATTATTTTAAAGTATATATAGTACTGTGCAAAAATTGTAGGCATGTGTGAAAAATAGAGGATTTCTTCAAAAATATTGCAATATTTTCTTTTATAAATTAACATCAAAGTCTAGTAAAAATAAAAAGCTAAATCAATATTTGGTGTGGCCACTTTTGCCTTCAAAACAGCACCAATTGTTCTAGGTACACCTGGACAGTTTTTCTTGGTTGTTGGAAGGTAGGTTGCTCCAAGCTTCCTGGAGAATTTGCCACAGTTCTTCAATCTATTTAGGCTGTGCTCAGTTACTTCTGTCTCTTCATGTTATCTCAGACTGACTCAAGTTCAGTGGGGGGCTCAGTGAGGGCCATGACATCTGTTGCAGGGCTGCCTGTTCTTCTAATCTAATCTCTTTTTATTTTATTTGCAAAAGTAATGTTTGGGATTTTAAATGTATTTTTCCTATTGACACACTAAAGCTGAAGATATAAATAACCATCTTAGGACAAATGATTTTGTGAAACATCTTAAGTGCCTAAAACTTTATATATATAAATAAAATAAAAACATAAGTGCACACTATGGGAGCATTTAAATGCCCCAACATTTAAAGGGACTATTTTTGCACTTCGAAATGGGGTTGGGCCAACTCCAAAAGGGGCCGACACTTCCAGACACGTTTAGGATTGGGTTTGGTGGCTCTCCCATCTTTTTTTGGAGTAAGGTCACCCTGGTGTCATGAGTATGTCTTTACCTACGTCACTGGCTAATTCCATCCAGAGCAGGGGTGTTCAAAACGTTTTGCTTACGGCGATAGCTAGATATATAGATAAAGTTATTAGATTTATTTGCTTCTCAATATTTGCTAAACCCTAAAAGTGTTATATTAAAAAAAAAAAAAAAAGGTAGTTTAGTGCAAGTTTTCTTTCACTAAATTGCAGAAATGTTGCTGGGTTTGTAGCACGGTATACTTTGCATTCGACGTCCTATACTTTGTAGTTTAGTTTACTTTAGACACAGTAGCTTTTTTTTTGACGTTGAAAGCAGAAATGTAAACTGTGCTTTCGCGCCCTCTAGAGGCGTTTCTTCTTCTTCTGTAAGAGTGCTTCAGGCCCAGAAATTAAAGCAAATTCAACTTTTGTTCAATTTCCTACCGAAACAAACTGAATGATGTCCTTGGCCAATTATATATTTGCTACGAATAAATTCCTGATAGTCAAAACAATACAATATATTCAAAATCATTTATTTATTTTCAGTTACATCAATATTTTCCTGGCAGTCCCAAAAAGGGGCCATGGAGGATATACATTTAAAGGGCAAAGAAACAAAGCCAAAACAATAAAAAAACATAGAAAACAAGCGATAAAGGAGAAGCAAAGTAAAAGCTCAGAATAAAAAATGCTTTTTAAAGCTGATGGAAATTAGCAGATATTTAGTTGCCGAAGTCAAATAAGCACTTAAATTAAAACAATGACAATAACTTTGAAAAAGCTGCATTCATAACCATTTTACATCATAGACCACATCACAATGACAGTAGTGTGAGGCCTTGATGTCACACTTTTTTTTTTTTTTCCATTTTAGGTTTCATATATTTTTTTAATTGTTATCTAAAGTAATACACACAGAAGATACCAAAATATGCAGCCTGTCAATACTAAATCAACCCATTTGGCCTAAAAAACGCAAACTGTCAGGCAAATCATATAACATTGCTATTGCTCTTATAGAGCAAATACAATTTCAGGGATACATATCACACTGAAGAAAAAAAAAAAACGGCCAAAAACGGCCAACAGTCTGCAAGTGTTACAGTTGTTCAAAGGGGATAAAAACAAAAAAAGCATAGCTGGATCTTGGTGAGATTAGCTTTCATTTATGATGCAACCGTGTAGCTTTAAACTTAGACATCCTTTTAGGGGCCTCCTGAGGCATTTCTGTGCCCAGCTCCTCCAGATTCCTCTCTGGGATTGTGGGCAAGGCAGGAGGGGCGATGATCAGGTGTGGGATTGAGATAGGCAAGGGATCCTTTTCAATCACTGTGCCTGTAAAAGCCTAAAATACAAAGAATAAAACCAGACATTTGAAGAAGATTTAATGAGATTGTGGCCATGCAGGTAAATAAACAAAAAAAATATATAATAATAATAACTTTGGATGTAGATTATACAGCTCAAATTCAAATCCAAGTCAATCTAGTTTAAGTGAAACTAAAACCATATTCTTTGGCTATGTTCACACTGACAGAATTTATGGCCTATTTGACTCAAATATGTTTAGGTTGATGTAGTCTGAACAGGACAAAAAAATCAGATTTTTACATATGTAGTTGGTTTGGAATCTGATTAAAACCAGTTTATGCTAGTCTGAACATTCAGATCAGATTTCATGTGTGTGTGGGGGGGTTGTCATTCGTTGAACACGGTGGGATGTTTCATGAGGTTTTGCAACAAGACAACATATACTGCATTCCAAAAAGTATAATGATGCCTTCAAAGGGGAATCAATAATGATATCCACACTGTGAAAAAAAAAAAAAAAAAAGACTTCAAAAGCAAGTTCAGAATGACTATTTTCTTACACCTTTCAACCTTCTGACAGTGGAAGGTAAACTATGAGGGGAATAGAGCATAGGGACGATCACTTCTGAATGGAATGCACTCATATGCGTTACCGGGCAGAAAAAGCAGTGTAAACGTATTTTATAATAATACAGACACTGGCTTTACTCACCCGGTGCAGTAACATACACCGGCTGCAAGGTATTGAATGTTTCTTGCGAATATGGGTCATTTGAGCACTTCACAACAGGACGGGATCCTCTAAAATGAGTCTTGCCGTCCGACCGTTTTATGCTTCAGTACAGTGCACAAAGCCTTCAATAAGGGATGTTTCGCTGCCCAATAAAATACAGGACAATAGGCATCCTGTATGGGATGTTGTAATTTCCCAAGCAACAAACATTGCATATGCTACCTCTCCTTTTTTCGTAAGCAGTTTTCAGTGAAGAATGTGTTAATATTTTCCAACTACTTTTATGAAAAACATTTAAAAAAAAAAATTAAATATACATTGCTGAATACTCACACATTTTAACTGTGGTGTGAACAAAGCAAGTGTCAAAATAAAAGCTAGATTTTTAAATGCTCAAAGAAAATGTTCGCATTACTTGCCAAAGTAAAACTCACAGCAAAAGTGCAAAGTTTAATACACTGGGTTTGTTCAAATCCCCAACCCAAAGTATGCGCTATTGCAATCGAGATGCTTGTCTTTGCACCAATAATTTGTAAACAAACAGGCTTCCTGTACCTCAAAACGTCCATTGGTGTGGGGGCTGCTGCCTGTAGGACTGTCCTCCTCTGTAATGCCATCACTGGTGTCACTGTGTGTGGCATCATCATGGCTCAGTGAACGACCGAAAGCCACACGCCGCTCTTCAAAGTCTGCGGTGCTGCTCTCACTGGTGTCACTACACACGCTGTTCTCACGACTGCGGGATTTCAAAATGGACTTCCGCGGTATTGGCTCTCCATTCACCAAATCCACAAACACCCTAAAACGATGACAAATTGACATCAACAGAAAATAATGCATCAAACAGTAGAGGATGTGAATAGAAAATGAAGTGAATGAAATAAATGGCAGTTGACGTAAGGTGCCATTGGACTTTCATTAACATCAATATTTTAGCTTAAAATTGATGTGACTGCTTGAGGGAAAGTGATTATTTTTAGGTCTCCCTTTCTTTTTAAGTTTCTCACCATTTTCAATCACCTTTTTGCCTGTTTTTTTAAATGACCCTATGGTGTGTAAAATGAATTATAAAAAGAACAAATAGTCCATGTAGTTGGTCAATTAATAAAAGGTCATAAATCTGCAAGCAGAAGAATTAGCAAGATGCTATTTATATTAGTTTTAGTTGGAGTACAGCAAATAATACCGCAGGACATGTCAAATTTCCATAAGCGTTTCATCTCAACTACACAAATGAACATTTCAGCTTCGTTATTTCATTGCCATGCTAACATAGTTTTATAGAATTTGTGCTTATAAATCGACAACAATAGCAGCAATAATATAATTAAGTGTAATGAATGATACGGTTATGTTTTGCAGCAGGTTGTTACCTATAAATGTCTGCTGGGCTGGTGATCTTGTAATTTTCAAGAGGAGAATGGCCGTTACTTTTCCCATTTTTCTTTTTTCGTTTGGCTTGCTCCTTTTGTTCTTTTCTCTCACTGAACTTCAGAGTGGTGTTCTTCCCTGTGTTTATTCTGACCTTTAAAAAAAGAACATCGAAAGACCTATTCAAAACAACTGCTTTATTGAGTGAACTGTTGGTCTTGTGTACACTTACTTAATGCAATGTTTATCCAACTAGAAAAGTTTTAAACTGTAATGTAAACGTACATGAAGCATATAAGAGCTGTCAAAACATATTAAATAAAGGGGGTTTATGTAACTAAGACAAGGCATTTACCTTTTTGGGTTCCACAGTGTGAGAAAAGTAGATAGTTGGAAGACTGTTGCCTGTTTCCTCACAATCCTCCTCAAGATATAACCCATTGGTGCTGTTCATCTGACTTGTTTGAGATGATGATGATGATACCCAGCCATTTTCCTTTTTAAAGCCATTAACCTGCACACTGCTGTCACTCTCTGCTTCTTTTTCTTCTTCCGATGAAGAGGAAGTGGTGTCTTCTCCATTAGTGTCTGTGCTGTCCAATCTGGGACACAAAGAGAAAAAAGAAAGCCAAAACTGAGTATAACTGGTAAAAAGGCTGATGTAGCAGCTTGTGTTTGTACTTTTTGACAAACCAATGTCCATGTTTTCTGTGCTAGTTATGACAACTGTATAAGGACTTTTTTTTTAATAATTAAGGTACCGATGTTTGTAATTAAAATATTTATTTTTATATGGTATAAGGAAGACATTTTTATTGGCAGTATGTTATCCGATACAAACACCTACTCTGTGACATTTCCAGGTTTTCCATGACCGTGCTTAAAAGGTCTTCAAGTGATAGTTCACCCAAAAATGAATATTCTCTTATAGTTTATACAACATCCCAGATGTATGACTTTCTTTTTTTCTGCAGAACACAAATGAAGAATATCTCAGCTCTGTAGTTCAATGCAAGTGAATGGTGGCCAGAATTTTTGAACTCAAGAAAGCAAATAAAAGGCAGTATAGAAGCAATCCAAAGAACTCCATTGGTTTAACCCATGTCTAGATGCCGCTAGGAAGTGTAATCAAGCTTGAAATCATGACGCCAAGGAGACAAGATTTATAGTGAAAAAAATAGTAACATTTCAGGTTTTTTTGTGTTGATTTTCTCCCCAATTTGGAATGCCCAATTCCCAATGCACTAAGTCCTCATGGTGGCATAGTGACTCACCTCAATCCGGGTGGATAGAATGAATCTCATTTGCCACCGCATCTGAGACCGTCAATCTGCGCATCTTATCACGTGGCTTGTTGAGCGAGTTACCGCGGAGACGTAGTGCGTGTGGAGGCCCACGCCATTCTCCATGGCATCCACGCACAACGCACCCCACCGAGAACCACACATTATAGTGACCAGGAGGAGGTTACCTCATGTGACACTACCCTCCCTTGCAACCGGGCCAATTTGGTTGCTTAGGAGACCTGGCTGGGGTGGAAGTCAACGTCAATACTCACGGAGCTACCCAGGCCTTCATTTCTGTCTTTTCTCACCCAAATTCGATTAGATCGCTTCAGAAGACTTAGGTAAAACACGTTTATGTGCTTTCTGGAGTTTTAAAGTTCTGGCCACCATTCACTTGCATGGTATGGATCTACAGATCTGAGATATATGTCTTTAATCTTTGTTTGTGTTCTGCAGAAGAAAGTCATACACATCTGGGATGGCATGAGGGTGAGTAAATAAGATCATTTTCATTTTTAGGTGAACTATTTATTTAACATTTTCTGGCACACACTCTTAGCAAGGCCTTAAAAACCATCCGCCCAATGAGTAGGAATCTCTAATAGAATCCAGTCTAATGTAATGAAGGCACCAGCTGTTTCTTATACCGGTATCTCTCGTCCTGTATTTCCTCCTGACGCTCCAATTCATCAAGTCGAGCCCACAGCTCCTCCTCAGACAGCACTCCACTCTTGCTCCCTTCATCCCCCTCTCCTTTGTTATTCTCCTCTTTCAATTTCAGCACATATTCCTGCTTTGGTTTAGAGTTGGGTTTGTGGGCCAACCGATGTTTTCCTGGGGAAGCAACACAATGTTAGGGTAATGATGCCCAAGTCTTACAGTCCTCTTGGAGAAACTTCAGTAACCTGAAAACTAGATTTACCTTTGGCAACTTCTTCCTCATTTACCACCTCTTCTCTAATGTCTACAAAATCTCCAGTGCCCTGTAAAGAAAGAGTGGAAATTATTTAAGGTGTGGGCAGTGCTTTCTACCATAGAAGGAAACATTAGTATAAGGCTTCCATGTGATGTAACAGTGCTGAGGTCATGGTTAGGACACTTACATCATTCAATTTTTCAAGATCAACTGTGAAGTCAGCTCTGTTCTGAAAGTTCTTCATTGTTTTCTGTAAATCATCTAGTGCATTCTTTACATCTGAAAAAAATTATCACACATCAGGTCAAGAAATATATCACTAAAACAGTGATTCAATGATTTTGAAGAACATATTAGCTCATTCAGAATTTTTTTTACTCACGTTTCTTTCGGTGTTCTACAAGAGTGTCGGCTTGTTTGGCAGAACACTTTGCAAACCAGTTATCCCCAAGGAGCACAGTTAACTCATTAGTGTGAACTAGCTTTCCTGGCATGAAAGCCAAGGGACCAAATGGTACCTATCATGTTGGAAAACACAAAATAATAAATTCAGAGCAAAATCAGAGGCAGTCCTCTGATCGAAGCGCCACATATACATCAAATAAGCTAAAGAAACTACAAATTGTTTAAAAAAAAAATCTACAACTAAAGTAAACTGCTAAATGGTGTAACACTTTATGATAGCAATGCATTAAATATGTTGTTACTCTGGGATAACATAAGTAAAAGGTGGCACCATACCATAATATCATATGACAGCTTGTCAGGCAAGGTCCTGAGACGGTCCTGAAGAGATTCGTAATCTTTTTCCACTTTTTTCCTGTCAATCAGAAAAAAGAAAAAAAGAAATGAAAAGAAATTATGATTTGTTGATGTAAAGAGTCAATTCTTTCCAACTCCATAACTTTTTTATAATACTTGAAAAAATGTAATAGAGGCCTGTTAAATACTTATTGTATGTGGCATTTCAACACCTAAACAAGCAACATATTAGAAATAACATGAGCTAATGTAATATTACTAATTGTAGCTATTTTTTGAGACGTACTGACCTGCATTGTTAAGAATAGTATAATGTTATGACTCTATAAGACCACTCACCAGTGCTCAATTTGAACTCCGCAATCTTTCACCACCTGTTGTGAAAACATGCTAATTATTTCACAACCAACTGTGATCCAAAATAAGAGGTTGAACAAAAGTGGATTAAAATACTCAACAGTAGATCATTCATAAGTAGACACATGGCACAACAAACTGCATGCAGAGTAAATTATTGTTTTTTTTTTCCCCCTTCTAATGGCCGCTATTATACTGTAGATCCCAGAAGTTCTAACTGTAGAATTCTTCAGTGCCATAAACAGAGGAAGAAAAAAAAAAAAACAACTGCAACTACTATAAACAATCGACGCTGATATAATGGTCGACCTCTACAAAACATACCATGGACAAAACTGTTAAACTATTTGTGATTTTCTGGTTATGTAAATTGTTCACTACAGAGCAAGTGAATGTTCTACTCAAATGGTAAATCCAGTAATTTTTCCTCATTAAAAAAAAAAGCTTTTATCCAAAATAAATTAATATTTATAAAATCATGACCACTCAAATTATAGAAATCATATCAGAAGCCTTTTAAAAGCTTGTTTAATATACATGGAGAGGGTCCCCTCAAGGGGGTGGCCATGTTAGCATCACATGACCAGTGTTGGGCAGTAGCTTCCCTAAAAATAGCAAAACTATTAGCTTAACTACATTTCTGAGTAGCAAGGTGGGAGTGTCGCTAGTTTTTAAATCAAGTAGCTTTTCAGAAGCGAAGCTATATTTTTTGACTGTAGCTGCGTAGCGCTGACGAATACATGACAAACAAAAGATTACTGATGACACCTTTAAAGTTGCTCACGGGGACTTGAGAGGGTTATCTTATCTAATGATAAGAACCTTAAATAGCATCTTTATGGCAATACCAACCTCAAAATCTATCTAGCAATGTGTATATAGCATACTCCATAAAATTATATAGAAATCCAGCAGATTGCAGTGAAAGCTAACAGAACACATCTCATTAAAGGATATCAGTTTCCAATGCAAAATAAAAATAAACAATAAACATAAATAAATACATTTCAGGGACATAAATATATTTTATGTATAGTGACATTACTTTCATGATAATCAGAGCCCCACAATTCTCTTTAATTATTTTCTTCTTGTCATTTAAAATGCACATATTGTCTAGACATTTCATGTTTTCACTTTTCATATTTTCTCTCTTCTAACAGAAAGCCACTGTTAGGGTGAAGGACAAGAGATGATGTTGCTGAGGTCAATGTAACACCAGGGGTGAATGTCTATTTTCAGGACTTTCAAAAGAAAAATTCTGCATTCTTGCTGATTGTAATGTCAACACATGGATGAAAGACACTTTTTGTTTTCCTTTAGCCTACTTAATGGCACAAAAATGGAATGTAAACAAAAGTAGGTCACTTAAAACTTACCTTAAAATAACGCGTGAGTGTATTTACCGATCTATACCGTATGCCTTTCCTTGAATGTTAATGGACTTGGGCAATATTGCACCGTGTGTTGGATAAAGCTTGAGTTTAACTTGGTTGCTAACTCGCCGCAGTGTATAACTATACAGGTGTATATGCATAACATTGTAGACTTAGGCCTATATTGTAGGTAGGTGTGAAGGTAAAAATGTTTTGCAAATGAGCAGAGACAAAGATAAACCAAAGCACAAAAACTGTTTGCAGCCAGCTAGCCAGCAGCTGAAGTAACAAGTAACACGTGATCTACAAGGAACTTTCCAGAAAAATAAAACATCTGATACTGCGTTCAAACAGCAGAAACACCATCAATCAATGATATACCGAAAAATCATGAAGTGATGCACGTGCATCGACAATCCATGAGCAAAGGAAGTTCAATTTGCAGCAAGGCATTGGCTGTTTTTGAAATAAACATTACTCCTGACCTTCCTGTGCTCCTCTTTTAGCCTCTCAACGCCTCGAGGCAGATCATTACTCCGTGTCACTTTTCCAGGTGCAGCCATTTGGTCGTGCGAGGATGTCATCCACAATACAACAGGGCGTTTTAGTTTAAATATCAAAAACAATTAAATACTCTCAGGGGTTTGAAGTCCTATAGAAATGTTTATGAATGCAATTGGATGTGTTGCACTCAATCTGTCGCCTTGTAGTCATCAATGAAGCAGATGAAGTGATCCAATATATCGACATTGAGACCATTTCACACGAGCATGGTACGATGTCGACCTAATCCCAAAATTTCCTCTTGTTTACAGTCGAGCGATGGCCTGTTTCCCCTGCCCCATGTTCATCTGATCACACGGATGTACTCTGGGTAAACCTCTCTACATAATACACAGATGCAAACACGTGATGTTGTGCCTTCCTCACCTATTTAATTTCATTTTCAGTTGCGGGATTTAAAAAATATATCAACACGAAATAAGAATAAATTACTTCTTTCTCTATTATCCTGATATATATGTCGTATTATTTTTAATGTTTTAATGTGTCTGTTAATAAAATAATTTATTTAAAAAATGCTATCGTGTAGGGGGCGTGGCCTGAAATGTAAACAATTTCCACGCCAACTATATCACGTGACGCCATGAAACGCTAAGTGAAGTTGTACACATTCAATTTGTGGCAAAATAAAAGCCAATGCATTTTGTTGAGTTTCCGTTATTAAAATAGTCTCGCTGTCCGACAGTTTTATGCTAAATATAGGGCAAAAAAAGCCTTCAATCGGATGTTTCGCTGCCCACAAAAATACAGGACAAGAGGCATCCATTATGGGATGTTGTAATTTCCCAAGCAACAAAGATCACAATATCAAGCAATATTCTTAAAGTAAGAATAATTATTGTATTGTAATATTTTTTACAATATAGTTTATAATATAGTTTGACGATTACTATTAGTTTTGTACAATACAGTTAAAAATACAGATGTTTTACAACCTTAGACATTCAGTTCAGAATAGCATGCCATATTCAACAAACAATGAGTTTTCATATTTTTTTAATAAATATGTTATGTTGAATGAAAGTTAATGTGAGTATTATATCAAATAACCTGTTTGTTAATAGAAAAATAAAAACGTGTTATTAGCCGCAACCTTCTTTCCACAGCTAAACGCTACGATTTTATTTAAATTTTACTGAAGTCTTTTATTTTGAAGAGACCCTTTCCCGCCGGTCATTTGTTCACGTTTTCCGTTTTTTCTCTGTCTGCCCTCATATATCAAGACACTGTTGTATCTAATGTTGCCGTTTAACTTATGACTGTTTACTTATATAAATGTGAATTTGAATTTCATATCCTCTTTACGAAGAGAGCTAAACCAGACTTTCCTACATTCATTAATGTTTACTGCATAATGAATGTTTATTGCAATGACAGTTGTCTTTTGACTAGAGTTGCTGAACTGAACTAGCTGATTACAGCACCCAGCCATGAACAGGCACTTGAGGACATTCACAATGTCTTAAAAAGTCAGACAAATGATATGCTCTCATCACCAATAAGGAGCTTTTTGACCCTGGTCACCATTCACATGCACTGCACCATCACATACAAATCATAGCAGCATTAAGATGAGTTCCTACTTGCAGTATATGAAACGGAAAATTAAAGGAGCACCAGCCCCTCCATTTAATCATGTGTGCCAAGCGGGAGATAATGTGTTATGTTCACAGGCTGCAGCAGTGGAACCTGGAGCTATTCAGTGGTCAGAGGTGCAGCAGGTCATAAATACCCCGGTCAAGGTGATGAGACAGCTTGAGTGTGTTGGTCTAAGTGCACCTCAGATTGGAGTTCCTCTGTGAATATTAACCGTGCAGAATCCAAAGAAAATACTGGAGGACAGCTCACCAGCTTCTGTTGAAGTTAGGGATCTGGTGGCAGTGTCCCTAACGATTTTCGTAAAACCAGTTGCATGTACTGGATGGATGCACTGTCACCTTCTAAGAGGCATGTGTCAGCATCTGTTCCACACTAAGTGTCTGTTGAGGTGTCATGTAAAAGAAAGATATCAAACTATACAATATGAACAACAAAAAAACATTTAAAAAACACAGTAAATGACATACCTATGAAGATAAAGCCATTGAGGCAACCCAAGTGCTTACTTTCTGATGCACATTAGCATATGAGAGCAAAAGTAAACTCTGCAAAGGGTCAGTTTCTTAAATTGAATGGTTTGTAATCTTATTAGTTTAAAGGGATAGTTCACCCAAAAATGAAAATTCTCTCATCATTTATTCGTCCTCATGCCATCTCAGATGTGTGTGACTTCCTTACTTCAGCAGAAAACAGATGAAGAATATTTCAGCTCTGTAGGTCCATACAATGCAAGTGAATGGCCAGAACTTTGAAGCTCCAAAAATCACATAAAAGCAGCATAGAAGTAATCTATACAACTCCTGTGATTAAATCCATATCTTCAGAAGTTAAATGACAGGTGTGTGTGTGTGTGTGGAAAAACAGATCAATATTTGTCCAAAGTCCTTTTTTGTTATAAATGTTCAATTATCTTTAACTTCCAGTCTTCTTTTGGTTTTGGCGATTCACATTATTCATGCACACTCACCTAAAGGATTATTAGGAACACCTGTTCAATTTCTCATTAGTGCAATTATCTAATCAACCAATCACATGGCAGTTGCTTCAATGCATTTAGGGGTGTGATCCTGGTCAAGACAATCTCCTGAACTCCAAACTGAATGTCAGAATGGGAAAGAAAAGTTATTTAAGCAATTTTGAGCATGGCATGGTTGTTGGTGCCAGACGGGCAGGTCTGAGTATTTCACAATCTGCTCAGTTACTGGGATTTTCACGCACAAACATTTCTAGGGTTTACAAAGAATGGTGTGAAAAGGGAAAAACATCCAGTATGCGGCAGTCCTGTGGGCGAAAATGCCTTGTTGATGCTAGAGGTCAGAGGAGAATGGGCCGACTGATTCAAGCTGATAGAAGAGCAACTTTGCCTGAAATAACCACTCGTTACAACCGAGGTATGCAGCAAAGCATTCGTGAAGCCACAACACGCACAACCTTGAGGCGGATGGGCTACAACAGCAGAAGACCCCACCGGGTACCACTCATCTCCACTACAAATAGGAAAAAGAGGCTACAATTTGCAAGAGCTCACCAAAATTGGCTGGTCTGATGAGTCTTGATTTCTGTTGAGACATTCAGATGGTAGAGTCAGAATTTGGCGTAAACAGAATGAGAACATGGATCCATCATGCCTTGTTACCACTGTGCAGGCTGCTGGTGGTGGTGTAATGGTGTGGGGGATGTTTTCTTGGCACACTTTAGGCCCCTTAGTGCCAATTGGGCATCATTTAAATGCCACAGCCTACCTGAGCATTGTTTCTGACCATGTCCATCCCTTTATGGCCACCATGTACCCATCCTCTGATGGCTACTTCCAGCAGGATAATGCACCATGTCACAAAGCTCGAATCATTTCAAATTGGTTTCTTGAACATGACAATGAGTTCACTGTACTAAAATGGCCCCCACAGTCACCTGATCTCAACCCAATAGAGCATCTTTGGGATGTGGTGGAACGGGAGCTTCGTGCCCTGGATGTGCATCCCACAAATCTCCATCAACTGCAAGATGCTATCCTATCAATATGGGCCAACATTTCTAAAGAATGCTTTCAGCACCTTGTTGAATCAATGCCACGTAGAATTAAGGCAGTTCTGAAGGCGAAAGGGGGTCAAACACAGTATTAGTATGGTGTTCCTAATAATCCTTTAGGTGAGTGTATATCACTATCTAATGGGCATGGAAGAGAATTTATGGTATATACAAAAATGACTTAAATATTGATCTTTTACTTACCCACACTTGTATTGCTTCTGAAGACATGGATTTAACCTCTGGAGCTTTTTGGAACTTCAACATTCTGGCCACCATTCACTTGTTGAGGTTTTAGAGCTAAAATATTATTCATATACATCTGGGATTGCATGAGGGTGAGTAAATGATGAGAGAACTTTCATTTTTGGGTGAACTATCCATTTAAGCATAGACAAGTTTATATAATGAGCAAACTTACTGATCAACTAAAAATGTTAAAGATTTGTTTTCTTTTCAAAGATCTTAATGAGAAAGCAGAGCCTGTCACCTGGCAAGCGAGTGGGTGGCCAGCCAGAATACTGCAGCATGAAATGGATCACCTAAATGGAGTGCTATATATTGATCGCATGGACAGTAAAACTTTCAGTAATGCCAACTGGGAAGATTATAATGAATAAACTTTAGCTTATTTGCAACTTAACCTCAAGAAATGACAATACTTAACTCATAGGGGACAAAATGGACATTCACATCAATCCTGTGTTGGATTTATTGCATCTACACTATAATGTATAATTTCATCACTGCACACTTGGAAATGATTTTTCTTGTTTATGATTACCATGGCACAATCCAGCTAGAAGCTTCATTAAGGACAACTAATTAATATATGCCCAATCCATATATTTATTTTAAATAAACAATTGTGTTTCTATCATGTGGGATACTGACAATAGAATAACATCTTTAATAAGACTTTGTAGCAAGACTTACAGTCCAACTCCGTTTTATTCTGTGCAGGTCATTTATTATAATAACATTATTTTGGTTTTCTTAAAAATAATAATAATTTCAAGCAGGACTCCCTTTCAATCCCTTTATTTTGGATATCAGTTCTATTAAACTGCAACAATACAGATAATTTGCAATTAAAGGGCATCTATAAATACATTTAGTTATATGAAATAGCAGTACATTTTTCTAATCAGCATATTAGAGATGTTGCCAAGACTTCATCAGGACAATTATAATCAACATGTTCCAAACTGTATCTGTACACTAACAATTAACAGATTGTTACATTTTACGAGGCAAGTAGGTTTGTGCTCTCTATTGCACAAAAGTGTGACATAGAAAGCAAGAATGAAAGAATGTATTTTGAAAGCAGAGCAAACAATAAGCTACGTGAAGACGTTCTAGAAGAATGGCATGGCATTTGATTCTACCAAAATCACATATTGCACTGAATCACTACCATTTGGCAGTTATGGACATTGTTATGGGATGGCATATATTGTATCCTTGAACCACTTCCAATCCTTCCAACCAGGAAGAGTGAATTGCCTTGTTACTTTTTCATATTTAATTTTTTTTAAGGATGATTTTTACATTTCTAATTTCCAGTAAACTGGAATAAATGTATAGTAGTAGTGATATTAGATTTCTTTAGATTAAAATATCAAACATATATATATATATATATATATATATATATATATATATGCAGATTTGAAGTGCAGGTTAAACAGGGGAGGAGTTGTTCAAAGGCATTCCACATTTACAAAGCATTGGACTTTTAAACCAACAATTTTTGCAATACAGAGCACAGCAATACCTGCATAGGATGTAAAGCTCAGAATTCGGGCAAGTGACACATTTAGTTTCAAGTCGTAGTATTTTGTGTTTTTGAGAGCACTGCCTTCCATCCGGACAGCCGGAAAAATAAAAGACATTACAAACGAGGCATAAAATTTCAGGCCAAGGCTGGTTAGCAGTGCAGCACTGATGAAATGGTATTGGCTTACAGGGTGTTTCTGAATCACCCAATTCTTGGAGGTACTGCACATCATGGGCAAGTTTATTGCAGTTTTTCACATGTTCACATATGCAATCGTGGTAGTTGTTACAGGTGTGGCAAATTACATATGCTGGAGCCTCTGCAGTAAGACACATGTGTCTCTTTGGAGCATTGGCTCTTTCTCCTTGAGGGGGCTGTAATTTTCCTGTGGATTGCAAGCAGTGACACTGTGATTTACATATGTTAATGTTTTCACAGCTCTGGTCATGGATTGATTGGCAGGTGTAACACACCAAAAAGGTATCCAACTTTGAAGTGCTAATACAATAATGATTCTTCAGAGAATCTTTTTCTTTGCCTTCTTTATGCTCGTCTTGTTGCACACTGATTTTCTGTTGCAGTCCAACTTTGTCGGGGCACAGTGCTAAAGTATGCCCTTTGTTTCTGCACTCTTTATAATGTTCACAATGTGAATTGTGAATGTCTTTGCACTGGTCACACTGGTATACATACAAAGATGATGGTGTGATACAGCTGCACATCTCTGGTCCAACTTCTACTGCTTGTCTCTGGGTACGACCTTCAGTTTGAACTTTACCAGAGCTTTCCAGTGGTCCTATATTCTGTGGAGGTGAGACAAGGTTTTTGGGGTTGTTGGTCTGGCACTGAAGCTCTGAGACACAGAGCGATCTTTCCTGGCTTGCATCTGCATTACTCACCCTGTCTGAATGGGACATGTCCCCGTATGAAGGATTGCTTTGTAGGAGGCCCTCCTTTGGTTGTATACACAAAGAAGGGTGAGGTGGCAAACAAGAAGTAGCTGTCCACTGATGAGGATCTGGCTGTGCTTTGCTCAGCAAATCCTTATCAGTGTAAAGATCCACCTCCAAATCTATACTAGTGCTTAGGGTGACATCTGAAGCATGGGTAGACTCTAACTTCCTTTTGATGTTCTCCAATGCTACCTGAAGGCAATGGCCCTTCTGTCTCTCCTTAACTAGTTGCAGAACCCACTCAACACCTCTGTCCAGAGCGCTCAAGGTGGAAATTAGCAGATGGCACTCCATTCGAGCAATGAAGTAGGCACATGCCAGGTTGAGTAACAAATCAGCAGGAACTAGTTTGGGGTCGAGCATTAGCTCTTCTTCTTCAGTAGGACCTAAAGGCTGGTATCCAAGCAACCCAAACAGCTCTTTAGCCTGCTGTAGGGTTAATGCAGATTTGATTGAATGGGTGAATATACCTGAAAACATCTGTTGGGAGGAAAGGTAAAAGACAGTGAAAATGGACTGGAGGATGGCCAGTGTACATACTCATCTTGCTAAACATCTTAAAAATGTATGTATAGGTGTAAAACCAGTATTTACATACCTTCACAACTCTATACTCCCTTCTCCAAGGATAAAGGTAGAGGTTTAATGCAGCAAGCTCCAACACTTCAAAGGACTTGCAAAGTTTCTCAAGACACAAATGGCCAGTTCTAAAGGGCAATGCACGGAGTGAGTTTTCCATCACTGTGAGTGGATTTAGTCCACATGTGTTAAAGATCTTCTGGGCATTGTCTTTGGAAAGAAATGCCTCTACTTCCTTGCAAAGTTGATCATCTCTGCACACCAGAATTCGATCCCCCTTTTCAATCTGGCTCTCCAAGTTGGTCAGGTACTTTTGGACAAAATCCTCCTGTCTGATATTCCAGCTCATTCTATTAATAAAAAGACAATATAAGAACATAAGGGATTTGCGTTTTATCAGAACAATACAACATAAATAGCCAGGTCTTTAAAAAAACAAAACAAACAAAAGACATAAAACACCCCTAAACTATTTATTATTACAAATAAATCTTAAGAATTGTAATAGCTTTTCTGTCAGTACTGATCAGGATTTAGAAAGGTTTTATATTATTATTATTACATTTGTGTATCATTATAATGCATTATAATACATATACATATTAAGCATTAGGGAAAGCATAATACAAATCTATATAAATAATTTATTCAAGAAATTACAGACAGGTCCAAACTGAAAAAGCTTTTTTTCAGACAGTTCCGAATTGAGTCAATGCAATGTTCCATTTCCTTTCTTAAAAACTAAAAAGCAATGTTTCTTACCAGAAAATGTTCATTTGTGAATATGAAATTTAGCCAACAATAAAATGTTTATCATATAACATGGTTGTTTATTGTTATGATTTTCCATGAGACCAATCAATGTTTCCATAACAAAAATTGTGTTCATTAATATGCTTGAAAATCAAGGTGACAAACATTTAGCTAAAACAGTCTAACAAATGGGCAGTACCAAGGATGACGTCTTTAAACTAGCAATAATGCAGTTGAGTGACGGGTTTAAACAAAACAACTATATAGAAATAATGACATTATTTAAAGATGGAATATTCAGATTCAGTATTATCCGAATAACGATTACTCTACATCCGTACAAAGGTTGACTATTTGGAAATGCTATTAAATCACTCAGACGTCAAAAGATTGAAGTGAAAGTGAAGGTGGAAAATAGGTCCGTCACGTTAGCTACGAAAATACATCCTAATTTCCATAATTTTGTATTTGAGAAATTCAAATAGATTCAAATTCTTATATATGTACCGTAAATAAACCAATAAAGTTACTACTGTGTAATAAAGTTAGTTTATTGTTGCCTACCCAAATCAAAAGCGTCATTCGTATATTTTCCACTGACTAAATTCAAATCAGCAATGTTCGCGGGACACAGTAACGGAATCGATAGAACATGATCAATTATTACCTAATCAACGTTCTTTACCGCACAAGCCGCATGGAAGAGCGTCGGAGAAACTGTTTTGTCATTACTTCCGTGTTCAGCTCAGGCGAAACCAGAGCCCTTCTAAGATATTTGAAACCAAAGTGTCTGTGGTCCCATAGACATGACACAAGAGGTCGTTCTTTTTGAATGAATGTCTATGTAGGTACTTGAGTGTGCTGAATAATCTGCTTTTGTAAAGAAACTGCTCATAAATTAATTATTTGACCACTTTTCTGCTAATCTTCAACATGTGTTACACTAAAAAATCCCTTTGGAATGAACTTTGTGTGGATTTTACTTCGATAAAATTGCTGTTTTATAGGAAAAGTCGTGGGGCCAATTTTGCGACAGGTAGATGTCGTTTACGGCTCTCCATTCATTTAAATAGTATCCGCAAATGGAGACTTAATGTCGTAATCGATCCCGAAGGATGTTTTCTATGGCAAATCTCTGGGGAAACTTTAAATTAAAATAAAATTATTTGATTATGTGATGCTGATTAACATTTACTTGAATTAGATTCGTTTTCCCCATTCAACTGTCAAAACAACTGTCCTGCATTTAAAAATATTTGGTATGTTTAGTTCAATAAATAATCCGCAGTTTAGCCCTCTAATCGGCACACCCAACGACGAATTTGCAATAAATTAGTGCACATTCCTGTGATTGTTCACAAGAGGGCGATATAATCTATGCTGGATATTATCAATTAGTTGTGCCCACGGTTTGTACCTTTTATTATCAAAATCACGTTAATTAATAAAACCTTTGTCTACTGATATGACACGATATTACTGATATTTATTACTGTATAAGATCAATTATTGCAATGATCTCATTTAAGATTCTCCAACCTGAAATATGATAACTCTCGGTGATAAAGGATAAAAAAAAAGCGTGTCATTCTAAAGAGGGCGGGACTTTGGGCGTGGCTTTCATGCTGCGGTTCGATTTAAATATCTTCAGCAGCAAGAGATATGAATCCGATAAACCATAATCAATCTCAGACGTCTGCACTGCTGCTGTTGTGTGCGCGATGTCAAACGGGGAGAGGGTAGTTTTGGCGCTTGGCGGAGCAGGAACTGTGGGGTCCGGAATAGTGAAAGCGCTCCTGGATAGAGGTAAGAGCATCTTTCATATTACATACTATACAAAAAACAGTAGTAGTAGTAGTAGTAGTAGTAGGCTAATAATAATAATAATAATAATAATAATAATAATAATAATAATAATAATAATAATTAAATTTTGAGTTAATAGTCAATAATAATACAATTATTATTATAATCGTTGATATTATTATATTCCTCTCAAGATATTTGTGCAATTATTCACTGTTATTTAATGGGTAGTGTTCAAATTTATATTACTGTGGCTGCTTGTAACACCTTCAAACGCATGTGACAGTAACTGAATCCAGTATTATTTGTTGATTAATTAAACATGAAACATTTTATATCATCACAGAAAATTAAACATTGTGCAATATGCTTAAATAAATAATAATTATTTAAAAAAACTGCTAAACATTTTCTGAACGTATTACTCTGTTTACAACTGCATTCAGTTCAGTTATTGCTAAAGAAAGCAACTATTCATTCCATTAAACCTGTTCTGATTGAGTATTTTGTGGTTAAATTCAAATTGCCTGTCATCCTTTTGCCTGGTTTCTTAATTTAGCTGTAAATCAGTTGGAGATTTTAATTTATCTTTGCTTAAATTGATAAAAATGGTTAACCTCTTTGTGCAAAATAAAAAAAAAAAGTTATTGCATGTTTGGTAACTTTTTAAACATATATGTAGGTTTCAAGGTTGCTGTGATCTCCAGAGACAACAGCAAGTTGGAGAAACTCAAGGGATTTGTTTCACCTAACACAAAAAGTAACCTGACCACTTTAGTAGGCAATGTTGGTAAGTATTATCTCCCTAATTTGTAATCTTTACAATTGTGGGAAGGAGATAAGAGACATTATGAGGTCTCATTGAAGTATGATGTTTCTAATTACTTACTCTTCTTATTATCAGGCTCAGAGGAAGGAGTAGAAGAGGTGAAACAGTCCTTGCTTAAGTCTGTGGGAAAAATCACAGACGTTGTCTCCTCTTTGGGCTTCAGCTGGTGGCAGGGAGGTCTGCCACACACCCAACCCCTCAAAGAACTGCACTGGGTGAGTTTATCGAGGGCATCAAATAAAGATAGATTATAGCATATTACATTACCATCCTTTTGCATGAATAAATATGATAATTTTGGGTCTCACAAAGTGCTCATGTCAATGTCAATCTCATGTTTTCTAATCCTATAACTTTTAGCCTAATTCCCGCAATTAAACATCAGATTTAGTGATCAGTGTTAAGATAGTATTTATTTTCTGATCAACAGGTTATGGAGACTCTGCTGTTCAGCACCTTTGTGTCTTGGAAAGCTTTCTTTCCCCTGGTGAGAGATGATCCTAACTGCACCTACACATTCATCACAGGTGAGTCATTGGCACAGCTGGTTGAGATATGAATGATATGACAAATGGTAGCTGTGAGTGTTCAGAGAGGAAAATAAAGATCTTGCAATTTTATTTGTCATTCCATTCTATTCACATTTCCGAAGGCATTTTCACATGGTTCATAAACTGAGCATGAATAATCAAAAAGGAAAACAATCTTCTTGATAGTAAAATATGTGCATAAGGACCTACATTAACACTCTGCAAGCACAGAACGCAAGTCGGCTGTGACAGAATCACAGGCCAATAAGCAGGTACCTTTACTTTTTAGGAATTGCAAGCAAAAAATGCTATAGGATGCAATATAGGAATTTGATTTGAATGTTTAAAAACTGCCTTTTTTAATTAAAAAGCTAAATACTGTTCCATAGCTGGAAATATTTATGGCCTGTACATTTTCTCAATTAATTTGCTATTGACTGGCAAGTGTAACAAAAAGTCAATTTTAGACCCTGCTCACACAGATCCATTTTCTGTTCATCAGGAGGGGCTGGAGAGAAATTGCTAATGCCTGGCACAGGGTTCTTGACTGTAGGGGCAGCTAGTGCTCTGGCTTTTTGTCAGGTTCTGCGTGATGAGTACCCAGATGTGCCATGCAAACTCAACCAGGTGAGTGTGTTAAAGATATGGATGTAGACAAACTCATGTTGCTATATTTCAGCAATGACATGATGAATCACTGTAAATCTGCCTAATCAATTATCATACAAATTATTTAATCAAAATTGCAAATCTAAATCTGTAGGTGAAAATCAATACAGGAGTGGCAGCCCCAGAACGAATGGCCCCTGGGTACCTGAATCATTTGGATTTAGGCAAGGTTGTGGCTGTGCTGGTGGAGCGCCGGAACACGTCTCACACCGTCTTCCCTGTCAGCTCTCCTGCTGACCTAAAAACTGTTATCTTGGAGGGCAATCTGTAACCATAATGAAGAAAAAAAAAAAAAAAAAAAAACTCAAAACTACATCACTTTTTCCTGTCACCAGTATGCGTGTATTGTTTTATTGCATGTCATAAAAACATTTCTGCATTGAGCATTCCAAGCTTCGTAATAGTACAGTCATAGCGTTGAAATCACAGCGTTGAAATATTCTTAATGCTTGAAACAAATCAACATAATATCCAATGGAGTGGTACAGATGTTTTGGAGCATCTAGTCTAAATGAGGCCCCAGCCAAGAGATCTTGACATTGAAGAATGGAGAGAAAAATGTGAGAACAGGATGTGAAATCTTGTTTTTCTTGGTTAAAGAGAAAAAGGGGAAAAAAATTGGCAGGTTTTTGGCACACTTGCGACCCTCTAGCGTGACTCCCTGCCCTGGTTCACCCAAAATTTATCTGGCTGCTATTTATATGGCTCCAATTATTCCCAGCCGTGTGGCCCATATTAAACAGTGTGTATGGGGCTAGGGGTTCAAGAATAGCTGGCCCCCAAAAGGAGAGAGAACAGAGGGCATTGTTATCTTTGTTTACTATTATTATCATATTTGCATAAACACTTTAGTGGCATCAATGTAATTTTTCCAATAAAAGAATATGGATTCAGTGAAGTGTCTAATTGGTTTTTTAAGTGGTTTTTTAAGTGGTTCTAAGTGGTTATTGAGGTGAGCATGCTTTGGCAGCTTGTTGGCTATCCTTTTGCTTTGCATCATCTTATTAAACCTGAAATATCTAATTAAACCTGAAATATCTACAGATAAAAATGTGCATCATTGCTTAATGCAACCTAAACATGGTCTCCTTTTTTACTCTGTTTAATGAGTGTCTGAGAGAAGACTGAATTTATAATATGGTGCACATTGTGTGTCAGAGGAAATTAAAATAATAATAATAAAAGAGCAAACTCCCAGAACCTTAGTTTGTTTTCAGGAGGCTGACCACCTGTGCTTGAAGTAGTGACCATAGTGACATGAACTTTAGTCCACTGGATTTCATTATAATCTGGCTGCGAGCCCTCTCTTCAAAAATGGTTTGGGAATATAAATATTGAAAACAATGAAAAACAAAGTATCTATATTGGCAGCCAAAGATCACCCTTCCGTGAGAAGGTACAGTACGAGTGCCAAAACATCATTGTTTCCCATCAATATTTTATATCTCAAGGTTATAGGGACTAAACATAAGTGATGCAGACATGCAAAGATGAAAATCTCAGTGCCAGACCAACACAGACAAAATTAGAAACCATGAAATGTCAAGTGGTCTCGAGAGTTGGTCACAAACTAAGCTGTACTGAGGTACCAGAAACTCACAAACACACTCGGACAGCACAAAATATCTGGCATGTTTAGAAACCATGGATTATGATTAAATCATATTTTCATATCATTATACTGGGTTTGCAAACTTTCCCTAAGCACTCTCGCTGTGCTTTGATTTTTGACTACAGGGCTTTTTGCAGACATTTGAATGAGTGCCAGTTCCAAAACACAGACAGGAACTGGGGCGTTTATGTAGAGGGACAAGACAAGTGGACTGGAAGGGATTTAAAGGGCCGCCCATAGACAAAGAGTCACACAGTGAAGCCATTAGTGTAATGTTCATGCACTGCAGAGGGTATTCTGGGACAGAGGTTAAGCCTACTGATTCAGAGTGGCATGTTTTCTCCTATGGCCCAGAAACATTCAATACAATCCAGCCATCTGCCCATTAGGCATCTCTGCCACCCTCTGTGCAGTCACTTGCCCTCTTCTCCCAATGATATTGAAGAACACCCAAGCCTAAACTAGCCATCAAGACTACTCTGCATGAACAGGGCTTGTAGTTCTAATTTTAAGAAACTGATTAAAATGTGGTCCAAAACACTGAATATGTATTTTAGAATGGTTGACATGAGAGAACAAGGAAGAAAAAAAGTAGAGAGCTGGGCCTCAACATACCATCAACAGTACTAAACCGTTAAAGGGTTACATAGTCTTTATTATTAGAAAATTCACATGCCATGCACTCCCAAAGACCTGTCAGATCAGAGACAAATTCTAGTTAGATTCTCTTGGTAGAAAATACATGGTTTCTGTCTCTCCGGCACCGAGGCGATTTTGGATGAATTCAGATTATAATTCACATTACAGATTTACAGCAAGAAAACATTGCATACATTGCATACATTACAAAACAAATATATATTTATGCTTTTATACAAAATCATTATTGCTATTATATACTCAAAATCCTCTCACATAAGTAACATTATACATAAGACAGATGCTACAGCAGCATGAGCATTTCTTGGCATATCCAAACTTTTTTTCACATTGATTTCAAACCTCACTTTAGTGAAAAGCATTTAAATAACTTCAGGTTAATTAAAAATATATAAAAGCTCTAAAGCCTACTTGGCAAGAACCATACACAAGCATGATGCATAGTAGTATATTGACTTGCAAGAGAAATATACAGCTAAGAGTATACAAATTTTGCGAATACAGGAATTGTTTCAACAATTTAGGTAGGCCCATAAACAATTTGATCATCCATTCAAACATAATTATTTTCCAACACAGTTAGGTTTAAACGAAGGCTAAAATTCTAAGCTAAAATAATAAGACAAAAAATATATATAAAAAAGCAAAAACAAATTAGTGCTGCTCTATTTTTAATATTGTATATTAATTAATAAATATGTTGTTGCAGGATGCCTACTGCTAGTAGTGCTTGTGTCTCCCATATAATTTGTAAAATGCTTTGGGAAATACTGTTCTAACAACACAAAATTCAATGGTACTAGAAGATAAAAAGCATGTAATTAGAGCTCATTCCGTTTAGAATAACCTAGCATTACCTTTCCACAAGTCCCTTCATATCATCTGGTTTATTTCATCCCTATTTAGTCTCATATAAAAGGGTTTTTCTTTTTTGCCTTGGCTACAACACAGATTTCAGTTCTAATCAAATTCTGATGAACGTTCCTTGTAGTGCCTAAACCAGTCAGCAGTCCTTTCAGAGTGCAGAACGGTATGCAAGGAAGATTTTAACAGAACTGCAGGATGGGAAGGCCTGGGAATAAACAGGCTAAGCAGAAGAGCTGACCCTGAGCTGATCCAGTTTGAGCTCCATCAAGATGAATGGAAATCTCTACTAGCTAGGGCACCTAGAACCAAAGCACAAACAGTTATTAACAATGTTTCCATTCATAAGACAAAAAAAGATAAAATCACAACATAAAATACGAAATCAATTATATACATTAAAATCCTTCTCCCGAACACCCCTCCCTCTCCACCCAACAGTGGTCACCAACAATTAGAACATAAAAAAAGAAGAAAAAAAAGTATACTTTCAAAAAACAACAAGAATGCACATACACATCTAAACTGGAAATCCCTCTCCACTGCCCCTCCCTGAGAAACCTCCAAAAAAAGCCAAATATACACCCCACTTCCTATCAAGCAAATCCCATTTTCCCAGCCTTTTAAAAATCACCTCCTCAAATGCTACCACCCCACCCATCTCCCACTCCCGAAATGAGGGTGCCCAAGCCTACTTCCAACCCCAAGAACGATTTTTCTGCTGATCATAACTCCGGCTAGGACCCAACTTTTTAAACGACTATCACCAATTTGAATGACTGCCCCATCACATAAGATACGGAGTCTGGGGCAAAATGAAAACTGAGTGTCCAATACATCACACATAATGCTCTGAACACAACCAAAATGATTGAATCTTAACACATCCCCAACAAATGTGGGTTATGTCCCCATCTTCTGATTTGCATTGCCAGCAGGTAGGTGTGTCTTTAAGACAAAGCCTATACAATCTAGAGGGGGTCCAATTGACTATGTAAAATCTTAAATGGCATCAGATGCACCCTTGCATCTCTAGATGTACACTTGATGTTTTATAGAATCCTATCCCACACGCCCTCCTCCAATACCAAGTTTAAATCTTTCTCCCATAATCACTTAAGAGAAGTTAGAGCTCCATCCCCCAGACTCTGAATTAGCAGGGAGTAATACACTGATGCCTCATGTCCTTTTCCAAAAGCAGTAATCACCACTTCCAGAGTATCTTCTGCTTTAAGGGGGTGTATGCTACTCCCAAAAATAGTACAGTGCAGGTGTCGCAGCTATAGATACCTAAAGAACTGAGATCTGGGATTCCTAAAATGTTGAACCATATTTTCAAAAGATCTCAACACTCCACTCTCATGTAGGTCACAGAGCTTATTAACCTCCCTCACAATCCACTCTGACCAGCAGAATGGGGAATTAATAACATGTAATTTTGGGTTCAGCCATTTGCTCGAGGCAACATTTAAAAAAAATGTCAGACACCTTTGTCCATACAGTGCACAAATGTGAGATAGCGGGGTGTAATTTAACTTCTCCGCTTATGGCAAAATAGGGGCAAGATCTTCCTGTTCAATACAAAACCAGGGAGGGGCTCTCTCAAGTGGAAGCGACCAATGAGCCAAATGTGAGACAGAATGCATAATAATAAAACATCTTGGGTAGGCCTAGACCACCTTTGTCAATCAGCCTACAGTATGTAATTTATGGAAATGTAATCTGGGATGCTTAACATTCCAAATGAAGGACTTCACTATGCTATTAAATTGCTTGAAATAAGAGAGGGGGAAATCTACAGGGAGAGATTGTAGCAGGTAGTTGAATTTTGGAATACAATTAATTTAATTAACATCAACCTTTCCCAATCAATCATCGATAAATGTAATGAAGCCCACCTGCTCACTTAGCTCCAAAACCTTTTTATTAATGGTTCAAAATGAACTAACCAAATCAAATACATTTGCTGGGAATAAAACTTAATGCCCTGTTTGGGCCGATGGAAGGCACCCGGCTGAAAAGCAGTTACTTGGCAGTATGCTGTCAGAACCAAAGCTTCAGATTTAGACCAATTGACTCTATAATAAAATATAATCTGCGCAAAGCAAAAGCTTATACAGTCAGGTCCATAAATATTGGGACATCGACACAATTCTAATCTTTTTGGCTCTGTACACCACCACAATGGATTTGAAATGAAACGAACAAGATGTGCTTTAACTGCAAACTTTCAGCTTTAATTTGAGTATTTACATCCAAATCAGGTGAACGGTGTAGGAATTACAACAGTTTGTATATGTGCCTCCCACTTTTTAAGGGACCAAAAGTAATGGGACAGATTAACAATCATAAATCAAACTTTCACTTTTTAATACTTGGTTGCAAATCCTTTGCAGTCAATTACAGCCTGAAGTCTGGAACGCATAGACATCACCAGACGCTGGGTTTAATCCTCTGCCAGGCCTCTACTGCAACTGTCTTCAGTTCCTGCTTGTTCTTGGGGCATTTCCCCTTCAGTTTTGTCTTCAGCAAGTGAAATGCATGCTCAATCGGATTCAGGTCAGGTGATTGACTTGGCCATTGCATAACGTTCCACTTCTTTCCCTTAAAAAAACTCTTTGGTTGCTTTCACAGTATGCTTCGGGTCATTGTCCATCTGTACTGTGAAGCGCCGTCCAATGAGTTCTGAAGCATTTGGCTGAATATGAGCAGATAATATTGCCTGAAACACTTCAGAATTCATCCTGCTGCTTTTTTCAGCAGTCACATCATCAATAAATACAAGAGAACCAGTTCCATTGGCAGCCATACATGCCCACGCCATGACACTACCACCACCATGCTTCACTGATGAGGTGGTATGCTTTGGATCATGAGCAGTTCCTTTCCTTCTCCATACTCTTCTCTTCCCATCACTCTGGTACAAGTTTATCTTTGTCTCATCTGTCCATAGGATGTTGTTCCAGAACTGTGAAGGCTTTTTTAGATGTTGTTTGGCAAACTCTAATCTGGCCTTCCTGTTTTTGAGGCTCACCAATGGTTTACATCTTGTGGTGAACCCTCTGTATTCACTCTGGTGAAGTCTTCTCTTGATTGTTGACTTTGACACACATACACCTACCTCCTGGAGAGTGTTCTTGATCTGGCCAACTGTTGTGAAGGGTGTTTTCTTCACCAGGGAAAAAATTCTTCGGTCATCCACCACAGTTGTTTTCCATGGTCTTCCGGGTCTTTTGGTGTTGCTGAGCTCACCGGTGCATTCTTTCTTTTTAAGAATGTTCCAAACAGTTGATTTGGCCACACCTAATGTTTTTGCTATCTCTCTGATGGGTTTGTTTAGATTTTTCAGCCTAATGATGGCTTGCTTCACTGATAGTGACAGCTCTTTGGATGTCATTTTGAGAGTTGACAGCAACAGATTCCAACTGCAAATAGCACTCTGGACCTTTTATCTGCTCCTTGTAAATGGGATAATGAGGGAATAACACACACCTGGCCATGGAACAGCTGAGCAGCCAATTGTCCCATTACTTTTGGTCCCTTAAAAAGTGGGAGGCACATATACAAACTGTTGTAATTCCTACACTGTAAATACCCTCAAATTAAAGCTGAAAGTCTGCAGTTAAAGCACATCTTGTTCGTTTCATTTCAAATCCATTGTGGTGGTGTATGGAGCCAAAAAGATTAGATTTGTGTCGATGTCCCAATATTTATGGACCTGACTGTATGCCACACCTCCCGCCCTCACCCCTGGAAAATCATCTTCCTTTCTTATCGCAAGCACAAACATTTGTAGTTCAACTAAATGAACATACTACTTTAAGAGCAGAATCTGTAAAGAAACAAATACAAAAAAAATATTAATTGTGAATTAAAGTGTTCTCCATTGCTCTGGCAGAGGTGGAAAGTTTGTTTGACATTTTGGCATGTTTAACGGTCTCCATTGGGTAATCAAATTAGAACTTAAGCCACTGTAGGCAATCATTATTTCAGTAACTCAACCTTAAGTAGAAAATTTGCCCTGTGGCCAAATAGAATCCATGACATTTCACTTGAAGTTTGAAAGTTCAGCAAGGTCAATGTAATCCATCCATTAAGGTAAGAGAGCATTTTTGGAGAGTGATCTATATCATTAAACTGTTTTGCAGTGGATGAATGAACACACTTCAGCTAAACAGTCATTGCAGGTGAAGTGTGGCATCTCAATGTGCATCTCAACGTGGGCCACCTTAGCATAAGTGACAGCTTTACAGACAGTACAATTTGCAAATAAAACATTTAGATAAAATGGGATAATTCGGTCACAGACAACTTTGATGAAGCGGAATGACGTTGTCGGGTAGTGTTATTGCCTGGGTGTGAGTACTGCAGAGGAGGGTCTACCATATGACTTCAAGTTCTTGCAGATGATAATACCTGAAGGGCACAAAGCTATGAAGTCAATCAAATAATAAAAGGAAATCTGGAAAATCTATTGGTAAATACATCTGTGGTTGCACATTTGTTTGATCCATTCAGCTCTAAATGTTACTATGATGCGTCCACTGCCTTACTGATGCTGTGTGTGTGTGTAATTTGCGTCACACACACAGAAGTACAGTATATCCTGGACCAATGTTTTCAACAACATTTAACTCTTCCAGGAGGTTAAGATTTAATAATACAATTATCATAGAAATTTGGCAACTATATTATTAACATTTTCATGTTTAAATGTATCGCAAAAGTATCTGTAGCTAGCTACACATCTAATGAACATTGATCATCACTGATTCAGTGTTCATTCAGTCAAGGATTAATTAGACTGTGCATTTTATGATGGGGCCCACTTTTCCTCATTTTTTTTGAACCAAGTGTACTTGATTATATCATTGTAATATAATATTGAATAATAATAATACTTAAAAGTAACAACAACAAAAACAATTATTATTATTACTCCATTACAGAAATATATTACAATTGTAGTTGCACAGTTTTCCTTAGTTGTTGCAGATAGGATGTTCCCAGCTTCTTGGAGAATTCACCACAGTTCAACCCATTTAGGCTGTCTCAAATACTTCTGTCTCTTTATGTATCCCAGACTGACTCGATGTTCAGTGGGGGCTTTGTGGGGGCCATGCTATCTGTTGCAGAGCTCCCTGTTCTTCAATTTTTTGTTCTTTTCAGACTGTTCATTCACTTATACATTTTCATTGTTTTTGTGCCAGAAAAATTGTTCATATTAAAATTATTAAATCAGACAGTTTTATATTTAAAAAGATATTGTCACCTGTATTTTCAATCTAGTTAGCTACTTTTTGTTAGCAGCTTGTAGTGTAGCTAATTACTACCTTCAAGAGTAGTTTGACTGGAACTTAATCACTTTAAAGTAGTATTGACTTGTAGCTTGGGAAGCTACAGTATTTTAGTATGTGATGACATGAAGTAGAGAGGATAAACCTAAAATAATGTCCCTGGCTTTACCTACATCATGAGGGTTTGGCAGCCAGGGGTGGCATCCCACCCAAGAACAATGACTCCACATAGGTCAGCGCACTCTGCAATGACGTCAGGCAGTAACCCTCCTCTCCGATCAGATACCTGTGGACATAAATAAACATTTCAATGGAGATTCATCTCACTAGGGAAAACAATCTCTCCTCCACAGAGGGTCAACTTCAGATGAACCCATCAGCTAATGAGGCTAAGACACGAGATCAAGCTGAAGCCAAGAGAATCAATGTGTAATGTGTTAGAGAGTGTGAAGACAGAATGTAGAGACAGAGAAACAAAGAGAGAATGAGACAATCCTGTTCATTAAAGTGGTTTAAAATACCTGTACATAGGCACATTTTGGTGGGTTTTGTTTAATTATGACTAAGAATGAGTAAACTTCCTATCACAACTTTGCTCTCATGCACTATATTGAGTCCCACCCTGGCTTCCAAGCCACATAAACATCTCAAGAGCTTTTATTTGTATTTTTATATAGAGAAAAACACAAACCAGAATATCCCCACATGCCTTGTTAAGTGCCAATCTAACCAGCTTGTAAAAATGTCCAGTTTTATTCTGATAAACAGAGCTCAGGGCTGTGGTCTGAGTAGACACGCAAGGGTACAGTGCAGGAGGGGTGACAAATACCCACAACGCCACTCAGGAAACAGGTCAAATGGTCACCCCCACAAACTGAGTTCTGACTGTGCGGTCACCCTCTGCTCAACAAATACATAAACATCAAAGTTGGGCTTACATTACCAAGACATGTTCCTTGCCACAGTCGCCTACAGTTTGCTCACTGGGGTTATTAATACAATTATCATTTAATTATTTTTAAACACTATTAAAAATTGTATTTTATCTAAATTACACAATGATGATTAATCGACTTTATAGACATTACAGTTTTATCGTCTGTTAATGCTCATATTCTGTAAAGCTGCTTTGAAACGATGTGTGTTGTGAAAGGCGCTATACAAATAAAATTGACTTGACTTTGACATTTTGTTTGTTTTATAGGTTTATCAAAATAAGTTTAGACTTGAGGGCATTTTCACTTGTATGGAAATATTTGTGCATAGAACACGGGAGGGTATTCAATTTGATAATTGGCAAAGGATTAGGTCTTGCTCTCAATCTTTTCTGCATGCCCAAACGACAAAGAGAATGTGCCAAATCAACATTACAGCAGAAGGATGAGATTTGACAAGCTAGATTTCCAAACAGCATCATATACTCAACAACTATTAAAAAAATCTAATATTTTGACAAATTGTCAGGCTGTTTGAGATTTGATGCAACAGCATGTCCTATTTAGTCAGGTAAGTGTAGATCTTTTTTTTCACCCTTTAACCACATTAACATTAAATTCTTAAGAACATTTTCCCCCATAAGTTATTGGCCAATGGCTATCTGTATAACATGCCTGAAAATAAATATGATTGTTGCCCTACTCTTTAAAGGGATAGTTCACCCAAAAATAAAAATTCTCTCATTTCCTCACCCTCATGCCATCCCAGATGTGAATGACTTTATTCTGCAGAACACAAATTGTGATTTTTAGAAGAATATTTCAGTTCTGCACGCACAGTAAATGCAAGTGAATGGGTGCCAAAAATCTGATGCTCCAAAAAGCACACAAAAGTGTTTTAATCCATATCTTCAGAAGTGATATTATAGTTGTGGGTGAGAAACAGATACATTTTTAACTCCTTTTTTGCTAGAAATTCTTCTCCCAGCCCCATAGGGAGCGATATGCATGAAGAAAGTGAAACCCCAAAAACACAAGAATAATGCGTTCGGTTTCTCATTTCCCACAATCATATTGCTTCTGAAAACATTGATTTAACTACTGAAGTCTTATGGATTACTTTTATGCTGACCTGTCTGGATTTTTGGAGCTTCAAAATATTGGCATCAATGCATTTGCATTGTATGGACATACAGAGCTGGGAACTTCCTCTAAAAATCTTAATTTGAGTTCAGCAGATGAAAGAAAGTCATACACATCAGGGATGGCATAGGGGTGAGTAAATTAGATACATTTTATTTTGGGGCTAACTATTCCTTTAAATAGGCCAGTTAATCATTCTCTGCCAATACTACACAGCTCTCTGATTCTGATTGGACTTATCACTGCATTCTACAGTTACAAATGTTCGTATAATTGACTATAATTGCCATATTCTCTCTCTCTACAAGTCCATTTATGAAGTTATTTGGCTGGATATTATCCAGTCACCCAGTCATTATTACAATATAAGCCTCTTCAGGGTGATTAGCTGACAGCACAATATCTATTACTCATCTGCCTGAAGAAAATATTGCTGGCTACGGCAGTGCATGACTTGGCTTGCGTTCTTAATTTTGTGTGGTGAATTGCAAGCATTCTCGGTTCACTTTCAGTTCATAAAGAATTTTAGTTTGTTTGAGAAACTAAAGGTTAAAGGAACGCTGGATGTTGAGGACACACCCCTCGTTGATGAACTCTTCCAAAGCAGCACATTCAGAGACTAGCTGAGGCATTTCACTGCGTAAAGCCACAAACGCCAGAATGGGCAGCAGGTCATCGGCCCCACTGAAAAAAAGAAAGAGCAAATGATTAGACCTTCTCTATACAAAATTATAAGTGTAAACAAATTCTAAGAAATATCTTGCACGCAAGATAAGCTTGTCAATTGTCTTATAGAGCACATAAACCCCCATCATTCATGCTGAAGGGACGGCTTGGGTGAGAAAGTTGCTGGGTGTCCCCTTTCCTGCCAGACACCTGATACGTTTTACACAGGTGAGAATTGATCTGCATTTCATCATCCTCCTTTCCTCTTACACTGCTTTTGCTTTGCTATCAAAAATAACACACACGCACAGTGAAGGCATGCTGGGATGATGATGTCCTTAGCTTGTTCAAGCCTGTTCACTGGCACAATATGAGCAGTCATCTTGATTTCCTTGGAACGGTGAGTGCCAAATTTGCATTTGGCTAAGTGAAAAACATGCCACCAAGAGGCTTTTAGGAATGTTATTTCAAGAAAATATTATAAAAAGTGAACCGGTGCAAAGAGAAAAAAGCCTAAAAAAAAAAAAAAAAAAAAAAAAAAAGTAATGTGGATCAATATAGATCTTGTCCGAAAAGACAAAAGAATTAGAAAATAAAGGACAGAAGAAATTACTTACATAGGAAACACAGCAATATAAATTCTAAGCGTGTGCGAATGTAATCCAGAAAGAGAAGAGAGCGAAAGAAAAAGAGACAATGGAACAGAACAACCGAAAGAAGGGTGAGAATTGCTAAATTGTTCATGTTCATGCATGCATGCATGCATGAGGACGTTCATTCTCCTTCACAACCAAAACACAACCTTTGAAGTAAAAACAATTAAAAAGGCAGAATGCGCCTCAGCTGTGCGACCGGGGCAAAATCAGGGCATGTCACACAATTAAACATTTTAATTCAGATCGCTAATGCCTTTAAAGCATGATCATCTTAAACCCAAAGTTCAAGCACGGAACGGAAAACACCCAAATATGTTAATAAACCCAAGCCATTGGATTGAATTCGGCTCTCAACAGGATCTTGTTCTGATAGAACATACATATGACTAACTGTACACCCAGTTTCTCATGGGCGGTTAGAAGAGCTGTCGATAGTTCTCAGAAAACATTCACGTGCATCAGCCACGGACATGAGCATGTGCGTCACTAGTGAGCCAATGCTCTGCAAGCAGTGATGCAAAGAGACAGATGTAGATTTAATCCCAGGGTTCATTATACAAGGAAATGTGTAGGATGCAAGGAAACAAGAGCAAAAAGGGAACCGGCAGCTTGATTTGATGGGTGGGGACAAAAGTTTACAGAGATCATAACGGCCCATATAATCTCCCTGCACAGTTTTTCCATTTACTGGATGCTGGCGCAAACTCGCACTTTTACTCTCATGATTCCAGATGAGTCTGGAGGAAAACATCTTAAATTTCTAACACCAAACGAGTGAAGCTGATGCTGAGGTCTGTGGCAGATTTAAACAAGTTGCCAGACAGACTCAGCAACATGCGATAAACTGATTCCATACTCCTATTCCCACAGGAATTCCGTGCCAAATAGTCACTCTGATAACCTGGAATAAATACATTCATCAGTAGAAATACAAACAATGCAAATGCAATAATCTTTGAGTCCTCTAACCAATATCCAGAAAATATTTTTAGTTTATTTTAAATGTCTACTTTTATTGTCAAAGCATAATCATTAGAATACAACAAAAACTTATGAACATTTTTAATAATAATTAGTAGTTAATATAATTTTTATTTGTATCTTTGTTGTTTTGCAATCTAATGGTCTGCTTTTTCATATCTTTCTTAAATAGGCCCGCCTTAAACTCACACCACTGGTCTAGCCAAAAATTGTTGAACGGCTTGGATACCCAAACAAACACAACAATACTGAAATAAATCTACCAATGGCTTAATTATGTAGTTGTCCGTGCATATTAAGCTGGAATAGGTATTTTATCATCAGAAAATTACATCACCTTTAAGCTTAACGTTTCACACATTGTTTACCCATTAAGTTTTTCTCCTAAAGAAATGAATAGTACTTTTGAAACATTTGTATAAAGCTTAGGCCAAGAAAAGTGTGCTGAAATGCTGCATCAGGACTTTGTGTGCTGGAACAAATGTTCCTATGTTGAATCCGGAACTTTCAAAATAGTTGTGGCATCATGAGCTAGTAAGACAAATTGTAGAGGCGCCAATACATTGCTATGCAAATGTCCAAAAAACAAAAGCTTTGTCTACTGAGATAGCCAGTGAATTTAGCCTCGCTTCATAACATACGCAGGGCTACAACTCTGGGCCACAGAGATCTGTTCAGATCAGTCAAAGTTAACGTTCACTTTTGGTTAGAATAATTGGACCAATCGTACTGCGGAACTTAACTTTCACTTTCCTGCAGCAGTTCTAGACACACAGCCCCGCTCTCAAAGTGCGTCAAGGCCAAAGCGTGTTCCAGACAGGGCGACCCACTTAGAGAGGAAGTCAGCTCAGAGCACCCCGCAGAGGCCAGAGGGTCAAGACGGAACCCCTGCTGAGCGTTGGCCACCGTGGGGTCTGATGAAGTCTGACACAGGGCCAACGGACAGGCAGGAGTTTGTTCTTAAAGTCTGAACTCCAACATAAAGTTCCATTAACCACATTTCAACATTTAAAGAGAGCAAATTGTGTGGTGACATGTAGACTTACATGGCTGATGATTTGGGTGGAGGGACATTTTCTTGCAGGAGGCGGTACTCTTCAGCACAAGCACAGATAATTCGTAGGGTTCGCACTACAATGAAAAGCAAGAGATTTTCAAAAAACTCAAGTTTGTATTTAAAGATTATTTATTCATTTGTTTATTTTTAGCGCCATGTCATCAACAAGGCTATTCACACGGTGAGAACAGATTAAGTATCAAAAACATAAAAATGAAATAATTTTAGTTTTATGTTAGATATTTTTAAATGTCTGATAAGCTTGTTTCTGAGTAAAACCTTTGTTTAATAGTATTAAAAGCAGCACAATCCAATAAAATGTGCTTAATAGTCAGTATAGTCTGACAGAAGTGACAGAGGTTCTTCACATTTTAATAAAACTCCATGTGTCAGTCTAGAGTGACCTATTCGACACCTAGTATATACAATTTGATCATGCCTATTTTCAAAGTTAGAGAAAACATTATTAGTTATCTTTATTTCATTAAGCTTATTGTTTTTACATTCGTCCCATTCTATCTGCCACTTGTCAGAGATAAGAGTTTAGTAAGGGTTTTAGGTCCGTGGGTGGAATACACTCTTTCTAGAGAAAGGGCTTCTTTAGCTGCGATATCTGCTTTCTCATTGCCTGACAGTCCAAAATGACCTGGGATCAAGCAGAAAAAGATACTGAAGTTTTCTTTAGTTAAAATACTCAAAATAATGGGGTGATCAGTCTTTACAGATTCCAAACCTTGAAGGCAAGATTTTGAGTCTGTGAAGATTAAAGCATTTCGTCCTTGTTCATTCTTAAAAATGTCCAGGGCTAAAAGCAGCACACAAGCTTCAACAGTAAAGATGGAGCATCATCCAGGAATACGGATTACATCGTGTTGATCTCCAAATACTGCTGCTGCCGAAACTTTATTATCTGCTTCTGATCCATCAGTGAAAACAGGTTCATGGAGAGGAAAAGCACATCTTAAATCTAAAAATTGCTGGTGGTACTCACTAGGATGTCTCTGTGTAGAAAATAGGTCATTGTCAAAATTATATATTATATATACTTTTCAGATCCCACTGTGGTATAGGACATACATGAGCAAACAAGTTGTCCAAATTGATATCCAGGTTTTCTAGATAAGGTTTCATCCCCATTCCAAAAGGTCTGATATATCTGGGTTTGGCTTCATAGAAGTACAATCGTTCGGGGTGAATAACTGTCTGGTAGGCTGGATTGCTTTGGTTTGCCTGAAGTTTCAAAGCATATTGTAGTGCCAACTTCAACTGTCTGGAGTGAAGGTTCTCTGGCTTCTGCGAAAAGACTCTGAACAGTAGAGGTTCTGAATGCCCCTAAAGCCAGTCATAGTCCTTGGTGATTTAAGATGTCCAGAATTTGAAATGTAGGACTTTCTTGCTGAGCCATATACAAAGCATGCATAGTCTGGCCGGCATCTGACTAGCACTCTGTAAAGTGATTTACAGACTTATGGTAACGCTTCGATTAAAGGGATAGTTCACAGAAAATTCTGTATTAATTTACTCACCTTGATGTTGTTCCAAACCTGTATAACTTATTGTCTAATGTGGAACACAAAAGGAGATGACAGGCAGAATGTTAGAAACTGACAGCCGTAGTCACCATTTGCTTTCATTGCATCTTATTTTCCATTCAATGAAAGTGAATGGTGACAGACTGATCATTCTGTCCAACATCTCCTTTTGAGGAACATGGAAGAAAAAGTAATTTGGGGTTTTAACAACATGAGAGAATAAATGACGAAGATTTTCATTTTTGGATCAACTATCCCATGAAGCAATCTTAGAGATCTTACCTATACAATCCAGTTTCTTCTGTGGACAATAGTCTTTACATAGACGTCTCAGCTCCTGTACTGCTGACTCATATGGGTAGGAACCGTGCAGAACAGCAGGGTCTCTGGGGAACAATTTGGATGCTATACCAACATCACCTGGTGAAACATTGTGATAAAGATGCATGCTGCTCTCAACAGCCAACACCCGTTCTTGATGCACCTTCCTAAAAGCATCAGAAGATGACAGAAGGAAAAAATTTATATGCTATGTGTATTAAATGATTACCCTATTGCAGCTATGAATTCGCTTCCATTAATATTTGAGACAAAATTCTTTAGGAGTTTTTAGGCAGGTTATCATAACTCCAGATCTCAGAAGGTTTATTTCATTTTGACATTTGAACGTTTTCAGCTGAAGAGTGCCATCTACTGCTCAATGTCTAGATAATTCAAACAATCATGACTTGGCAATCTATCAACAACTATTAGGCTGACCTAACATTGATATACATTTTAAATAAGAGCTGAATCGAGACTAAATATGTAATTAAATGGATCAAGCTATCTCAAAGGAATCTACTTCATCACCATAGCAGTGTAGTTATTAAAATGAAGCTATGACGTGCATTTTACATTTTTGTACATTTAAGATTTGTGTTTGGTGATACAGAAAAAAATATATATATAAAAAATAAAACGTACACACATTGACATTAACATTACAGATGCATGTAATATATTTGCCGAATATGGATGCATTTTATAAACAAAATATGTACAACTATCAACAAGTTTCAGATTTAATTTTAATCCATATGAAATCATGTTTTGTGTCTTTCAGTTCATACCTATTTGCTTTGACGTGAATTGCTGTGCTATGATCATTCAATTAATGTAATACATTACCTGAAAAGTGCCAACAGAGGGCGCCAAATAGGTGTGAAGAAGACTTCCTCTATACTTGCCACACATTGGTCTTTAGAACTTGCAGTGTTGAGACATTCAAAGGACAAAAGACATAGAGACAGCAGGCAATCTGTTCCATACAAAGACAAATAAAGTTACACAATTTCCATAAAGAATTAACAAACTAGAGCATTTCATAAAAGGACTCTTTGACGAACATTTTTATGGTCAGTAAAGAGGCTCATGCGTTGGATTTTACTCTGATTTTACTCTGATACAACCAAACAATTCCCACTGGCTATAATGGGGGATTTCTGTGAATGCGGAACCCTCGTTACATACATCTCGACGTCTCGACGAAAAAAAATCTCAAAAAGGGCAGAACACAACACCCAAGAACAAGCAATTCTTTTTTTTCCATGCAGTAACTGCTGCCAGTTTTCCTTTAGATATTCTTGCAATGTAAATTAAACATCTGACACACAAGAACACACATTTACCAATAGCATTGTGGATGTCTTTGACTATGGCCTTCAGATGTTCTTGTTCTTGTTGAGCATGCTCCTCAAGATCTTGAATAGGAGTCTCTAGGTCTATGTGCGTTGAGTCTAAAGTCACATCGCAGTCTGTGTCTGCACCACTGTAAGAACGATCACAGTCCAGCTGAGTAAGGACATTATCCAGATCTTCAAAATAATTCTCCCTATCTGTAGCAACTAGAGTCTGGGGCTCGTTCAGGTCTGCCTCTAACTTTGTGTCATTGGCGTTGAAGTCGTGGGAAAGGGAGATAGAGGCATCAGATAAACTGTGTTTAAGAGCTGATTTGAGTGGGTTTCGCTGCTGCTGTGGCAAGATGGGACTGTTGGCAAGTAGCAGGCTCTGGACACTGCGGAAGGGCTTTAAGGGTAGTGAGCAACATGGCATTGGGCTCAGAGGAACACGCTGGCTCACTGTAGGGTTTAGTCTGTTATACACCCTGTATTGAAGCCTCTTCAGCAACCTCATGACAGGGTGATCTGGGGAGCTGGGAAAGAAATAGGAAAGAAAACAGGTGACATGAAGTGAAACTAGGTTCAAACGCCCAATTATTAGTGCACTGATGACCTGACACTATGAAACTACCTGAAAAGACAGGTGATAAGACCTGAAACCAGTGTTGGATCATTTGGACTCTTTTTCAAATTAGCTCTCCAAATGGTTGGCCATTCCTATATGAAAATAAATAGTGTTACTTTAAACTGATGCACACCCATACATAGGTTTATCTGTATCCCTAAATGATGGACACCGCAACTGATAATAGCTACAAACATAGACAAACGAAGATCAAATCTGATGCTGTAATTAAAACTCACATGATCTTGCTCATATTCAAGCACATTTGCATAAAGCATCCGCTGCTCTTGTTCCTCTGGTGTCAGTATCCCACAGGTGGCAAATCTCCTGCATGCAAAAATGCACAACTTCATGTCCCTTCATGTGCACAAATTAACACATCGTTGCATAGTTCTAGAGAACTGCTTGTCATTTAAATGGCATAAATGTGCACATAAATTGCACTGTAATTCTAAAGCATGGGCAATCAAATAAAGCAACAAATAGCCTACCAACTAACAATATTGTTCAGATTATGGTTCAAAACCCACCTGTTGGCTTCCTCCTGCAGCCGGAGTCTCCTCTCCTCCATTTTCCGTTGAAGCTGTTGCGCTCAGGAAAACTCAAACCATTTAAAAAAAAATTACAATTAAAATAAATAAATAAATCACTCCACTCAGTTATCAAAAGAGGGCAAACTTCACATCAAATCTAAAACACTTAATCAAAATAAGTAATTCTTCTCAATGCTCAGATTTCCATAAAACCACAGCATACATATAATACCATACGTTTTTGAGCATGAATAATCAGACTCCTCTGCTTACAGAAAGTACAAAAGGTTTTGGTTAGAATAATTGGACCAATCGTACTGCGGAAATTAAAGAGTTGTTGAACTTATCATCCGAACAGTCTTGCCACTTATCTTTCAAGACAGTCCAGACCTTCTATCTATCTCAAACATTGAAGACAAAGGTATCTAATCATAGACCTCAAAAGCCATTTGCTGAATTTAAAGACTTATGTAACAACCTTTACAACAACATAATTATAATAATTAATAGATCAAAGACTACAAGAACAATCCAATTACAAGCACCAAGGTCACAAACTACTATTTTTAACACCTGTCCAAGCCCATCTAGATTTAAAGGAAAAAAATGTGTAATGGCCACGGCTCAGTAAAGGAACTGTAAAGGATACAGCATCTTGCCTAGCTTTGGCTATAATCTGATTCTCCATCATCTGCCTCTGGAGTGAGAGGGTCTGTAGAGAGGAGAAGGAATAAAGACAGACAACACTGTTTACACAAGTAATTAAATCAGCAAAACAATATTCTTAATTTATTGGTAGAAGAAAAAAACTGCAAGAAAAAAAAAAAAAACTACACAAATATTCAATATTGAAATGATTTTCATCAATATAATGCAGCCTCAAGATGGAAACTAGAATTTTCGGCCCCTTGACAAATTTAATTGGGGTTTCTTTAAAGTAAGATTTTTGTTTGAGAAAAAGAAATACAGTTCTCATAAGTTTACATAATGCTTTTGCAGAATCTACAACAGGTTTTGTAAAAAAAGGAGAGGAATCATACAATTTTGTTTTATATTTAGCACTGTCTCCATGAAGCTATTTGAAATAACATTGACAAATATTCCACAAGAGAAAATAACGGCTGGAATTACACAAACCCTGTTCAAAAGTTTACATAACCTTGGTTATGTAAACACTTAATATCCTGTGTTGCCTCCTCGAGCATCAATGACTGTTTGAAGCCTTTTGTAAACTGTCATTGATACTTGAGGGGTCAACACACTTAAGAACCAAGGGGTATGTAAACTTTTGAAAAGTATATTTAGTTGATTAATGTATTATTTTGTGTTGTGGAATATACTTAAGGGACAGTCAAAAGTGATGATTCTGTTATCATATGCTCAACCTAATTTTTGTTCCAAACCCACATGAGAAAAGGAAAACAATTAGGCAGAAAATTAGCCTCAGTCTCCACTCATATCCATAGTATGGAACAAATCTACAATGAAAGTGAATGATGACTGAGACTAATATACTACATCTTTTGTGTTCCACTGCAGGAATATATGACCCCATTTCCAACTGGTATAAAGATGCGTTTTCAGTTGTCTGGTCACATATGATCGGGTGAGACACATTGCTGTTTACACCTAGTTAAATGCAATGGTGGCCCGTGCATTTTAAGTCTAGGCCTTCAGTGCGATTCATGCCATTAAGCAAATTAAAATTTTGCTTGCTATAAATTTTGTTTCGTCAGGGTACACGGTTACTTTTCAAAACTTGATCCAACACTAAATGCTCAAGCAGCCTAATTTACAGCAGTGATGACAGCCGACTCGTCAGCAAGATCTCACGCTCTACGGTTTCAATTTATGCACTGAAAGCATGATTGCGTCATTCAAGGACAGCTAGAGGTCCTGGGCTGCGAAATTTTCTAAAGACCACACCCACCAAGAACAAATAAATCAATCTGATTGGCTGATGAATCTGAATTTAGATGCCTATTCACTGCAGTGTTGAGGGATTCTGTGGAAATTCTGAAGGCCTGATGGTGTGGAGCTCAAATTCATGCACCGCTTCGGCTATGGAGCATGGCTTCGGCATGCGATTTGTGAAACAGTTGTCAGACTTTGCTTGTCAGCATCGAGGAATAAATTCTTATTGGATACATTTTAGTTTCTTGCTATTCGTTTATAGATGTATTAGAAGTGGAATGCAATTGAAATTACATAGGCAACAAGGTCAATGAGAAAGAATGAATATATTTATTAGGCATGTTACACCAGCAGAGAAGACTTTGCTGGCCCTGAGAAATCGCTACTGCTTAAATGGGCCTCGTGACCACTTGTGTTTGGATTTCGAAGGGAGGGTCTCTGAATTCATGACAATATCCATTAATTATGCCAGTGTGTTACTGCATGAAAATAAACCGCCAAAAACTCTTATGCAATTAAAACCAGCACGCAGTTTCTCCCAGGTACAGTTAAAATTTAATCGAAGCACAAACTTAACATTTAGAGCAGAATTATCCATTATTATACTGGAAGACCTATATTAATGGTGTCAGGTATCAGATGTTCATGCTTGTCATCTGTCACTGCAGACTTGGAGGATTATTTCCTTTTAAATCTGCTCATAACAGGCAAAGGTTTAAATTCTTATTGTAGCGCAGTGTTGATTGACAGCTATGGGGTGGCGCTTCGTTGTGGTCCAGGATGCATCAGGACGGAGAAGCATTTACACCTCAAATGCAATATGGTCACACGCGTATTTGACAACATATGAACGTGGATTTAGTGAACCAATCACAAAATGTTTAGGACCCCATTTACACCTGTATTTTGTGCTGACCACATGGGATCGGACCACCTGAAATGCATCTTGACACTACGTATAAATAGGGTCTACAAATTATACAGGAGTAGAACAATATAAGGGCAAGAAAATGACAGAATTTCCAATTTGGGGTGAACTGTCCCTTTAAATATCGATTATGTCAAATACTTTGATCAGGGTAGAGCTAAATAAAAAAAACAGAATGCAACTTCTATCATTCCTCTTAGTTAATTTTTTTTAAACATCTAACATTCTTCAAAAGCCATGTACCCTTGTAAGATAGAAAAAAAGCATGCAAACATATCAGCACAACTGTATCACATCCTACAATTGGCACATACAAGGACCTGCGTAAATAATGATTTTGAATAGATTCAGCAATTCTGACTGCAACTACCAAACATTCAGAAAGCATCAAAAATAATAGGCAACAAAAATTAAAAGCAAAAATTTGGCCATTATATCAGCTGCACCACATAAAGCATTAGTTTTCATCTTTCAAAGGCCTTTTCATTTAAGTGTCATTTTGTAGAGGGATAGATCATTTTCAATTCTTAAACCAGCTATTTTAAGGGGCATTTACACAAGAAGTGTGTTTATTTATATACACAATTGTATGACATATTTTGTTAAATTTGACAAAAGGATCTGACAGTTATTAACCACTGACGTCTCGATCACAGTAAAAGAAAAATCACTTTGTTGTTGTTTTTTTCCCATATACATTGTTTGCACAGTCATAATATACCTTAGTACATTTTTATTTTGTTTCATATTGCAAAGTTTCATTTAGATTTAAGAAAATATTTAGGCGTATTCACATGTAGTACCTCCCTACATAGTGTACACTAAGCAAGCAAGCAGAGGCTACATTTGAAGTTTGTAAACTCGCCCCAAATTATTCTTTCACTTGACCCTCATTAAATGTCTCACTTTTGAAGCTATTATATAAAACAATAACGTAGATTTAATATCCAACTAGGATGTTTTGCCCAGCGACAGTAAGCATCATAAACCTTTGGTCAATCACATGTCACAAATGTGTCAAAACAAACGATACCTTCCAAAACGCCTTTAGTTTGCTCCAATATAAACGCAGATCCACTGGCGTTTCTCTGCGTCTTCGGATCATTCTTGAAAACTGGATAACACACAATCAAAAGTGTTAAACGACCCTCCACCGAAACGTAAACACTTACCCTGTAGGTAAACGCGATGCTGTTCATTAAAACTGCGATAGTACGTGACATAAAATTAAATATGAATTATCTAAAGTGTATGCGGTAAATCTATCGCTCTGATCCGCCAACTGTTTCCCACATTCACGACAGGCGTTACACCAGAGGAACATGTGAGTGGACTTTATCGCGCAAAGCCATTTAAACGAAGAGGTGTGGCGTCTGATGTGTTTTAGGCATGCGCACAACCAGGTAAGAAACCACAATTCAGTAATATCCCAAAAGAATCCTTTCATTGTATTGGGGTTAATGGATTTGACACACCAGGCTAGACCATTTATCAGTTTGGTAAATGTATGTATTTATATTAGGGTAATACAAATATAATTGTTTATTCATATACATATTTTAATGCACACATACACATTCTTTCTCTTCCACTCAAGTTTTTTCTGACTTAGTACCAATGAGGTCTTTTGTGTGGCCTGACCATAATTAGCCTCAAGTTTCTGTTGATGCGATGCCTCCTCAATAGTCATCAGTTCTCTCTCTCTCTCTCTCTCTCTCTCACACACACACTCGGATGTAAATATAGTACTTTAGTACAGTAAGTATAGTAGTATACTATACAAAACATATTATGATCATTCTGTACATACAGTCCAGCTATCATCTTTCATTAGAATTTGTAAAAACATAATGTACTATTACCTTCCTTCAGACAGATGCAGAATAGATTCACCCCCTATCACATAACTGATAGCCTTGAAAGATCAATTACTGGGGTCAATGGCCAGTAGATGTGCGTGTAACTTGTGTGAAACCTGGTGTGTCATGTGAACCATGTAATAAGAAAAAATGAATGCGATGAACAACCACATTTTAAAGTCTCTCTGAAAGATGAGCGTTCTCTTTCTTCTATATTTTCCTTCTATCCATAACCGACATAAAAACATTTACCCCAAAAGAAACCCCAAATTCAATGAATTACATATTTTAAATGAAGCATCGTGTTTAAACAACTATTGGAAAGATTATAAATGGAGCCAATAACGGGGCTCGGTATTGTGTGAATATCTCTTGAAAATGTCAAAATAGGATACAAATCATATAAAGCAGTGTGTGTGCTGATATCATCACCATCATAGAACAGACCATATGAATAATTTTAAGGTTGCAATGTGCTTATCTAAAATGTTTGACAAACTTTAAAGGCCCCAGCACACTACCTACAAAATTGGAGAACGAATGGGTGTGAAGTCATGTAGAAAAAAATCTGGCCAAAAAGGTGTTCTTAAGTTAATTTCACTGGTTCGTAACAGATCGATAGGGCAAATTTTCAGGAAAACTTCTTAACAGCTGCTAAACACCTTACTGATATTGGTCCATGTCCATCGGTAGGTTTGATTTGGAGCTCCCCTTACTTTAAGGCCGAAAGCTAATTCCCATTCAGTCAGTTAAGTTCAGTCAATATGAACACACCAGCGTGTAGAGTTAGAAGCGAGCTGATGCACTTACCAACATCTGTACTACCTTTCACTTAGATTAATTTTTTCAAGAACATGTAATGCAATTTTTTTTATTAGTCTACAAAAAAAATCAAATCTATTCAACTGTTTTAAGGTGCCCATTCACTCTGTTGTTTGATATGCTTCCATCATGTGCCATCTGCAGCCAAAAGCCATTCACACATCTGCCCAAAGTAAGATATGCCCATCATCATGCTTCTCTCTATATTCTTCCCATTAACACTCTTTTATACACCCATCTTTGCAGTAGTATCAGTGTCATCAGAAATTACAATAACAGTGTAATCGGCACATATTATAGCTGAGTATAGCATGTTAGTGCATAACACCATGAATGCAAAAGGTAAACATGACAAATTACACATTTTCTACTGCATATATAGAGTAGTAGTAGTTGTTTTACTGATTTAGTGTGAGATTCTACTAGAATGAGACATGAAGTCAATGAAACACATTTTAATGTCATATTAGTTGATGTTATACATGTATTCTTTACCATCCTCACATTTAAATATTCCCCTAAACACGGTGTCTGAATGTTCCAAAGTATGTCATTGTTTCAAACTGTGTCAAGGCCTTAACACATTATTCTTACATTTTATAGGAAAAGTTTTCAATAAGCATTTGTGTTCTTTGTTTTACAGAGGCATCATCCAGATGAAAAACACTTCTTTTTGACATATTTGCTTTGTGGTGATATTTGACAGAAGCGATTCCGTCCATTGTAAATGTTCTCAGATATCCAATATAACAAACAGGGCCACTCATTCTGGATACACTTGAAACATAACACCATTATTAAAGTAACTTTTTTTTACATTGCGCTGGCCAATGGTAATCGTCGTCTTGTAATTATACTAACGCCAACCAAAGCAATAGTTTTTGGTTATCAATGCATTGTAGAAATGCGTTATTGCAGCCATGATTCATTTATTCAGTGAGTCAAAATTGTAATAATAGGCGGGTTACAGAAAAAAAAATAAAACAGCTTTTATAAAGCTTCTGATGTGAGCATAAATAATTTTAAACATATTTTTCAAAACTATTGTGAAAGAAAGTTCAAATAATGAAAAAATTCTGAGTGAAACTTTTAAATGTAGAGTTCTAAGATTGTCAGAAAACATTTATTTTTTTCCAGAGTTATTTGTATTTTGTTTTTGTTTGTTATCTTGTACGTCAGTGTATCTCAAACAGTATTGTTGGGGTTTCTGGGAGAGCCCAGCTGTGAACTCGACGATCAATAGTTATTGGGACTCTGTACCCATCATTACATAGATTCCACCACATTCTACTGCATTCTTCTGTTATGTATGCAACTGTTATGTAACACTCAGTGGCTCACATTCTGTTGTTTTGTGACTCCACTGTCTGAAGCTTCTTGAAGACTTCAGGTGGGAGAAATGGGGAGCCAGCTGCCCCTCCACTCTGCGATGTCTGTTAAGATGCTGTTTAAAAACCTCGTTAGTTGTTTCTACAGAAATAAAAGTATTAGATATTTATGCCTTAAGACCACTGATATTGAGTATTGTGGACAACAGCATCAATGTACTGCTTACCTGTCATTTTGGGATAATTTTTTACAGCAATTATTGGAATGGTGGTCTGTTTGACAGAGGATAGTAGAGTTGGTGTGGTGGAGACTGGAGCAGTAGACTTGTGCTTTCTTTCTATGCACAATTTGACCCTCTCTAAACATTGCTCAACCAGTTTCACCATCTTCTCCACTTCTACTGGCTCCATCTGCTGTCTTATAAATCTGGCTGCCAACAAAGGTAATCATGTACCAGTGTGAGAGATCTTGTTTTATCTTTATTGAGCTTTAAAGAAATAGTTTACTCACCCTCATGCCAGTTATGTATGACTCTTTATTCTGCAAAGCACAAACAAAGATTTTTAAAATAATATTTCAGCTCTGTAGGTCCATACAATGTAAGAAAATGGTGACCAAAACTTTGATGGTCCAAAAAGGACATAAAGGCAGCATAACATGGTTAAATCCATGACTTCGGAAGCAATTCAATCAGTTTAGGGTGAGAACAGACCAAAATTATATATTTTTTTACTGTAAATCTTGACCTTGTCTTTCATGATTTCAAGCTTGATTACACTTGAGCTTGAAATCATGATCATGCGAAGAGACTGCAAAGACAAGATTGATAGTGAAAAAAGAGTTACATTTTGTTCTTTTCCTCACCCAAAACCAGTTTATATACCTTATATACATGGATTTAACCACTGGAGTTATATGGATTACTTTTATGCTGCCTTTATGTGCCTTTTTGGCATTTAAAAGTTTTAATCACATTTACTTGCATTATATGGACCTACAGAGCTAGAGAGAGAGATAATCCTCAAAAAATCTTTGTGTTCTGCAGATGAAAGTAAGTCATGCACATCTGGGATGGCAGAAGGTTGTGTAAATGATGAGACAATTTTCATTTTTAGGTGAACTATACCTTTAAAAATAATTTAATGTAATCTGTTCTATACAAGTTAACGTAAATTTGAACACACAAAAACAGTGAGTGGCCATGTGTGTAATTTACTAATTGCGCATGCGCACTCTGATCAGTCAAATTCACTATGATGTAATGAGTCACTGAAGCCAATGAACAAGGCTAGATATAGAGTAAAATAATAAATAACTAAGCCTGAAACTTCTTCATTAAAAATCCTCAGGAACCTTGTTCCTTCTTTAAGAAGGAAGCTTGTTCACCACATGACAATGACTTGGAACATGAAGGAATTGGAATGTATTGTGAAATAGCCAGTTTAGAGAATGAACTTGCTGAGACTGTCTGGAAGGAGAGGAAGATGTTTGGAATGGAAAATCAGAATAATACATTTTGAACACACAGTATGCTGGTGTGATATATTATAATTTACGTGTACATGCAACTTCTTCAAGCAGAGCATGAGAGATGTAGTATATATTTTTTTAAGTATTCACTGTATGCCTCCTATGCCACTACAGTGTGGCAGAAAGATTTTGTTTTATTTTTTAACACTATGCCAGAAAATTAAGCCTTCTTCGATGTCTTGTTGATGTCAAGGGAGATCTCCTGGGTTAACACCTTCACACTGCGCTAAAATAATGACAACATGATTTATCATCTAAACCCAGTGTTTTTAACCAGTATGGAAAAGAAATATAAATGATCAACATTATATATATACAGGTGAAACTCGAAAAATTAGAATATCGTGCAAAAGTTCATTAATTTCAGTAATTCAACTTAAAAGGTGAAACTAATATATTATATAGACTCATTACAAGCAAAGTAAGATATTTCAAGCCTTTATTTGATATAATTTTGATGATTATGGCTTACAGCTTATGAAAACCCCAAATTCAGAATCTCAGAAAATTAGAATATTGTGAAAAGGTTCAGTATTGTAGGCTCAAAGTGTCACACTCTAATCAGCTAATTAATCCAAACACCTGCAAAGGGTTCCTGAGCCTTTAAATGGTCTCTCAGTCTGGTTCAGTTGAATTCACAATCATGGGGAAGACTGCTGACCTGACAGTTGTGCAGAAAACCATCATTGACACCCTCCACAAGGAGGGAAAGCCTCAAAAGGTAATTGCAAAAGAAGTTGGATGTTCTCAAAGTGCTGTATCAAAGCACATTAATAGAAAGTTAAGTGGAAGGGAAAAGTGTGGAAGAAAAAGGTGCACAAGCAGCAGGGATGACCGTAGCCTGGAGAGGACTGTCAGGAAAAGGACATTCAAATGTGTGGGGAGCTTCACAAGGAGTGGACTGAGGCTGGAGTTACTGCATCAAGAGCCACCACACACAGACGGGTCCTGGACATGGGCTTCAAATGTCAAACGTCTTACCTGGGCTAAAGAAAAAAGAACTGGTCTGTTGCTCAGTGGTCCAAAGTCCTCTTTTCTGATGAGAGCAAATTTTGCATCTCATTTGGAAACCAAGGTCCCAGAGTCTGGAGGAAGAATGGAGAGGCACACAATCCAAGATGCTTGAAGTCCAGTGTGAAGTTTCCACAGTCTGTGTTGGTTTGGGGAGCCATGTCATCGGCTGGTGTTGGTCCACTGTGCTTTATTAAGTCCAGAGTCAACGGAGCCGTCTACCGGGACATTTTAGAGCACTTCATGCTTCCTTCAGCAGACAAGCTTTATGAAGATGCTGACTTCATTTTCCAGCAGGACTTGGCACCTGCCCACACTGCCAAAAGTACCAAAACCTGGTTCAATGACCATGGTATTACTGTGCTTGATTGGCCAGCAAACTCGCCTGACCTGAACCCCATAGAGAATCTATGGGGCATTGCCAAGAGAAAGATGAGAGACATGAGACCAAACAATGCAGAAGAGCTGAAGGCCGCTATTGAAGCATCTTGGTCTTCCATAACACCTCAGCAGTGCCACAGGCTGATAGCATCCATGCCACGCCGCATTGAGGCAGTAATTAATGCAGAAGGGGCCCAAACCAAGTACTGAGTACATATGCATGATTATACTTTTCAGAGGGCCGACATTTCTGTATTTAAAATCCTTTTTTTTATTGATTTCATGTAATATTCTAATTTTCTGAGATTCTGAATTTGGGGTTTTCATAAGCTGTAAGCCATAATCATCAACATTATATAAAATAAAGGCTTGAAATATCTTACTTTGCTTGTAATGAGTCTATGTAATATATTAGTTTCACCTTTTAAGTTGAATTACTGAAATTAATGAACTTTTGCCCGATATTCTAATTTTTCGAGTTTCACCTGTGTATATATATATATATATATATAATCTAGATCAACCAACCAGTGGTGCTCTTGTTATCGCGATTGATGTAATTAACTCCCCTGTTCTAGATGTAGAACAGGCTAAATATAAAATAACTACTCAAAAGTTTGATCGAGGACATCTCTCTTTTTTCCGATACACATCTAGATCATTATATTGCCCAGCCCTATTGATAAAGTTGCATTAATCTCTCACAGCAGCCCAATAATCTCTGTGATAGAAAGTTAAATTATAGGCTACATTACAGACACACAGAATCTAGTAAGCAGAAATATGAAATATACATTGATATGTTTCTTCAAATTTAAGGCAGGATTAATGCAGATATCTGGCTTGAGCAAGTTAAACTCACATGAAACAATGATGCAATTGGCCTTTTTCACTGCAGAAAAACCCTTTTAGGTGCTGCCAGTTATGTTCAGCTGTAAAATGTGATCAAGGCATTCTCCACAATTGATCTGCAGCTGCCTTTCAAGTTTTTTATGTGTGATTTGATTTGACGGGAGCCACAAGGCTCTCCCTAGCCAATCATGTTTATAGATAAAAATAAAATCAGGACAAGGAAGTATCGAACACAGATGGTGGGAAAATAGCACAGTAAAAGTACAGTTACAGCACTTAAAATATATAAAATTAAAAGTAAAAGTATAAAAAAAAATTAACTACTTAAAAAAGTACAATTCTTGGGAAAAAGTAATTAATTACAGTAACGTGTGTTACAGTGTAATTTGTTTCTTTACACCCCTGTATGTATATGTGTGTATATATATATATATATATAAATAATTGTGGTCCCTGTGTTGGGGCAGAGCAGCTGAGAGATAATTCGATTTAGGAAATATCAAGAAGTAAACAATGCATATCACTGGTAACATGATGTTATCCACTGATTTTATCAGCATATTTACTAAATAAAGTTCGCATGTTGGACGCGATCGACTGGTCCAAGTGAAAATCATTGGGGTGCTTATGATCCGTCAGCTACTATTTTACATTCTACGGTACTGATTTACATTCTGTTTCGTGGCGTCACTCTCGCATACCATTATTGCCAAAATCTGAACATATCTGCACCGAACAGAACAGGTTTTAAAATGTAAACGCCACCTTGCCTTGTGTCTGTTGCCTTGTGTCTGTTGCCTGTGTCCAGCTGAATGGCCACTTTTACGAGTCTCATGGCATTTTGTAGTGGTCTCTGACTACTGTCACTGACAGGTGCTGCCATCCTGCCAAAACAATGAGCGAGTCTGGCCGCAACAACCTCCAGTACATGCACACATATAACTTCAAAATAAAAGTTTCCCTTTTACGGCGATGTTTGTTTTTTATGCGTGACGTCGACATTAGATTATACATGTATTATATTCAATATTATATATCAAGATTTGTATAAAACTTCTTATAAGACACAGAAGAAGAAGAAGAAAAAGAAGAAGAAGAAAAGTGCCAGCCTGCGGGAGGAAGTAATAAAACATAAAACTTGTTTTTATTTAGTAAGTCTCTAATATTCCCAATGTACAGCCTTGTTTCACTTAATAAAACCACGAAGTTGTGTGTTCGACTTTATTAATGCCAATACCAAAAACTAAATAAATGACACCAAATATAGAAAAAATAAGAAGGAAAAGAAATGAGCCAGGGAGCATCAGTCATTTAAGATTGTAATGTCTTTAATTTATTTATTTATTGTATTATTATTTGTTTTTTGTTCGTTTTGTTTGGTTGTTTTTAATTATGTATTATTTGTATAGCCTATTTACATCACAATATAATACAATCATAAAATAATCATAAAAAGTGATAATCAGAACAAAACAAATTAAATAAATGTATTTGCTAAACTAATAAACTAATTGGAATAAATAAAGAATTAAAATATGAGCAAGGATAATGAGCTAGTTTTATGTTGGGATGGAGTAATGTGTGACACTAAACAAGACAGCACTAGAATAAAAATTAGCCTATTAATTATTTCGATATAGAGGAACATAAACTTAAGTCTGTCTATTTTCTTAAAATAAGCGCAATATTTTATTGCAATAATATATTTAATTTTAATTTGTAAAAAAACAAAAACAAAACAAAAAACCATATTTGTTTGAAATCCAACTTTAAATATGTAGACAGCTGAGATTTCTTTTCCGGGTCAAGGGTAACCAACGTGGTGCATGCTGCAGCTCAACGTGCACACCACTTTGAAGAGGCAGAAACAACTTAAAGGATATAAAACACACTGAAAAAGACGGTAAGAAGGTTTGAGACTAAACTGCTGTTTATAAACTTTTTTCCTTGCTTTGCTGGCCATACAGCCATACATATGTATCAGCGAAATAAGTAGTTAGCTTGCCTACTATAGCAATGCTGGACAAAACATGTTATTCGGGTCATTTTTAGTTTTGTTATTGAGAAGAGAGAAAAAAAGTCACTTTTTATTTGTCGTTTGTGGTTATATAGAGAGTTTGTCTTTCATGAGTTTTGTACTGACCAGATCACATTCAGATCGAAATACAGCATTCTTCATCAAAATATGAAATTGTGCATTTCCCATAATATATTAGATCTTCTGGGATGGGAGAGTTTAAAGTCCATCGGGTTCGGTTCTTTGACTATATGCCCACCGGAATCAGAGCTTTAGCCTTCCACCCACAAAACGAAAGGATGGCAGTGGCGAGGATGGACGGATCTGTAGAGATCTTTCACTGTTCAGACAACTTTTTCCAAGAAAAGGTATGTAGTCATTGGTGTTTTTAATGTCGACCCGTAAGTAAAAACGGGCCCTTGTGCCTTAAGGTGCTAGAGATCTGTTAATTCAAGAGTGTTTCCACAGGAGTGCTTTTTAGGATGCTGATGTTTTTTTTTCCTGTGTCCACATGTAGATCATCCCTGGAAGAGAGCAGTGTGGGATAGAGGCTCTGTCCTGGGTTGGAGAGCGTTTGTTCAGTGCAGGACTGAATGGTGAAATTACTGAATATGATTTGACTTACCAGAAAGCTAAATACACGATGGATGCCTATGGAGGGCCAGTCTGGGCCATCACTGGCAACCATCAAGGAACACACTTAGCGGTAGGTCTGGTTTCCCTTCGAGAGCACACATTCATACTAAACATTAATACTAACAAGTCAGAATTGTGGATAATGCATAATCTACTGTAAGTAATATTCTTCTGCCAGCTTAAACGGTGTGCTCTGTGTTGCTATTTATTAGTCAACTGATTTTTCAATGGCTGATATCTAGATATAAAAGCAATAGACCCTGACCGATATGGGATTTTGCCAGTCAATTATTGGCAGGTTGTAAAACAAGAAGCATTTACACCTGCCCTGAGTTGGGAGGGTTACTTTTGAAATGTATTCCACTACAGATTACAGAATACATGCTGTAAAATGCCTGCTCACATGAATGTAACGCATCATAAGAAAGTGTTTCATCGCTGTTCAAATGCACTTTGGATCGCATCATTTATATGCATAAATGTTTTCCATCTGAAAGGACCAAATATTAAATGAAACACATGACAATAAAATGTTATCTCTTCAGTAATCAAAATACTTCTTGAATGTAACTGCATTCTAAATATCAATTATTTAAGTTGTAACTGAAGTGGAATACAGTTACTTATATTTCATCTTTTAAATACGTAATCCTGTTACATGTATTCCGTTACTCCCCAAAACTACACCTCCCGAGTCAAGAGATAAACAGCAGCAGCGGTTTTACAACATATTCTGCTATACAAGTTCAGTGGAAACTTTCAGTGGTGGAAAACCAGACTTTTAAGTATTACATTTTAGAAATGCCATGACTAATTTTTCGGTTGAAGTTGGGTACCAAACTGTGAATCCTGAACAAAACAGTTTGGTGAATACATGTTTACACATTAGCTTCCACTCAGCTGACAACAATGAAAGTAGCTTCATAGTTAGCTATGAGCTCATTGTTCCAGAGAGTAAAAGATGGACCACCATTGCGTCTCGCCAACTAGGTAACAACGTAGTGTGAAATCAACACTCAACAGACACAATCCACCACTGCACCATTATCTGCTGAGCTGCAAAAAAATGCACTGATGTTTACCTTTCAATCTGCTAGATTACTGACTGCAGTGACAAACTATAGCTGGCTAACACAGCAAACAGATGTGATAAACATGAGTGACATGGTTGTCAGGGACAGGGTTAACGTTATATTAGTTATATTGTTCATTAACTTTACAGTATGTATTTCACAAACTAGTTCGCAACTTACTGAGAAAACACCGCTTAACTCTGCACCGCGTAACTCCGCCCTGTCTGCAGCGCCACTGTCAGTTCAGAGTCGGCTCTGTAAACAATGGAGATGGATCGGGCTCTGCTGGACAAACTATGTTATGACACCAATTATAAATTATTTATTTTCAACATTACATGTTCTGGAAAAAAGTTTTCATATCTGCGCATATTGGTAAACCTATTCGGCGATACCGATATATCAGTGAAGGCTAATTCACAATATGGTCCAATAATATCGTTGGGCACTAAAAAGCAATAATGATTTATGATGGCACATTTCAACATGATTGAAGTTTGAACTTGGCAACATTTGCTAAGTACTAACTTCAATAATTACTAAAATTATTATAATTGTTTTGTGTGTTTTTGTAGGTTGGGTGTGAAGATGGAACTGTGAAACTGTTTGAGGTAAATGAAGACAAAATACAGTTTGAGAGAAATCTGGACAGACAGAAAGGTGAAGTTATTGTTCATGTTGTTGAACAGGTCATGAATTGCTATTTAAAAAAAGAAAGCTTGTCTGAACACATTTCTTTAATGCACAGGCCGCATAATCTCTCTATCCTGGCACCCGTCAGATTCCAAAATAGCAGCTGGAATGATGGATATGATTCAGGTTTTTAATGTCAAGACGGGTAACCAATACATGCATTTCTTTCATATATTTTGGCAGATAGTCATGCAGTTGGGGTTCAACTTGAATGTTAAAATACCTTTTTAATTATTTTATTTTTTTAGGGCACTCTATACACAGGATTCTGGTGGACAGAGGGCTGGGAACGTCCCGCAGTAAGGAGTGTGTGGTGTGGAGTGTGGTCTACCTCTCAGATGGGACCATCATCAGTGGAGACTCCGTGGGAATGGTCAAAATGTGGGATGATCGCACCGGTACACTGATCAAAAGCCACAATGTCACCAAATGTGATGTGCTGGCATTATCAGTCTCTCAGGTGAGATTTGTTTTGGAAGTGTTTGTGCTGTGTTTGTGGCATCATGCATCTTTCTTCCAACCTGCACTAGCCTTGATTATTTTCCTGGATGTATTACATATTAGAAGAATACAGGTAGGAACTTTTCTCTTAGATTGTCTAACTGTATCCTTCTGAATGACAGGATGAGGACAGCCTTGTCGCCGGGACATCAGAGGGATGTGTGGTGCAGTTCCAGTTCATCGCTGTGGTTTTAGATAAGGATGACAAAGAATGGGTCAGAACCAGAACATTTATGAACCACACACATGATGTCAGAGCTGTGGCGGAAATCACAACTGCTGTTGTGTCAGGAGGTGAGTTTATTCTATTAGACCCCAGAGTTTTTAAGACCCCTGGGGGACCATTAAAGCGATAGTTCACCCAAAAATTTTAATTCTCTCATTTGCTCACCCTCATGCCATTCCAGATGTGTACAGTATGATTTTCTTTCTTCTGCAGAACACAAACCTTTTTAGAAGAATATTTCAGCTCTGTAAGTCCATACAATGCAATTTAATGGTGATCAAAACTTTAAAGCTCCAAAAAGCCAATAAAGGTAGCATGTAAATCGGCTAATCCATACTACTCCAGTGGTTTAATCAATGTCTTCTGAAGTGGTCCAATCGAATTTTGGTGATCAGACCAAAATGTAATTCTTTTCACTATTAGTCTTAACATCACCAGTCTCCTTGACAATCATGATTTCAAGCTTTATTACAATTTGTGCCGTCTAGCGCTCTGAGCATGCATGAAACACGAGGTTGTCTTATTGATCTTAAAATCATGTTGGTGCCTAGAGACTGCATTTGCAAGATGTGCAGTGAAAATGGCGTTTGGTCAGTTATCACCCAAAACTGATTAGATCGCTTCTGAAGATATGGATTTAACCACTGGATTACTTTATGCTGCTTTATGTACTTTCTTGAGCTTAAACATTTTGGTCACCATTCACTTGCATTGTATGGACAAACAGAGTGGAGATATTCTTCTACAAATCTTAATTTGTGTTCTGCAGAAGAAAGTCATACACACCTAGGTCAGGGTATCAAGTTCGATACATTTTAGGAGCTGACCGAATTGCCTCTAAACAATTGAGTATCAAAACATTTCTTGTTGTTCGGTACCAAATTTCGATACCTAAGTGGTTAACATCAGTGATAAGCATGTAGCATGCTAGATGTGCCCAAATCTAAAAGTGCCAGAATTGGCTGTGTTTAGGCATCAAGGAAAAGCACTAGTTTACGCCGGTTATGCCCAGAGACACGGCTCACACGTGAGGCTGTAGTGTGTATGCATCTCAAACCCCTTAGATGTAAAATATGTGGAAAAGTTCAAAAGTGTGGCTACATTTCACCAGGCTCGATGCCAACAGCTCGCGATGCAATATTTGCAACAAGATAATTGCTGTCAAGACCGGCAACATGACAAATTGAAGCACTTGACAGTGCACAAAATAAACTTAAAAGAGCAGAAAGTTGCTCCATCCTCGACTGCAAGAAGGCCGAGCCGATGCAGTCATCCTCTCAGCGTCCTTCTGCCACAGCTTCCTTCAACATGCCCACCACGTATCCTCCTCCAAAACTACTGATGAATGCAGCGGCGCAATGACTGGTACATGCTTGTGTACTTGTTAAATTAACATTTATGTGCGCGGTGACGTAGTCCTATAAACTGGGACCTACATTATGTTAGATATTGTTTGGATGTATGGATATAAATGGCTAGCTAAATCGATACTAAAAATACTTTTAGGTTGACAGTAACTGATCAAGTTTAACTCACATTAAACTACCGTAGTTATCTTGTTAAACCGTACTTATCCTTAGGGATAACAATTAACAGTTTAGCTTTGTTGTTTTTTTCCCTCTTCACATTAAAGTTATAGCTTCTGCCGACCCTGGCATGATGAGACCAGAAGGCTCAGGAGATGAGTCTTTGAGTCTGTAAAAAAAAAAAACGGATTTCATAAAATTGGTATCGAAAAGTTATCGTTTTCGAACGACACCCAGCCCTATACACATCAGGGATGGCATGAGGGTGAGTAAATGATGAGTAGGGTTGCAATGGTATGATAACCGTCTCAGAAAATATCACGGTACATGGTATTACACAATTACTATTATCAGTGAAAACAGAAGGGTTATTTTATTTATTTATTTTGTGCAAACCTTTTATTATAATTGAAACTTGAAACCATTTATTTTATAATAAAAGAAAAGTGTAAAAAAAAAAGACTCCCTAAAATAAATAGAAAAAAATAAGAAAGCTAACAGAATTATAATAAATCGAATAATAAACATGATAAAATATAATGTAACTATAACATGTTATATAACTAAAGCATGTTAGCATAGCATGTTAAATGATCTACTAAATGAAAAATAACATCAGCTGTGTGAGCTTTTAAAGTAATGTCCCATGATTATTAACAGTTAACATATACTGCTCCTGTCTGTAGCTTTATCTCAGTGGTTCTCAACTGGTTTTGCTTCAGGACAGATTTTACACTGGAAGTGTAAAATCGATTAAACATAACCTGTATTTTATGTATCCTGGGTTGCATTTCCTTTTATGTTGCATAGTTTTATTCATGGTTTTCAAGTACAAGACATGCATCAAGTGACATTATTTTTGTTGTTGACATCAGGAAGTTTTCTCTCCCCCCTTTTAAAAATTGAAGAACATATTTACTTGTATGAGTACTTTATTATCCCGTTTGTTACCTAATATTACCCATTTATAGACATATTACACAGAAGGAAAGGCTCATTACCATGGTTAGGTCAGTGTGCTAGTCTTAAATAATAGTGCAGAATGCAAAAGTGCAGATGAGAAGCCTTTAGCTCAGGGGTGGGCAACTATTTTGTTAAAGGGGCCACATCAGGCTTTAATTAGTGCATAGGGATACAATGTTCTGCATTGATTTGGTTTTTGTATTTTTTAAAACCAGAAATACTTGTGTACTCAATTTTCAGATTTTTTTAAAATTTTAGTTCAACTAGACCAGTTGAGAAACACTGCTTTAACTCACACACACACTCTTGTCAGACCCCCTTGCCTCACTTCTCTCTGACATTTTCTCCGGTGTGTGTGTGTGTGTGTGTGTGTGTGTGTGTGTGTGTGTGTGTGTGTGTGTGTGTGTGAGAGAGAGACGCGCGCAAGTTGATGACTCTGACAGGCAGACAAGGAATAAAGGAGATGCGCATGTGAGATTCTCCGTCCGGTTGTATTTTTTTTCTCAATACCGTAGATAAGCAAATGTAAATGGTATGATAACCGTCAATTTTCAAACCGGTCTACCGCTGCAACCCTAATGATGATATTTAATTTTTGGGTGATCTATCACTTTATGGTTCTGCAGGGACTTCAAAGACAGAGATATAAAGCATACTATTTTCTTAAATTGTATAAAATACTCTAAATATTTTAAAATGTATATCTAATTGTGGTACATTATTATCTGCTTTAGTGTTTTAGAAGGTAATATTAATTGTTTTAATGCTTATAATAATGTTTGTATCTCTTTCTGTATTTTGGCGGTCTGTAAAGATCGAAAGCCCTGTCTCACAATATTCCAATAGAGAATAATTTCTGTTGTCAGGTTAATGTATGACTGAAGGATTTTTATTAATAATGGATTGCTTTTATCCTGTCTCAGGCATGGACACACAGCTGGTTGTGAGACCTCTGTTAGACAAGACTGAAGTGCGGTCATCGGCCTCAGCCCTGCGGAAGATTCACTTTCCACATGTGAGTATTTGTAAAATTTGCGACTGTTATGTAGATGATATGTCTGTAATGGATTCTTTATTAGTGGTTTGCTCTGTGTCATTTCAGAGGAGTCTGGTGTCCTGTGCAAGGAAGGCTGGTCTGATGCTTTTCCAGTTCCCGAATAATCTAGAGCTGTGGAGACTTGGAGAGAGTGAAGGAAAAGGTGAAAATTAAGAGTTACCCTTGATATATGATGTATAGTTTCTAGAGATTACTTGGACAGTAATGTCTTATTTAAACTGTTATCTATTGTTTTCAGACATACCTGGAATGAGTTTACCTATAAAAAGAAAGCCAGAGAAACTGCTTCATTTGAAAGTGAAGGTACTGTGCTTGCTTTGAAAATTTATTTGTTATATTTTGCATCAAAACATGACATGAACAACATTGTGCAGACACGCACTTTTAATGATTCTTCTGTGCGGACAGGGAAAACAAAAACAGAGGGCAGACTTTTTTTAATCAGTGCTAAAAGACAACATTTCAACTATCCATCCGAATGTCCATTGTTTTCCAGTATGGAAACAAAGCTGTGTTAAATCTTGTGGAAATAAGCAGCATTGATATATTCACAAAATAAGGAAAGTGCCTGAAAACAGTGCACAGTTTTCAAGTTCATAACCACAGTAAATAGAATTGCAAAAATAATGACTGTTTCCAAATATACAGAAGCCCACAGTGGTTATGCATTATTGTTTTTCCTCAATCATATATAATACATAAAGTTACGATATAACCATACCATTTTAAACGTCTGAGTCTTCTTATGGAAAAACTTCTGTTTTGCATATTTCATTACAAATTATATTATCAGCATAACAATTTGAGTGAAGAGTTGAATTAAAAAATTAAAGGGATAGTTCACCCAAAAATGAAATTTCTCTATTTACTTACCCTCATGATATCCCAGGTGTGTTTGATTGACTTTCTTCAGAAGAACACATTTGAAGAAAAATATCTTAGCACAGTAGGTCCTTAAATGCAAGTGAATGGCTGAATGAAGCTCAGTCACAGACAACCAGCATAAATGGCATGCATATGACACTAGCTGTTATATTAATGTATTCTAAAGCGATACGATCGCTTTTGGTGTAAAAAAGATGTGATGATTTATAGTTAAAAAGTACTTAAATATGGATAATTTTTTACACAAAGTGATCGTATCGCTTTAGAAGACATTAATTTAACCGCTGTAGTCGTATCGATGACGTCTATGCTGACAGTCTGTGATATTTGGAGCTTAAATTGGATCACCATCCACTTGCATTTTAAGGACCTACTGAGCTAAGTTAAAATGGTCGCAAATGCAACAAAAAGTAATTCATTTCGACAGTAATGTAAAATCTTGTCGGCATTGGCGACAGTCAGGTTATGTGCATTAATTTGCGGTTTCATCAGATTTCTTCTGAGTTATTGAATTCATCTATAGAGCATGCACCAGTGTGTCTCGCACTGCTTTTCACCCGTTCTGTTGTGATGACTAATTCGCTGCACACTGCATAATTCCCAGGGTGAGAGAGTCATGAATAAATGACTCGTTTGAACAGGGTCTTTTTCATAAATTACCGAAAAGATCTGAGGGTTTGAACTTAGGAGCTCAGGTTAGCAGTTTGAATCAGATTCACTTTCTCAGCGATTCAGCCGTCAGTGAGCTCACAACTGGGTGTGCAGACATTTCCAAATAAGAGTCCCAAGCACTGGGGATAAAAAAAGAATATATATATATATATATGGAACTGGATTGCTCATGACGTCATATCAGTTCCCGTGGATCCTTTAAGTCCTTAAATTCAGTTTTCCAAAATTTAAGGTCATTAAAAATCTTAAATGATACAACAAGTCTTAATTATCATTTAGTCTTAAATTTGGGAGAGGAAAGCCAGGAATCGAGATATGACCTAATGTGATTATCAAACTTCAAACGAATACGATTAAATAAATGCATGCACTGCATCCTTCAGAGTGAAAATGTGATTGTTATATTTTCTCCAAGCATGTGGGGGCTTGTGAGTGTTTTAAGCTGTTGCAGAGCTGTTCACAATCATTAAGCCATATCGGAAATTTATGACAAACTATCACTAAAGATCAACCGTTGATGATTTTTAGGGCTGAAACGCTTAGTCAATGTTATCAACAACGTTGACAATAAAAACAACTGTTGATGACTTTTGGTTGTCGAATAGTCGTTTGATCTCAATTATCGTAACACGAGATCACGTTAAACTCTAATAATGGTGAAGAAGGAAGAATTACACAGCTCACAGTCTGGTGCCGGTTGCATAAACATAGCCATTAACTTAAGACTGCGTCTAACAATTAGTTTGACCTAGCTAAAGATGCCATAGAAAGGCTGTTGCATAACTACTACAGTGCTTCAAATTTGATTATAATGTACAAATGTAGTGATTTTAACCCAAATAATAAAAAACGTATGACATTTTGTTTCCATTGTTGAAGTCAAAGTCTTCTACAAAGTCTAAACTCAAGCCCCCACTGGATCAGCTGACAGTAATTTTCCATGGCAACATAGAATGTAAACAAATGTTAGCCTAGGGCTGTGCTGTCTTAATTTTGGTCTTAAATTAGACCGATACAAGTTTTTATGCAACTGACTGAAAAGATTAAGACCAACATTTTAGATGACTAACTAGTAGTAAGACTAGTCTAAAACAGTTTTATGCAACCGCCCCCAGGTGCACTCTAAACTATCCGCTTAAGCAAAACTTGCATGTTGAGCGTCTTTAAGGAAACACCCCATCGTTACATCTTTAATACAATTATATTTTATAGCTTTATTAAAGTTCAAATAATATTTAAGCAGGTCATGTAAATAACTACAAACTCTCAATCTAAGGGAGATGTCCCGATCTAAAAGGGAGAGTTTGAAACTGTACCCGGCTGATGTACACTCTGTCGCAGGGACTCTCGTCCCTCAAGCACACACACTTAATGGAGCTGGGTTATAACGTGATTGCTCACGACTTATTGAATCATAATATGTGTCACTGTGCATTTCTTATCGTAAAGAAAATGGTCAATACACAGCTTCATTAATAAGAGAGAGTTTGTTTTTTGTGAGTTAAAAATTTATTGAAGTGAACAAAGGTGAGAGGGGGTAGTCTTCGCCCAATTATACACTGCATCAAAATACGTTTTTGATTTGTTTTGGCTTGTTTTCCAATATAAATATCTAAAACTCCTTTAAAACAACGTACATTTACTTTAGCAGCTATACTGCAGAATAAATAATTGTTATCTGAGAATGTTGAACATAATATTAAAAATACAAATATTTTAAAATATCTAAAAATCTTATTAATATAATTATAGAAAAATAATAATTCACCTGAGAAGCAGCAAATAAGATATTTAGACTTGCATTTAGAGATCTTGAATAGAAGTATATTTTGTCTTTACTGCACTCGCAGAAGTATAACCAAGTGAAAAATACACGTATATACAAAATACACTTTAAGATGCGTTCTCTTAAAGCAAGTCTAAATATCTTATGTTGCTTCTTGAGTAAATGTATCTTGAGGATTTTTAAAAAATTTTAAATGGAAAATAAGACAAAGACACTTGATAACAATCAGATTTTTTGCAGTGAATTTCTTTACTAAATTAAGCTTAATAAAAAGTATTTTTTCCACTTTAATTCAGTGAATGTCGTTTAGAGGTATTTTTAAAAGATGATGGTGAACAAAACCGCTGCACTGTTTCTCACAGAAGCCTTTAAATTTAATCTAAGCACAAACGCAACATTTAGAGCAAAATTATCGGTTGTTTTAGTGGAGTACTTGTGTTAGTTCAGCTTCACATGTGTGTGCTTGTCACCCTGCATGTTCAAATCAGACAGACACAATAAAGAGCTGTGAAGTTCTCATACTTGGGTATGTAATCGCTTTTTCTAGTTTTCCGATTCGACGGTTATATCCTTTTAAATCAGCATGTAATTTAAACATTTGTTCGGCTGGTGATTGACAGGGCGGTGGTGCTTCGCTGCTGTCCATGTCACATCAGGATGCATTTAAACGTCAAATGAAGTGTGGTTCTTGACTACCCCCTGTATATTTATTTATTTATTTTTTTTGTGATCCAATCACAAAACATTTTGCAAACCGTTTACAACTATATTTAGTGTTGCACATTTGCGATTGGATAATCTGAAATGCGTCTTATTACCAGCTGTAAACGGGGTCTAAAATGACTGCAGCCAGAGCTAGGGACTACCAGTCTTTCACATTACTGTTGGGTGTCTTTATGCCACTCCTGGTGCAAAGTTTCAAGCAGCTCGGCGTTGTTTGATGGCTTGTGGCCATCCATCTTCCTCTTGATCGCCACCATCATCTTGATTTTGCAGTGGTCTCTTGTTTTTTTTTTCCAGAGGGGTGTGTGTGTGTGTGTGTGTGTGTGTGTGTGTGTGTGTGTGTGTGTGTGTGTGTGTGTGTGTGTGAGAGAGAACACACCGATCAGCCGCAACATTAAAACCACCAATTCGCATCTCCGAATAGCATTCTGAGATGCTATTCTTCTCGCCACAATTGTACAGAGCGGTTCTATGAGTTACTGTAGACTTTCAGTTCGAACCTATCTGGCCACTCTCTGTTGACTGCTCTCATCAACAAGACATTTACAGCCACAGAACTGCCGCTCACTGGATGTTTTTTGTTTTTGGCACCATTCTGAGTAAATTCTAGAGACCGTTGCATGTGAAAATCCCAGGAGATCAGCAGTTACAGAAATACTCAAACCAGCCCATCTGTAACCAACACTCATGCCATGGTCCAAATCACTGAGATCACATTTTCCCCATTCTGATGGTTGATGTGAACATTAACTGAAGCTCCTGACCCGTATCTACATGATTTTATGCACTGCTGCCACATGATTGTCTGATTAGGTAATTGCATGGATGATTGTTGGTGCCAGACGGGCTGGGTTCAACAGAGAATGGCCAGACTGGTTCAAACTGGCAGTCTATGGTAATTCAGATAAACGCTCTGTACAATTGTGGTGAGAAGAATAGCACCTCATAATGCTTTTCAGAAATGATTGGTGCTGTTTTGGTGGCATGTGGGGAACCTACACAATATTGGGCAGGTTGTTTTAATGTTATGGCTGATCGATGTGTGTGTACATGCATGTATATACTTATCAAGCTTTTGACATTAAGGACAATTGAGGGACTTTGTACACAACTATTGCACAAGGTGCAAACATTCATTGATGCTCAAGAAGACAACACACTACAGATGTTTACATAAAGTATAGTATGCATATAGTAATGTAGATTCTGAAGAGCAATACTAAATATAATTATCTCATTGTATAAATTATGAAAGGGGTGTGAACATTTATGAGACAAAAGGGAATGCGAACTTCTTAAATATATATACGGTTTATTAAACCTTCGATTAATGGGTCATCTGCTGTCTTCCTTTTCCTCCGCTATCTGACTTGTTTCTGAACAGCAATCTAAATCAAGCAATTCTGTGATTTGGTGAATAAAAACAGCCATTTGGCTCCTCAATGTTTCAATTTAGGAGCCAATGGCTCCCAAGTCATTTTTTTTAGTCTGGAGCCCTGAAATTTGTTCTGGTGAAGAAAGTCATACACATCTGGGATATCATGAGGGTGAACTATCACTTTAACATCAATTTCTAAGTATTTATTTTGTCCCACTTTTCCTTTAATTACAGTCTGGGCTCCTCAAGTTTGTACAAAACCTTCCATGTTCTCCCAGCATGATTCAAGAATGTTCCATAAAGCATCCACAAGCACAAAAATTAGAAGGGAACATTTCACACATAGATGAGCATTAAAAGTTATTAAAATATTTACTTTATTCTTATTGATTAGTCATCAGTTTAACTTTATGTAGAATGTGGTAAGAGTTGTGCTCAAATGAATGAAGCAATTGACCTGTGATGTTCATCTGCAGGGTGATGAGCACATTCGTTGCAGTGTTGTGTCTCCATGTGGAGAATGGATTGCTTACTCCACAGCAAGCAGTTTACGGCTTTACAAACTACACTGTGATGATACCAACGTCAGCATCACTAAGGTAGATTTCCATAGAGCTGCATGACAACCCATTACACGATTTTAAATCATGCTACTGGAATCCACATCAAAGAATTCTTGAGATCTTGATATCAGATTTCAGCACAATGAAAATTTATTAAATATTAAACCAGCATTTTCCACTTTCTCTTGTAGATTTCCAAGCTCCCAAAGGTTCTCAGCTCAGCCAATCAGCTTTGCTTCTCCTCAGACTCCTCCCATTTGTTTTCTGCCTCAACACTTTCATCAGTACACATGGTCTCTCTCAGCCAATCAGGGTGCAAGTTTGTGGGCACTCTAAAGCCCAAGTCAGGTGACATAACACATTTTTATTTATTTATTTTTTTTCTCCCCTTTTTCTCCCGATATGGAATGCCCACTACATAGTAGGCCCTCGTGGTGGTGTGGTTACTCGCCTCAATCTGGGTGGCGGTGGACATGTCTCCGTTTCCTCCACTTCTGAGACAGTCAATCCTCACATTTTATTATGTGGCTCGTTGTGCATGACACCGCGGAGACTCGCAGCATGTGGAGGCTCATGCTACTCTCAACGATCCATGCACAATTTATCACGTGCCCCATTGAGTGAGAGAACCATTAATTGTGACCACAGGGAGGTTACCCCATGTGACTCTACCCTCCCTTGCAACCAGGCCAATTTGGTTGATTAAGAGACCATACTGGAGTCACTCAGCACACCCTGGATTCGAACTTGCGTCTCTAAGGGTGGTAGTTGGCGTCAATACTCGCTGAGCTACCCAGGACCCTGGGAAAAACATAATGTTATTTTTATAAACTGTATCAAAATGACAATGTAAATTGTTTTTCTTTTGAAATTGTTACATAACATTTCTCTGTGTCCTTTGTCTCAAGGTTTTCATCAGGCCATTCACTTATTAGCAGTTAGTGAAGATGGCAAGTGGTTGGCCTCTGCAAACAGTAACCACGAAGTTCACGTCTACAACCTTCAGACACGGAAGGTGAGTATTACTACCACATTGTTTGTTTACAGAGCTTGATAAATTACCTTGTTTACAATAATGACCTTACATCATACGTTTCAGGCTCATTGCACCGTTCCTATATATAGTTCAGCTGTCAGTGCTATGGGAATACACCCAACCACAAACTGTCTGTTCATGGTACATGCAGATCAACAGGTAATCAATGAGTTATATGAGCTCTTATTCATAAGTTATTCACAAAGACACTGGAAATACAAGTGTGATTTAATTATTTCCTTGGCTTGTGTGTTGTTCTTTCACCACAGATGTTTGAATACTCTATAGAGCAGAAACAGTATTCGGATTGGAGCAGATTGGTGCAGAGGAAGGGGCTTCACCATATCTGGCTAGAAAGAGACACACCGGTGACCAATGTCATGTTTAACCCCAAAAATCCTTCCCACGTCATCCTGCATGATACGTACATGCTATGCATCATTGACCAAAGCCTGGTGAGACAAATCTGTCATTATTTGGAGTAGCCTGAATCTGAAAAATGCATGAGCAGTGACTTTAGCTCTTAGAAAAAGTCTTCCTTCATTTGTTTAAAGATGCAACTTGGTATTTTGATTTACATTTTTGTTGTCTTTTGCAATAGTATTCATACATTAAATGTGGCTTAAGTGTTCAAAATCATTTTTTGGGCCACTGTACCTTTTAATTTTTTTGTCAAGATATTCCATACATAACATCTGCGAGAGAAATTAACATTGCTGTTTCCATTGATTCTTTAAAGGTATAGTTCACCCAAAAATAAAAATTCTCTCACAATTTACTCTTCTCAGATTTGAATGACTTACTTTCTTCTGCAAAACACAAACATAGACTTTTAGAAAAATATCTCTGCTCTGTTGGTCCATACAATGAAAGTTAAAGGTGTCCAGAACTTTGATACTTCAAAAAGAACATAAAGGAAGTATAAAATAATCCATAACACTCAGTGGTTTTATCCACGTCTTCCAAAGCGATCAAATCAATTTTGGGTGAGAACAGACCAAAATGTAACTCTTTCTCTGCACATCTTGTCAATGCAGTCTCTAGGCACCATCATGATTTAAAGCTTGATTACATTTCATAGTGCTTGATGCATGCTCAGAGTGCTAGATGGCACAAGGAAGTGTAATCGACCTTGAAATTATCATCACCAAGGAGACTGCTGATGTCAAGATTTATAGTAAAAAAGAAGTTAAACTTTGGTCTGTTTTCACTAAAAACCGACTGGATCTCTTCTGAAGACATGGATTTAACCACTGGAGTTGTATGGATTACTTTCATGCTGCCTGCCTTTGTGCTTTTGGAGCTTTAATATTTCAGCCACAATTGACTTGCCTTGTGTGGACCTACAGATTTGAGATATTCTCCTGAAAATCTTTTGTGTTCAGCAAAAGAAAAAGTAATACACTTCAGGGATGGCACGAGAGTGAGTAAATGAGTGAATATTCATATTTGAGCAAACTATTTCTTTTGGCAGCTCTAGTAGTCATACAGGGCCGGTCAACCCCGTTGCACCTAGAGCGGAATTGCTTCAGGGGCACCGATCTACAAAGCCCATTTTAGAATGTGTACAATCTGTGTCGAACAAAAAGCGCCCTGTGCATAACGATAACGCCTTGCCTAGGGTGCCAAATGGGGTAGGACCAGCACTATAGTCATTTTATATTAGTAAGACAATGAGCTTATTAGTTCTTATGCTGCAAGTTTATGGACATTTTAATGTATTTACAAAAACCTTTGTGCCTTTTTTTTTTTTTTTTTTTTAGCCACTCCCTGATAAAAAAACTCAGTTTTACAACCAGCTGACTCTGAGGAGCCTCCCAGAGGAACAAAGGAATTCTCACAGCCATGCTTTCAAAGTCTGCAAGACCTTCAAGGTGTGTGTGGTTCACATACCTATGAATCTTTCCTTTTGTTTAAAGAAACCACACATGTTTGCCTGAACTTTGATGAAAAGTACATTGTGTGACTTTTTATTTGCCTTCATTATTTAGGAGATCCTATGTGTGGAGATGATGTCAGATCAGTCCCTGGTGGTGGTCGAGCGCCCTATATCGGAGATCACCACTCAGTTGCCTGCACCCATCAAACAGAAGAAATTTGCTACTTAAGAACAAAACTGTGCCACTGTATGCATGTGACATGAATGAGAAAGTGTGTGTGTTTTATTCCAATAGATTACAAAAATATGAGCACTGTTCCCACGTCCTAGAAAAAACTGCTTGGACAGTATTAAAAGAAATATTTACTGTACTCCTGTCTTGGTATTATTTGCAAAAAGGTTTAGTATGATGTCATAAAATGCTTTGTTATAGTGGCTTTCAAGGTTTTACATGAACGCAAATGTCTACATTTCTTAGTATTTTGTATGTCCTCCTTTTGCTTTAAGGACAGCTTGCACTCCAGCTGACATAGATTCCACAAGTTGCAATATGTCCAAAACACGATGATCCGTTATCCCAGCATGTTTTCAGAATGTTCTTAGCAAATGGTACATTTCCTATTTTGGTCAGAATTCTAAAAATCACTTCTTTATTTTACATTTCCAAAATTCCAAAACTTTTTTCCAGATTTAAATGAACAAAATTCACAAATGTGGGACATTAGCTAAACACCCAGGACTAAATAATTGTATAACACATTTGAATAACAACATATGGTCTGTGTAAACAACTTGTTTTATTTGGAAATACAAGGCAGTAACATTACAGCACCAGTTTTGACAGTAGATTTGGTTCAGTGGTTTTGAGTTGTGATTTATTGAAGGTTGTAATGTGGTTTGTCCCACCTTTCACACTCTACTAGTTTATCAGATACTAGTGGATTAAGACTCAGGCCTGTACAGCGAGTCATTGGCTCCGTAAACAACCCGAGCAAGCTATTGACTGGATCACCATATGACAAACATTTCACAGTAATGGACAGCACAGTATTTGGAGTAGAACTGTTGCTTGGTTACACCTAAATGAAGAGGAAAACGTGATTTACCCAAACTCATATTCCAAAATGAGGAAATTTGCATTGTTTACAGCTGTGTTTTATGGGATTACATTGTTTTACTTTTGAAAACATCTGAAAAATAATTAACTGAGAATTTATTTTTGGTGTTTAGTAAAAAAAAAGAGCTCTGATTTAGCAGCATAGAAATCACACAAGGGTTCTATAGCTGCTCTTGTCAATTAAACCCCACCCCAATTTGAGAGTTGGTTTGGCATAGCTAGAAAAAGCCATCATTATGTAAATAACCAATATAGTTAACCAGTTTAGCTTACATATTTTCCATCTTGAAATTGTAATTAACCCCTATTTTCCAGAGTTAAACTTGCTTTGTCGAAATCAAACTATCTACAAATATGCTTGTCAAATTTGACTGAGGGCATTTGCAATATACATCAAGTATGCATATGTAAGAAGAGTAAAACTTATTGTATTAGCCTTTGATACTGTCATATGTTTTGGTTTTCATAAGAGGTAGGACATTTTAGCTTTTAATTTCTGTTACAATGTTTGAGCACCAGATATGAATCGGTCTCTGGACAAGTTCCACTGTAGTAATGTTCAGGTATAAGGATCAGCGGTTATTACAGTGCACTAATGTGGAATCCACAGTTAGTCACCTAAATTAATAAAAAAAAGGTAATGCCTCTTATAAACAGCAATCACAAAAATTTGGATTTAGTGTTGTTTCATATTGGTGAAACTCAACTCACCTCTGTCTCAGCCAGAGTGCTTGTGTTGATTTTTCTCATAGCTCACTGCATTGTTGGAGTTGCTTCCTATTGAATAAAGAAATCACATATTTAAAGGCCAGTCTATTGTCAATCTGTCATTGATGACCACTTTTATGCTTCCCTCCCTGTGGCAAAAAGATTTCACATAAATTGGTGGTCATACTAACTTAAATAATCCTTGTAATCTTTGAAGTACTTGTGTCTCAGGCTACGTCCATCTAGAGGGAGAACAGTTATTTCAAATGTGTTTATTGTATGAATGTTTTAAGTTATTGCTAGCTAATGTTTTTTGAAGTGACTGATACTAACCCTGCTTATGACCACCACACTAGTAGGGTTATAGCCTTATTTACTAACATATGTAGAAGCAAGTGCGTAGATTAGTGTGAAGAATTTACATGTTTACATTGATCATTGTACTTGCTTTTTTGATTATTGGGGGGAATATATGCCACTAAGTGGAAGGATGGATGGTGTGAAGGAGTTCCTGCATACCTGAGTTTCCTCGCTGTTTGATGCATTGGCCTTGGTTTGGTATCCCAGCGGAAGGGTTGCCTAGATTGATTATATGGCACTCATAACCAGTGGGACAGAGCAAAGGTTCATCTCCATCCTCTGTGGTGCTGCAAGCCTCAGCTGCACATAGAAAATCACAGTCAATCAACTCTTGCTGATTTGTGCCATTGCATGGGTAGTTCACACATAACATGTCCATGGATTTATTTGTATTTTTTCAATTAACTTTAAGACGAGGTTAAAATATATATTTTGTGTAGGTAGTAGATGCTGTTTAAAATATGGAGTATAGTTTTTCACACTACAAGACATGTCAACAGACCATCTATAAGCGAATACATCTCAGGTCTGTCACTGATTTAATCTTTTTGCTGTTTAAAGTACAAATATTCCATATAGTCTCTGAATTAATAAGAGGTCATAAAGCTTAAAGCACAATTACTAAACAAATGAGCAAGCAAAGTGCCGTAGACAACATTTAGATGGAGTCATATTTCTTCATATCTCTTCAGACAATTAAAGGTGTAGCACCAGTGTGAGCTAACGTGTTGTGACTGTGTTTATTCATGTTTATTAATTTATTCATGTTGTTGATAACTTAATACCCACCCTGCAAAACCTCCTCTGGTCCATCTAAAAGCCAGCCATTTCCTCCCAGCCACTGCGGCTTGGGCTGCACCAACCAGTCCAGTACTGGGAAAATTAGAAATAAATACAAAACAAAACGGCCAGGGGTCCGATTTACAAAATAATTGAATTTTAAGATCCATTTGTGCGTGTCCGTGGACGGTTTGCCTGTATTGATGACTGAGCGAACATTGCTTTTCTCACCTGGCGGAGGTTGCACTGACTCAAGGCAGGCGTAAATGCAGCCGTTGTAACAACACCGTTTGTGTCTCTCACATTCGGAATCGGACCGACAGCCCGGCACCTCACAGGCCCGCTCAGGCAGCATCTGAGGCGGCGGAGGGCAACGGTCGTTCTTTTGGTGCTGAATGGCCTGGAGATGGTTGAGGTACTCGTAGTCCTGAGGTAAAAATCCATGCACAAACATAAAGCACACTCTTACAGCAAACTTCCAAAACTTCATCTTTTAGCCTTTGAGGACATATTTTTTTGTGTTAAACAGATGTTAGCAGGTAAGTTGTGAGAATGTTCTGTTGAAGTCTTAAATATGTTTAATAATATTCCAGTATGGACACAACAGCCATATGGCAAAATAAGGTTTAGGGTTTGCCAACCACCTCTTTACTATTGACACTGTCAAAAGTCTGAGGTAGCCTACATAAAAAGAGAATATAGCTCCCCTCTGAAGTATTTGAACATGGGCCATACTTAAAAACGTGTAATTAGATAAAAACCAAGTAGCATTTATACAAATAAAATAAAAACAAGCACACTTTCCAAGAAAAAACAAAACACATTTCTTTTAAAGGTGCACTCAGTAATTTTTTTATGCACGTCGTCTTCGACTTACACTGACACCTAGTGGCATGGATGCAGTATCATTCAAATGCAATAGTTTTAAATTACCAATGACATTGCAGAAATTCACTAATCACAGTTATCCATGATTAATTTTATCCATGAGTGACTGGGTGCTTCTCATTTCTGTAATAGTGCATCTTTTTTTCGTTTCCTTGCTACTTTCTTTGCATCCTTGCTCCAGTCTCTTGAGGCCGTGACACACCAAGCTGATGGTCGGCCAATGTCGGGCTGTCGTTGAGCATCTGTCGGCCTAGTTTTTGCTGTGTGTTCTGCACTGTTGGCACAAGTCGGACCCCTGTCGGCAGCTTTTCGGCCGATTGAGCACAGATGTCGGTGAGACAGATCAGCCTGATTGGCTGTGTAGCTTAGTGAACCAGTGCACGAGAAGAAAAACAGAAGTGATGAAAAGGAAGCAAACAACAAATTCAAGACGGCACACACACAGAAAGCTCTTCTCATTTTTCATCATCTCATCTGAAAATTCCAATACACATCTGGAATAAAGAAACTGAAGACCAACTGATTAACATGATTCAGGAGAGGCCAGCTCTGTACGACACTACAGAAAAACTTAATGCCAATTGAGTGGTGAAAGCAGAACTTTGGTGTGAGATCGAAGACTAACTTGTTATATCAGGTAAGATTTTATTTTTGGCCATTGGGCTCTTTAGCAGAAACGGTTTATAATTGTTTGTGTTATTCTTCGCTATTGCACAGAAAATATAATAGTTTTTTTTCTGATTACCAAAATAATAAATTAGGCTTATTTCTGTTATGGAACAGGCAGTTGTTTTGCGTCTTGAATCCGTCCTGTCGCAACAAGAAGAGCAAAAATAGACTTGTTTGCACTGCATATAGACATGAATTTGACATGCTAACACAATGCTTACAAAACTTGACTGTCTTTCAGAGAAAAAGCTCGGAAAGAGGTGGGATTCTCTGCGAACACAGTATATACGGTACAAGAAACTAGCACCCTCAGAAAGTTTTTTGAGCAAAGAAGACTGGTAGGCCGCAATAGATCCTTACCCGGTAGAAGTTTTTAGAGCCAAAAAGAAGGAGACTACTTCCAACCTAACTATAAGGGTACCTTAAGACAGTGTTTCCCAACCACTGTGCCGTGGCACACTAGTGTGCCATGAATGATTGTCATGTGTGTAGTGGAAAATTATCAAATTCCACACAAAAAAATAAACTCCTCACCGTTTGGAGAAATTCTCCGTTTTGAAACCATAATCAGTCACTTTTGTGATTGTGAAGAGCAATGATTCATGTGCAAAAGTGAGTGATATTTATAGGCGTTAAGGGTCTTTCACATGACTCACTTCAGCGCTGCAGAATACACTGAAGTCTATGAAGTGACTTTACACCAAAGTGTTTTTACGCACACGTTTTTGCTTCACCAATAATATCTATGAGAGTACTAAGCAACAAGATATATTTAAAAACTGTCTAAAATTGTGAAGAGACATTGAATGTCTCAAAATTTCTTTTAATTAAATATTACCTTTTTGTTTATGAATATCAGAGACCCCTGTTATTGAACTCATTTAAATTCACCAAGAAAACGATTAGACCTAAACATAAACGAGTCCTTTTATTACTTTCTGCTACCAAAGCAACCGTAAGGTTTTTTTTCTGTCTTGGAAATACATGTTTTCAATGTTTATTGTGCACACCTCCCACTTTTTTACGTGGCAGACTGGCAAAATCGCCCCTCTGTGACGCTTTCTGCAACTCTTGTCATGTGGATCGAGGGCAATGTGGCGCTTGACGCTGGGTTCAGCCTCCAGAACCAAATTAAAACTGCCACGAGGCAAAGATGAAAAATCTAAATATAGCTGCAAGCAGCAATATGAATTCCTCCTCAAAATGGCAAATCATTAAAAAATGTATCAGTAGAAGATTGGGGTTAAACCCTTATGATGGAGGAATCGTAAAAAACACGTCTTTATGTCTGAATCCTAAATGAAAAATGATGGTTGTGGCTGGATTTGAACCTCTGTCCCTTCACTTAACAGCACAACATCTTAGCCAATTTTGATGTACACATTGCTGTGTATTTCTGCTTTCAGTTTCGGTATAAAAAAAGAACTATTGGATAGCATTGTCAGATTTGGACCAAGTTCAAACAGCTGTAATTCAATCATCTTTTGACATATCAAGGTGAAATTTTGCACGGCACTTTAGAGTGATGTCATGTTGAAGCATGTTAGGTTTGAAAAATCATCAGTCAAAATTACATTTGATATATTGACACATATATATTGAGGCAGTGTGTATATTTACATAAATATGCCCCTTTCAGCCATTTTGTATCGTGTCATTTTTGCTAAGTAACACATTGAAAGACATCAATTCAACACATGGGTACCAAATTTGAAGTAAATTGTATCTACGTTTCTAGAGAAGAGGATTTTTTTTTATGTTTTCCCAAATTTTCAGTCTATGCTGGACCTTATTGATCCTTGAGGCTTTTTTGTTCCCAATGAGAAATGAGGCATGTGCACCAAGTTTCAAAAGAATTGGACAAATGGGGTGGAAATCACATCATTTTGGGCTTTGGGGCATGGCCTGTAACTAAGGGTGAATGTGGGCCATTCTTGGAAAAGGGGTTCCAGTTGGCCTGTAGTATCGATGTACAAAATTAGAAAAATTTGTATCAGAAAATGGGGCATTTGGGCGTGGCCTGTTGCACGCACTAAGGGCGAATGTGGGCAATTCTTTGCACAGTACTTCAGAGTGATGTCATCTTGAAGAATGTTAGGTAAGGAAAGATATAGCCATGTTAACACTGTATGCCTTAGATGTAGCACTAGTAATATAAAGTATATACTAACACTGGACAATTAGCCTATAAAATACATTCCGCTACTGAAACTGACCATTTAGAAAGCAGACCATATTTCTCTCTTTTTCTGTGGGTGCTAGAGGAGATGGCATACAATTCTTCATTCTTCTCCAAAGAACCTTTCATTCAAGTACAAGTCAAAATGTGGCTGAGATTTTGTTTACTAATTAGATTACGGGTTTGTGATCTGCATGCCACCTTGAAAATTCATTGTGATCATTTGTCAGATTTGGAGCATTGTTTTCAAACAAACTGTTAAAATAAAAGCATATGTCTGGCACAGGTTGTTGAGGCAGTTAATTGTTCAAAATCAATACACTCACATACAGGCTCGGTCCCGCAGATTGGGTGGCTGCACTGAGCAAATTGAGGGTGGAAGTTTGCCCAACGGTTCTGTTAGTTGCATCAGCATTAGCAAAAAATACTAGTGCATGCGTTGAACCATCTATCTGGGCAACTGCTAAAAAAAAACTATGTTTCCCTGGACTTGTGTAGAATATTGAGTTCTTGGCAATTTATAGAATCAATTCCATGCCACATATATTTGCAAAAATATAAAGTATTGCAAAATAAAATAAAGTTTTGCAAAACAAAAAAAGTATTGAGCAAACAAAAAAAAAAAAAAATTTAAAAAAAAAATTAAGTATCACAAACGTAAAATAAAGTATCGAGAGAAAAAAAGAAAGTTTTGCAAACAAAAATAAAGAATTGCAAAATATAAATAAAATATAGCAAAAATCAAGATGTAATTAATTGCAAAAATCAATGACTGTTGTAAAATAATCTAAAGATGTTTTATCCTTTTTTATCTCTGCAACAGATTTTTAGGCAGCAATGATTTTGCCACACATCTTTTTCTTTGCAATGCTCCTTTTAATCTGCATTTCCATCACGTGTGAGCTCGTGATACCGTTTTGCCTTTGCGCTTCACTTTTCTCTGCGCTTCACTTTATGGCACTGTTTTGACGTGGGGGTGGAGTCAGGGGATTGGGGCGTATACAACGGGCTCAGTGATGCCTCTCTGGAGTTACGTCATTAGCTTGAGACACGGATCAAACATCATGGCTGAGCACAGGCATGCAGGTGGATCTCAGGTATATAAAGTTGATTGTTTAAGGAAACTCATTTTAAAATATTCAATGGGGTATACCCGTCAAGTGAATTTTTAAGACAACGGTTTAATTTTGAAGAAAATGCCTGTACTTTTTGTCAAATTGACAGAGACGTTCTGATCATCTTTTTTTTTCTCGTTTTCTTCAAATACTTTTTGGGAAAATATGTCTTATTGGTTGGAATCAAAGATTCACTCACTGCCCACTTTTGCTAGGAAACATGTTATGTTTGGAGTGCTGTTGGACGAGAAAAGAAATTAATTTCTTATTAATGTAATGTTGATACTGGGCACATTTTTCATTCATAAGTCCAAATGTACAAAGACGAAACCTTATTTTTCTGTATTTAAAAGAGAATTGATTTGTAATTTCTTTCCAGCGTTGGAATGTATGTAAAGTAAAAAGGCCCAGAAATTGGCTGGAATAATAAGAGACCTTGAGCTCTTAAAATAGGAATAAAGAGACCCCTCTGTATTTGTATTTTATACATTGAATTTATTTATTTTATTTTAACTGATATGTGCCTTGCTTAATACTCATTTACCTGTACTTACCAATGCCATTGTAGATGTACATTCTGTTTTTTGTTCTGTACTTGGTGTTCAATAAAAAAAATAAAATAAAAAATTGTTTCCTTTTATTTAATTAGCATTAAATGTGTTTTAACAGCGTTTGCTTCAGATAAAGAAGTTAGAGATCAGTTAAAGCGGTGGATTTATTAGCCATACTCGCTAACATAGCCAGCATCTGCAGTTTATTCTCTCTCAATTGATTGGACTATTGATTGATTCTTATGTTTATTTTATAGATTATAATTGTCTATACCATAGTATGTTGTCTTCTAAAAAAATGTAAACTCCATATTTAAAAATATATAAATAGATGTTACATTATCACTGTTAAAGGAGACAATAAATAGATTACAAATAAGCATCCCAGGAAACGATCTACAAACAATAAAAAGAACATCACTTATAATGTTAATTGTGCAAAAGCAAAACAAATTTAACAGATTGATTCTTAAGAGTAGGTGCTGATAACCTGGTTATATCCTGCTCTACTCGAGGCAGAGAAACAGCAGGAGAAAGCTGTTGTTGTTGTTGTTGCTGCTGACCCTGACCCGCCTGAATATGACCGAAGATTTGAGTCAGAACACTAATAAGATTCGTCACGACATCTGGATATTCTCTCTGCTAAATGTGACATGGCAAATCATTACATGAGATGACCTAGATACACGTACATTTACTGTGAGCATTGTAAGAACTTAAGTAGCTTGTGAACAGGTTCGTTGAGCAATGGAGGAGTCAGAAGACAGCGAAGCAGGTTTGAAATCAGCACTTTAATTTCTTTCACATACGGACATACGACGGTCACCGCCGTAGAAATGTAACATAAACAAAACAATATCACACTCTGTGGAGCTTTCTGGATGCTCTCCCTCTCGACACTTGGCGCCCCTTTAAATGTCTTTCTCCGTATCACTACAACAAGACACAGGTGTTAGAGATAATTACAAACCAGGTGACAAGCCTTACCGCTCTCTCTCCCGCAGACTGACACACGACCACGCCCCCCATGCCACATAGCTGTATAACGCAGGGTTAAGAATATAGGGGATGTGAACATTTTATATTTCAAAACTTTATTTTTAAAGACAGAACACGTGCACGTTTGTTACGATCGTTTAACTTTTTATTTGTAATCTATTTATTGTCTCCTTTAACAGTGATAATGTTACATCTAAATATGGAGTTTACATTTTTTTAGAAGACAACATACTATGGTATAGACAATTATAATCTATAAAATAAACATAAGAATCAATCAATAGTCCAATCAATTGAGAGAGAATAAACTGCAGATGCTGGCTATGTTAGCGAGTATGGCTAATAAATCCACCGCTTTAACTGATCTCTAACTTCTTTATCTGAAGCAAACGCTGTTAAAGCACATTTAATGCTAATTAAATGAAAGGAAACAATCAACTTTATATACCTGAGATCCACCTGCATGCCTGTGCTCAGCCATGATGTTTGATCTGTGTCTCAAGCTAATGACGTAACTCCAGAGAGGCATCACTGAGCCCGTTGTACACGCCCCAATCCCCTGACTCCACCCCCACGTCAAAACAGTGCCATAAAGTGAAACGCAGAGAAAAGTGAAGCGCAAAGGCAAAACGGTATCACGAGCTCACACGTGATGGAAATGCAGATTAAAAGGAGCATTGCAAAGAAAAAGATGTGAGGCAAAATCATTGCTGCCTAAAAATCTGTTGCAGAGATAAAAAAGGATAAAACATCTTTAGATTATTTTACAACAGTCATTGATTTTTGCAATTAATTACATCTTGATTTTTGCTATATTTTATTTATATTTTGCAATTCTTTATTTTTGTTTGCAAAACTTTCTTTTTTTCTCTCGATACTTTATTTTACGTTTGTGATACTTAATTTTTGTTTTAAAAATTTTTTTTTTGTTTGCTCAATACTTTTTTTGTTTTGCAAAACTTTATTTTATTTTGCTATACTTTATATTTTTGCAAATATATGTGGCATGGAATTGATTCCATAGCAATTGGCCACAACTTTGGACCTAATTTCATAAATGTACTTGATATCTTTGGCGAATAGTCCTTCCTTACTTGATACATTAGGGTCCCATAAAGACCACTGGTTAACCTATAACCCTTGAAGTTTAGAGCATTATATCATTAGTGCTGCTTGCTTAAGCAAGTATTAAACTAAAATTTTTAACTTGCATAACAAATCAAGTCTCTTGACAAGTCGTAATATAGCACAATATCGAAAGAAATCATACTAGTTAGCTCATACAAAATCGTATGAATTTTACTTATCCTATTTTACTAATCCTACCCTTACCCTTACTCTTATCCAAACCATAAACCCTAAACCATGATTTTATTAGGGAAATAACTTTTGTGTACATCAGGGTTTGTAACAGGGGCGGACTGGCAATAGAGAGAACCAGGACTTTTCCCGGTGGGCCGGCCGCAAAACAGGGTCATATGGGTGGCTATTAGCTGAAACGGGCCACCGCGTTATGCCGAACAGGCCATGATTGGCTGAAGAGGGCATCAAAATGGAGCCGCAATATACCGAAGGGGGCAGCAATATGCAGAAAAGATTTATTTTCCCTGTGTGCATCTAGTTTTGAACGAGACGAGGGAAGCATTACATGTTACGGACATACATCAGTCATAAATTACATAAATAAGTATGGAATGAGTAACGAATTTTGTTCACTGATGTCTCTGTTCTTTAATCAAAGTGTTGGATGGGAGGCTAGATAAAATTTTATGCCAACATTATATCGAATTTCAAATTCTGTTTAATTAGTTGGGAATAAAAGTCAATCTTTTTCATATGAGACAAGTCAATTTGAACGATTTCGTCATCTCGTACAAATTATTACTATTTATCATAAGATATGTTGAACTTTTCCTGAACTATTTGTACTGAGAACATGAATTAGACCTTAAATCGGACACTTTTTGAGAAGAGGCACGCTATCACTTCTCTAAGTGATCAGATGTACAATTTTCATCCAGTGGACAATGGGCAAAGATTTTCATTGAAAGAGGGACCTGAGCCCTCTACAGTAGAGATCAAAATATCAGAGTTTTGGGGGTGGGCATTTTTGAGTTTGGCTAGTAAGTAACCAGCCAACACCCTATCAAACACATAGCGCTCAGAAGACTATAGCAACAGCAAAGCAATGTGTCATTCAGATATTCTTTAGAAAATGTAAAAGTAGTTTGAATAACAGCCTCCTTCATTGCCACAGTAATACTGCATACTATTCTAAATATTTTACCAATGGTGAAAGTAAAAATACTGTCAGGATATTAGCCATGCTTTCTAATGATTTCCTAGTATCACTGCTCGTAATGAACCATAATGCAATATACCCTTTCCCAAGAGTTTGTAGATCAGACAGAGAGGAAGTGTTAGTGTGCTCTTCTTATCAACTATGGGTCCCCTGGTGCTAAACTGTGTGCCTATGTTTGGTTTATCTATCCCAAACTCTCATTTCCTGCTCGGAATATATCAGTACTCTCATCATTCTGAATTGTAGTGGAACATTCAGAAGAAATTTGGAGAGATTGAGATCTTTAGAGTTGAATCTACCACCAGGTATTAAGATGTGTTTCAGGTGATCGATAACATTTAGTCAGCACTAAATACAGGTGTAAAGTCCAAAATGTTTTGTGATCGATCACAAAAACCCCATACAGAGGCAGTAAAAAAACATGTAACCACATCACAGGTGTAAATGCAAATCCATTCCGGACAGCAGCGAAGCGCCACCCCTCACCTGTCAATTAACCACTACGCTACAACAAGAGTTTACATTTTGTCAGTTGCAAGTGGAAAGAAAATAACCATCCGATCAGAAAATTTTAAAAAGCAAATACATACATAAGCACAAGAACATCACGGGTCTTCTTCAGTGTGTCTGATATCAGCATGCAATGACACAGATTTCAAGCACACACATCTCTACCATGTAACTCCACCCTGTTACTGCTCTATATACTTCAGGTTCACTGAGTTGGGGCCCCTGTTAGTACAGAAAATAAGATTTGAACTAAATACATGCTGACATACATAGTGCTTTGTAGTGTGGTTTTTAAAGCAAGCATTACAGTAATTAAGAGAGGAAAACTAAATAGCCCTTTTCCTCTCTCTTCAAATTTCAGCTCAGGTTTGCTGTGATTGAGGTCTAGACGTCTGCATGCTACAGACCTAATTCTATGTATTTTACAGCTGCTGAGGTGCTTCAGTGCTTTGGCTTTAGGTAGAGGGTCTGTAGATGATTGGCAGATCTGAAGACGAGAAGAGAAATCTTGATGAGTGACAGTGTAAATGTCAATTTCGTGTTTCACCTATTTTCCTGATTGGAGATTATTTTCCTGAACTCTCCCTCATTGGGTGATTTATAGTGTAATTATTGTAAATCCTTAACTCTGTGTATAATCTACCCTAAGATGAAAATTCTGTCATAATTTACAGATGTTCTTGTCATGACGTTCCAATCCCGAATGCAGAAGAGAAAAGTAGAAAATGTAACAAATGTTCCAGTCTGTCTTTTCAATACAATTGCAGGTGACTCACATTAAAGCTTAAAAAGCTCCAGAAAACCTAAAGGACCTGGAACGCATTGGGAATTGGGCATTCCAAATTGGGGAGAAAAAGGGGAGAAAAATAAATAAATAAATAAAAAATGATAAGAGAAGTCAATGCGACTTGTGCATCATATTCCAAGTCTTCTGAAGGAATACAAGAAATGCAAGTTCTTGCGACTGTGAACAAGCTTCTCTCGTAGCACTCACGAACATGCAAAGGACGTCAATGTTTAAAAAATAAAATAAAAAATTACTTACAAAACTTGTATGCATTTAGAAGACTTGGAGTATGATGCACAAGTTGCATGGACTACTTTTATTTATTTATTTATTTATTTATTTTTTCTCCCCAATTTGGAATGCCCAATTCCCAACACGCTCTAGTTCCTAGTGGTATCTTAGTGACTCGCCTCAATCCGGGTGGCGGAGGACATATCTCAGTTGCCTCCATGTCTGAGACCGTCAATCCGTGCATCTTATCATGTGGTTTGTTGAGTGCATTACCATAGCGCATGTGGATGGTTCACGCCACGCACAACTCATGACATGCCCCACTGAGAGCGAACCACATAATAGTGAAATGACTTTCTTCTGCTGAATTCAAACAAAGATTTTTAGAAGAAAAATCTCCTCCCTGCCCAGTAGGTGGTATACCTGGCCGTTCGGTCCGGACTTACCCGTTTGTTCCTGCTAAGACACGGGAGGAGACCTGATCAACCCAGAGATTGTAGAATCTCGCAGAGGTGTTTGGTGTAGCCCAGACCGCTGCTCTGCAAATGTCAGCTAAAGAGGTGCCACTGTTCAGAGCCCAGGAGGCTGCTACGCTCCTGGTGGAATGGGCTTGTAGCCCTGCAGGGGGCGGCTCCTGCTGGGCCTGGTAGGCAACAGCTATGGCATCTATGATCCAGTGGGTGATCCTCTGTTTGGAGACAGCGCTTCCTTTCCGCTGTCCACCAAAACAGACAAAGAGCTGCTCAGAGATCCTAAAGCTCTGCGTGCGATCCAAATAGATGCGCAAAGCATGCACAGGACACAGTAATGCTAAGGCTGAGTCTGCCTCCTCCTGGGGCAGCACTTGCAGGTTCTCTACTTGGTCCCTGAATGGGGTCATGGGAACCTTGGGCACATAGCCCGGTCGGGGTCTCAGGATTACGTGAGAGTAGCCCGGACCCAATTACAGGCACGTTTCGCTGACAGAGAACGCTTGCAGGTCCCCAAACCTCTTGATTGAGGTGAGCGCCGTCTGGAGGGCAGTCTCTAAGGAGAGTGCCTTAAGCTCTACTGACTCAAAGGGAGCCCCACGCAGGCCTTGCAGGACTACGGCGAGGTCCCATGAGGGAACGAGGCAAGGTGTGGAGGGATTAAACCTCCTAGCACCTCTCAGAAACCTGATAATCAGGTCGTGCTTTCCTAAGGACTTGCCGTCCACTGTATCGTGGTGCGCAACTATGGCCGCTACGTACACCTTCAAGGTGGAGGGGGACAGCTGTCCCTCCAACCTCTCCTTCAGAAAGGAAAACACTGAGCTTACTGCGCGTCTCTGGGGGTCTTCCTGTCGGGAAGAACACCACTTAGTGAACAGACGCCACTTTAAGGCATACAGGCATCTCATAGAGGGGGTCCTAGCCTGAGTGATGGTGTTTACCATGGCAGGTGGTAGGCCACTGAGGTCTTTCACGTACCGTCCAAGGGCCAGACATGGAGGTTCCTTGTCGCGGGTGCCAGACGGTGCCCCGTACCTGAGAAAGAAGGTCCTTCCTCAGGGGAATTTGCCAGGGAGGGGCTGATGCGAGGAGCATGAGGTCTGAGAACCAAGTCTGTGTGGGCCAGTAGGGAGCCACTAGGGTGACCCCTTTGTCCTCCCTGACCTTGCACAGGGTCTGTGCAAGTAGGCTCTCTGGGGAGAACGCATTCTTGCATAGTCCAGGTGGGCATCTGTGTGCCAATATGTCTAGGGCGTACCACAGCGGGCAATGAGATTCTGGGGAGGCGAACAGGTCTACCTGTGCCTGCCCATATCGACTCCAAATTAGCTGAACCACCTGGGGGTGGAGACTCCACTATCCCTTGTGGGTGACCTGTCGTGATAGTGCATCCACCGTGGTGTTGAGATGGCCCGGGATGCGAGTGGCTCGCCGCGATTTGAGGTACTGCTGACTCCCGAGGAGGAGACAGCGGGCGAGTTGTGACATACGAGGGGAGTAACAAGCCTTGGAAGTTGATATATGCAACCGTCGCCGTGTTGCCTGTTCGAACCAATACGTACTTGCGCTGGATCAACGGCCGGAAACTCTGCAGAGCGAGCAGTATTGCCAGCAACTCGAGGCAGTTGATGTGGAAACGTAGCTGCGGGCCCGACCAGGGGCCAGCGGCCACGTGCCCGTTGCATGTGGCGCCCCAACCTGTCTTGGAGGCGTTGGTATTAACCACGGTGCACCTGGAGACCTGCTCTAGGGGAACCCCTGTCCGTAAAAATTCAAGGTCGTTCCAAGGGCTGAAGAGACGGCGACGGATCGGCATGATGGCCATGCAATGTGTGCCGTGGTGCCATGCCCATCTCTGGACTCGAGTCTGGAGCCAGTGCTGAAGCGGTCTCATATGCATCAATCCGAGTGGTGTGGCTACCGCTGAGGATGCCATATGCCCCAGGAGCCTCTGAAATAGTTTCACTGCAACCAGGCAGAGGTGGCTTGTCCAGCGGCACCGTAGGCTCTAGCCATCAGGGAAGACGTGAGCCTCACATCCAAGGGAATGGGAGCTTTGGGCGCCCGTGTCAGGTGTCGGCACTATGCGGGCATAGGTGCACCACGAGCGCCTTATCCACTGGGGGCATCACCGAGTAACCCCTGGCCGCTCCACCATCGAGGGTAGTGAGGGCAGGGGAGCCAAGAGATCGGAACCGGGCAGAGAAAGGTGCCTCCCATAAACTCGTCACCTCCTCGTGCACTTCTGGGAAGAAGGGTCCGCCTGTGGCTGGGCGACCACACCCGATGGGGTAAGCCCAGCAGAGGTTTCCGCATCAGACAGGACAGGCCCTCTCTTCGATACTGTGCTCCAGAGCTCATCACCTTCACGGGCACCGAATAAAAGGTCAAATTTGCCCTGGGATGAGCTGGTGCACTCATCCGAATGCCTAGCCAGGGCAAACGAGCGTGCCGGGGAATGGGAGGTCAGCAGGGATTTAACCGGCAGAGGTGGTCCCATTGGGGTCCCCGAATCACCCCCAGTGCTTGCTGTGCTGGCCTCATAGCTGTAGGTAGAAGGACCGAGGAGGGAGTCGCAGAGAATCTTGACTCGCAATGAGGACATGACGTATCCACGCATGACGCATACTCTATTAGATCTGCTGAAGCGCCCAGGGGCGATCTCTGCAGTGCACCCATGCAGAGAGGGGAGAAAGCCATAGTAATGCGCTGTAAGGATCCAGCAGAGGCGAGGGATGGAAATCGCTTGCTCAGCTTGAACCATCGCCCGCTCGGCTCCGAAGAGAAAATCTAATGAGCTGTTATACCCGTATGTCTGGGGGAGGGGCATGCAAATATCACTCGCCAATTCCCATTGGCATTTTATCAAAGATCAGAGGTGTTTCCGGGCTCTCAAGAGTGACCCCTAATGTCACTACATCGACACAACGTTGAGTGAGTGACAGATGGGGAATGCCAAATAATGCCTGCACAGCTGAAAATAAGACTATATCCACTAATAATACAAATCCAGAAAAAGAGCCATAAACATTCATTTTCACCCAAGCCAAAAGCAACCTCCATCAAAACACAGATTGGTTAGACCAACCTTTGGCTATTGGCTCTCTCCAAATGTAAAGGCTTTTTTATTTGATGAAAAACATTCATGTATGTTATATATGCATTAGACATTAATATATTAAAATATTTGTATGATCGTTATAGTTTTATGTGTGATTTTAAATCTTTTTTATCACTATAGTGAGTCAATCATGCTGTAAAATTAGGCCTGCTATTAGTATTTAAACAGTTTCTTCATCTAAATGGGATTAATGCTCAACTCACACTGGGACCTAGAATGCATGACTGCTGTACAACTGCTTTTGAATTAACTCCTGATGGGCCAGATGGGTCTCGGGTAGGCTGCTTCTTCAAGAACATTATATTTAATAATGTACAAGAGAAGGTAGGGGCGTTAATTGATATGCCGCTACATCCATTCACCAACACAACCAGATTAAAATATCCTGCCATGCAAGCAGATATTGCAGTATTGATTTAAGCATATTAGCCTCAGACTGGACTCATGTATTCTTTGGGATATAGAGTACTATGTGAAAATGGCAAGAGTATGACAGAGGAAGATAGACTCTCCATATTATCTCAGGAGATTGTTGACAGGTATCCTTGAAACATCTATCATCTCTGTTAGCTTTTAAGCTTTCCTCTTTGACCTGTTATTCATCAGTGTGGAGCTCAGAGATTGATGGGGCTGTGGGGGCAAAGCATCATCGAGACGACCCTCCTTCACATGCCATCACATGTTCTGCAGAGACACTGTGAGAAACCGTGCATCTATTCAAATGTGTAGATTTAGGTAGGGGTGATAGACATGTCATTAGGTAGATATGTCCCTTTCAACTTTCAGAAATTCAAAAGTTCCTGACCAATATTTGGTCAATTTTAAAACTTATAAAATACTTAAACTTTATTATTATAGTAATAATTATATAAATTATTGTCCGATGTCTTCTGAAGTGGCACATAAAAGGCATTGTAACATGGCACCTGTTACTTTTCTCAGCGCTGTTCAGGATGCACCAATCACCAATCAGTCGTTTGTGATTACTGTATTGGGTCTATTTTAATAATTCTCTGAAGCACAAAATATTGTATAGAAATGTGCAGTATACAATTTAACTTGCCGTATGATTTTAATGTATTCATCCATAAAGTGTGCAAAGATACAGGAAGCAGAAAATATTAGGCATGCATCTGGTATGTGTTTGTTTCTATGACAACATAGGTGTGTCAGAGAGAGTCGAGTAGCAGCTCTTCAAAATGAAGAAATTATGATCCAACGTGAATTTTCTTGATAGAAATATATGTGCCCGGTAACATGTGCATGTAAAATGGCTAGAAATAGCATTTTAGATTAGCGTAAAGCTGACAATTTACACAAGGTTCATTTCTATTTCTTCTGCTCCAAACTTACTTCAAATTTAATTCTCTGTCTGCTCGTATGAATGTAACACATCATAAGAAAGTGTTTCATCGCTGTTCAAATGCATTTTGGATCGCATCATTTATATGTATAAATGTTTTCCATCTGAAAGGACTAAATAATAAATGAAACAAATGACAATAAAATGCAAAGTAATCTCTTCAGTAATCAAAATACTTTTTGAATGTAACTATTCTAATTTCCAATGATTTAAATTGTAACTGTAGTGGAATACAGTTGCTAATATTTTGTATTTTAAATACGTAATCCTGTTACATGTATTCCATTACTCCCCAACCCTGTGTATAGCATACATTTAGCCAATACATGTTTCATTTTGCACATTGGAGAAGAACATTGGGGTAGATACGAAAATTGGAAGAACAAGTCTTAATGTTCTTCTGGGTTAGCAGTGGTTTTCGCATCGCCACTCTTCCATGGATGGCAATTTTGGCCAGTGTCTTTCTGATAGTGGAATCATAAACAGTGACCTTTATTGATTCAACAGAGGCCTCCAATTCCTTAGATGTTGTCCTTAGCTTTTTTGTGACTTACTTGATGAGACACGCTGTGCTCTTGGAGGAATTTTGGAAGGTCGGCAACTTCTGGGAAGGTTCACTACTGTGCTAATTTGGAGATAATGGCTCTCACTGTGGTTCTTTGGAGTTCCAGAGCCTTTGAAATAGCTTGGTAACCCTTCCCAGACTGATGTATTTCAACCTTTTTCCTCGTAATTTCTGACATTTATTTTGACTTTGGCATAGTGTGCTACTGGGTGAGACCTTTTAGCCAACTTCATGCTGCTGAAAAAGTTATATTTGGGTGTTGAATAGATTAAACAGGGCTGGCAGTAATCAGGCCTGGGTGCGACTAGTACAGCTGAACCCCATAATGAATGCAGATTCATAGATTTGGGGATTTAGTAACTAATGGCAAATACTTTTTCACACTGGCCCAGTTGGTTTTGGATAATTTTTTTGCTCCAATAAATAAGATTATCATTTAAAAGCAGTCTTTTATGTTTACTCAGATTGCCTTTGTTTTAAATAAGATTTTTGGGGAATCTTTGAAACAATTTAGTATGAGATACAGTATACACACACACTAGGGGCAAATACTTTTCCACAGCACTGTATACAAACATAAATGAGAATATTTATCATTTTTACCTTACAGCAGTGTCTAAACGATTGATTAATAAATTGTAATGTAAGACATAATGTCATGTTTTTTAAAGATAAACTGCCTTATTCAAAACTTCTATTCTGACCATGTAGATAGTCTTCACCTTATATGAAAAGGAAATCAAAATGCCAAAATTCACTCAAAAAAGCTGGATTTCCTATTCCTGTGCATAAAACATAAATAATAAAAACCACCCGCTCTCTCTAAAAGCTGGTTAAATTAAATTTCAACACTTTCTTAACAAACCCATAGCCTATTGGCTATATCTGGTATTGTTTTTCACAAAGCCCTTTGCGTTAAATGTAACTTCCTACTTTTACGTTAGCAATGAGAAACTCTGAATGGATAAACTGTCCATGGTTGTTTGCAGTCACGAGTGAGCTGGGAGCCAGTTGGACCAGGATAACTTTTGAACTGCTTTGGGCCCACCCAGATCACACAGCTCAGTAGAATCCAAACCCTGTATTCATCAATAATGCTGTTACAAAACACTGAAACTGGGAAATTTCACCTTCTTTCCAGATCCATTTTTATTGCTGCAAAGATCTCAATTTCCCTCAATATGAACCTAATTATGATTAATTACTATAACAGTGTTATACTGTGTCTGCCCATGATTCATCAGTTTTACACAAGTGAAGGCAGCATAGGTCACATTTTCAAATTGACAGACAAATTAACCAGAAGGTAATTACAATATCAGAGAACATTTAATGACAGACCTGAGTGCCCGAAAAAGACAGACGACTATAAAGTAGGGGGAAATGAGTTACTAGGAGGTAACGTTGGGCATGGACCATTTCCAGTGGCATGTGAATGGATCCGCTAGGAAATGTCAATCTTGAATTCCACAGTAGTGCCATGATCAGAAAAAACTCTGGAAGGGAAGGGATATCCATCCAGCAAATTCCATCCAGCCATTCTTTGTTAGTTGTTATCAATCAAACCTACACTTATCATTACTAATGAGCAGAGGCCCAGAGACTCCCCGCCTGAAATACCCCCTGCTTCTGTCACACACGCACGCACACACACACGCACGCGCACACACACACACAGCATTCTATACCAGCTGTGTATTCAGCCATGACCACATCAGCTCAATAGGAGTTCTAGAGATATGTGTGTACATTCCTTTTTCACTGTTTACTGGAACTAACAAGCTTCTGAAAACCAGGCTTACAGATGCCAAGTTGTGCCAACTCTGCCCAAAAGTAACAAAAAAGTTCCAAAATGTACCATGGCACTAAAATTGTTTTTGGACACGGCAGTACCATGGTACCTTTGAAGTACCTTAGTTTACTATGTAGTCTAAATACACTCTCAGAAATTGTGGTATAAGGGCTGTCACTGGGGTGGTAATGTGGGGGGAGGGGGGGGTTGTACCTCTAGCTTTGGGTACATAATTGTACACTAAATACCTATTGTCTTCAAATGGTATTTCTGCAATGTTTAAAAACCCATAAATCTACATGGAAATCTTAAAATCTGTATACGTTAATTGATATATCCTAATCATCATAGTCCATCATAATATATCATAAACTGCTAATAAATCAAGAAATGTGAGGTATCTTGGAGAAATATGTGAATACCATAGGACATGAATATGGTGAATGAATAATATAATTTTATTACCATGGTATTACCATCTGATAGCATCACCAAGTAAGCATTTCTCCCAAAGTCTCTTCCAATAAATGTCTACAATAATAAACCTTCAACACCACACATGAACATCTTCCCTATCTGGACTGCAGAAATGTGTTGCTGAAACCAGGCCTCTACTATCCATTACACTTAAACAAACATGCATCTCCATAGAATCACAAAACATTCCCTAAATTCATACCTTCTGGATGAGCCCCCTCTTCCTGAACATGCGTGCATTCCCTGAACCAGATGCCAACAACAGCAAGCAACAGACCATCAGCACCATCACAAACCCGATTCGGATCTGACAGTCCGGCATGGTCTTGCTCTTTCGTCTTACAGCTTCTCCCTCACAGTAATCCTCAGACTTTTTGAAGTTGGTCCCTCTGTTCCAAACGTCCCCTTTTTGCTTTGTTGTTGAATGTGTTAACTCTATGTTGTGGCTTCCTCCAGTGTGTGTGTAGATATGTGTGTCTTGTAGGTGGCAATGCTTGAGGTTTCTGTCCTATTGCACTTCCATAAATTCCTATACAGTAGAGTTTCTAATGCCACATAGATGAAGAAAAAGCTTCAGAGAAAGAATAGAGGGAACCACATAAGGAGAAAAGGAATGAGAGGGTGTGGAAAATGAGAGACAGCTGTCTGTGCATAGGTTATTCTGAGGAGAGGGTTCAATGTGACTGACACGAAACGCACATGGTCTCTCTCTCCCCGGTGGAGGGGAGGGGGGAGACGAGGAGGAAGTGAAGATAAAGTTTGAGACAATGAGATTTTCTTACACCTTTCCTTTTACCCCATGTCTTTTTCTGGTATTTTTGTTACATAGATGAAGTTACGAGGCCTGATGCACAGATCTGTGATACAAAATGCAACGTAAATGAAGTGCAATGTTTTTGATGCAATATACAAGACATTTAACATACAACCATTATATAAATTATAAATAAAGTGCTTTAATGTTTGTTCTGAAGTTTCTTTGCAACCTGTGTGTGCATGACTGAACTGTGTGTGTGTGTGTGTGTGTGTGTGTGTGTGTGTACTCATTTTCACGGGATAAAACAGACTCGCTGATCAACCAGAAAGAATGAAAGCACATGGTGAATTCTGGGGAAGGGGCCACTAGTCTTTGAAAATTCAAGTTCCCTCCTCAAGTAGGACATCTGCCTGCAGCCCCTTACTCTCTCTACCCTTCTGTGCCCCTGCTACTGAATGTGGGAAAAAAAGCAAGGAATGCCAAGCCAATTCAATCCTCTATTCCCAATACTTTTACAGGATGAAGACACGTCTGATTGTTTTAGGGTTTAGATTAAAATATTTAAGGGTGAAATACATGCTTACCGAATTTTCCAAAAATCCAAAACCTGCAGTATTTGTACTTAGTACCCCCTGTACTTTCACGATTATTTGGAAAAGCCCATTCTTCTTTTTCTTCTGGTTTATATAACTTGAAGGACAGATACAGTTGAAGTCAGAAGTTTACAAACACCTTAGCCAAATACATTTAAACTCAGTTTTTCACAATTCCTAACATTTAATCGTAGAAAACATTCCTTGTCTTAGGTCAGTTAAGATTACTACTTTATTTTAAGAATGTGAAATATCAGAATAATAGTAGAGAGAATGATTTATTTCAACTTTTATTTATTTAATCACATTCCCAGTGGGTCAGAAGTTTACATACAATTTGTTAGTATTTGTTAGCATTCAATTGTTTAACTTGGGTCAAATATTTTGGGTAGCCTTCCACTAGCTTCTCACAATAAGTTGCTGGAATTTTTGCCCATTCCTCCAGACTGAACTGGTATAACTGATTCAGGTTTGTAGACCTCCTTGCTCACACACACTTTTTCAGTTCTGCCCAAAAATTTAGCAGATTGAGGTCAGAGCTTTGTGATGGCCACTCCAATACCTTGACTTTGTTTTCCTTAGGCCATTTTGCCACAACTTCGGAGGTATGCTTGGGGTCATTGTCCATTTGGAAGACCCATTTGCGACCGAGCTTTAACATCCTGGCTGATGTCTTGAGATATTGCTTTAATATATCCACATATTTTTCCTTCCTCATGATGCCATCTATTTTGTGAAGTGCACCAGTCCCCCACAATATGATGCTGCCACCCCCATCTTCATGGCTGGGATTGTGTTCTTTGGCTTGCAAGCCTCACCCTTTTTCCTCCAAACATAACGATGGTTCCCCCTTCTGTCACTGACTTATAGTTGTGTCGATGTAGTGACAATAGAGGTCACCCTTGGGAGCCCCAGACACCTCTGATTTTGAATCTTTGAGAAAAGGCCATGGCCGTGCTGCGCCCTCATTCCTTTCTTTCCGGAGGTGCATGATGAGTTTACGCGATCGTGGTGGTCACCTTTTACTGACCGGACCCGGTTTGCGGGCTCATCCCCTCTAACTACCCTCGATGGTGGGGTGACCTGGGGGTACTCTCCAGGTGGATCAAGCATTGCAGTTTACTTTTCCGTTGTCCGAGTCTCCCATCAAGGACCTGTAGGCTTACATCGCTGGCGGCTAAGGCCTACGGCGCTGCTGGACAGGCCACCACCACCCTGCATGCCATGGCTCTCCTGCAGGTGCACCAAGCCAACGCACTTAAAGAGCTGCATGAGGGTAATCCTGATCCGGGATTGATGCATGAGCTGCGCTAGGCGACCAATCTCGAAGGTTATGGCGAACGTCAAAGACGAAGGTTATGGCGCGGTCTCTCGGGCAGGCAATGTCCATCCTGTTGGTCCAGGAGCGCCACCTTTGGCTTAACCTGGTCTAATCAAGGGAGGCTGACAAGGTTCGATTTCTTGACGCCCCCATCTCCCAGGTTGGCCTATTTGTCGACACTGTTTGAGACCTTGCCTGGCTGTTTTCGATGGTGAGGAGGCAGATGGAAAATATACAACATATCCTGCTCCAGTACGGCTCAAGGTCCCGCACCCTGTCTTCCCATCACCAAGGGCCTCCCCCCGATGCGATTGTTCCATTCGTCCCCCTTGTTCGGCGCTTGAGCCCGTGGCTCACGCTCCCCAACCTGTCTCGGTGGTTGATCAGGACTGTCCGACTTGGCTACACAATATAATTCGCCAGGCACCCAACCAGGTTCTGCGGTGTCCGCTTCACTTCGGTCAAAGGCAAGAAAGCCACTACCTTGCAAGTGGATAGAGCCTGTTCCTCCAGCCGAGATGAAGAAGGGGTTTTACAGTCCTTACTTCATCGTACCAAAACAATTCTGTGGGTTGCGGCCAATCTTGGACCTGCAAGTTCTGAACCAGGCTTTGCACAAACTCCCGTTCAGGATGCTGATGCAGAAACACATTTTAGCGAGCATCCGGCATCGAGATTGGTTCACGGCATAGATTCTAGGTTCTACCTCGACACAAACCCTTCCAGTGATTTGCTTTCGATGGCCAGGCATACCAGTACAAGGTTCTTCTCCCCTTTGGTCGGTCCCTGTCTCCTCACGCCGTCACGAAGGTCTCAGAGACAGCCCTTGCCCCATTAAGGAAGTAGACATCCACATCCTCAACGACTGGCTTATTCTAGCTCACTCGGGGGATCTGTTATGTGCGCACAGGGACCTGGTGCTCAGGCACCTCAGCTGGCTGGGGCTTCAGGTCAACTGGGAAAAGAGCAAGCTCTCCCTGGGTTAGAGCATCTCTTTTCTCGGCATTGAGTTAGACTCAGTCTCAATGATCGCACGCCTCACGAGCGAGCGTGCGCAGTCAGTGCTGAACTGCCTGAGAGCGTTCAAGTGGAAAACGTCAGTTGCACTGATATTATTTCAGAGACTCCTGGGGCATATGGCATCCCCAGCGGCAGTCACGCCACTTGGGTTGATGCAAATAAGACTGCTTCAGCACTGGCTTCAGACACCAGTCCCAAGATGGGCATGGCACAACGGCACACACCATGTGCACGTCATGTCGGTCTGCTACTGTCTGTTCAGCCCTTGGACCAACCTAGCATTTCTACGGTCAGGGGTTCCCCTAGAACAGGTCTTCATGTATGTTGTGGTTATGACGGATGTCTTCCAACAGCACAGTGGACATGCTGTTGCAGCAGGTCACGCTCAGGGTAGAGTGGAGACTCCACCCTCAGGTGGCCTAGCTGATTTGGAGTTGATTCGTTTAAGCACAGGTGGACCTGTTTGCTTCCTGGGAATCCTCCCACTGCCCACTCTGATATTCCCTGACCGAGGCTTCCCTCAGCACAGATGCGCTGGCACACAGCTGGCCCCTGGGGCTACACAAGTATATGTTCCCCAGTGAGCCTACTTGCACAGATGTTGTGCAAGGTCAGGGTGGACGAGGAGCAGGTCATTCTATTGGCACCCTAATGGCCCACCCAGACTTTGTTCTCAGACATCACGCTCCTCACAAAAAGCCCCCCCCCTCCCTGCGACTTCCCCTGAGGAAGGACGTTAAACCTCTCCAGACAGTGCCTCACCCCCTCATGGGACCTCGCTGTCCTGGGATGTCCATTTGAGCCCCTAGAGTCAGCTTAGTTAAAAGCGCTCTCCTTGAAGACTGCCCTTCTGTTGGCGCTCACCTCCATCAAGAGGGTAGGGGACCTGCAGGTGTTCTCTGTCGAATCGTACCTGGAGTTTGGTCTGGGTTACTCTCATGTGATCCTGAGACCCTGACCGGGCTATGTGCACAAGGTTCCCACGACTCCATTCAGGGATCAGGTGGTGAACCTGCTATCGTGGCCTCAGGAGGAGGCAGACCCAGCCTTGGCGTTGCTGTGACCGGTGTGTGCTTTGCACATCTATTTGTATCACGCGCAGAGCTTTAGAAGCTCCAAGCAGCTCTTTGTCTGCTTTGGTGGACAGTGGAAAGGAATCGCTGTCTCTAAACAGAGGATCGCCCACTGGGTCATAGACGCCATTGCTATGGTATATCATACTCAGGATGTCCTGCTCCCCATGGGGCTGCATGCCCACTCAATCAGAGGTGTAGTGGCCTCCTGGGCTCTGACCATTGGCGCCTCTTTAGCAGACGTTTGTAGAGTAGAGGGCTGGGCAACACCTAACCCCTTTGCAAGGATTTACAACCTCTGGGTTGTGCCGGTTTCATCCCATATGTTGTCAGGTACAAACAGGTAAGTTCCAGGACAGCTGGCCAGGTGTACCGCTTGCGCATAGCAACTTTCCAATTGCAACTTTCCCTTTCTTGGGCAGAGGTCCCTCTTTCCCTGGTCACCGGGTCTGTAGAAACTCCTCCCCCCTCGGGTAGGATCTACCACGGGACCTCTCCACATGAGATGCTTCCAACAGGGTTCGGTAAGACTATGTAATGCACCCCTCTCCAGGTGGGGTGTGGTCTCCGCGATGTCCTCCTCTTTGGAGGGACACCCCCTGACACAGACCCTATATAGCCCCCATCTGAACGATTTCTTTCCTTTTGGGGAGAAAAAAGAGAAGAGGGTGCAGCTGGGTCAGCCGGTCCTTATTTTTGAGCAGTCAACTTGTCCCTGAGGTGCAGGGGACCATTTGACACCTACAAGAGCGTTGGGGGAGGTTACGTGACGGCCGGCTGGTGCACTGGCTATGAGGCACACAGAGGTCTGCCCGTTTCGCACTGCCAATCCAGGTAACACAGATCAGTTAGTCGTGTCGTTTTATTTAGAGATCCCTAGTGCCAATACATCGACACAACATCGAGTGAGAGACAGAAGGGGAATGTCTCGGATACTGTTGTAACCTCCATTCCCTGATGGAGGGAACAAGATGTTGTGTCCCCCCTGCCACAACACTGAACTACCCTCCGAAATGGCTGGTACCTTGTCTCGTCTCCTCAGCACAAAACCTGAATGAGTGGTTGCATTCCAGCTCCTTTTATACCCGGATGTCTGGGGGAGTGGCATACAAATTCCACTCGCCAATTCCCATTGGCCTTATCTCAAAGAACAGAGGTGTCTGGTGCTCCCAAGTGTGACCCCTAGTGTCACTACATCGACACAACATCTCGTTCCCTCCATCAGAGATCGGAGGTTCCAACAGTAACCGAGATGTCATTATGGCCAAAAAGATACATTTTTGTTTCATCAGACCAGAGAAAATATCTTCAAAAAGTACGATCTTTGTCCCCATGTGAACTTGCTAAATGTAGTCTGGCTTTTTTATGGTGGTTTTGGAGCAGTGGCTTCTTCCTTGCTGAGCAGCCTTTCAGGTTATGTCACTATAGGACTCATTTTACTGTGGATATAGATACTTGTCTACCTGTTTCCTCCAGCATCTTCACACATCTGTCCCACTTGTTCTGAGATTGATTTGCACTTTTCACACAAAATTAAATTAATCTCTAGGAGACAGAATGTTTCTGCTTCCTGAGGGATATGATAGCTGTCCCATGGTGTTTATACTTGTGTACTATTGTTTGTACAGATGAACTTGGTACCTTTAGGTGTTTCTCCCAAGGATGAACCAGACTTGTAGAGGTCCACAATTGTTTTTTCTGAGGTCTTGGGTGATTTCTTCTGATTTTCCCATGATGTCAGGCAAAGAGGCACTGAGTTTGAAGGTAAGCCTTAAAATACATCCACAGGTACACCCCCTATCAGAAGCTAATTGGCTTATTGGCTAACAGCTTGACATAATATTCTGGAATTTTACAATCTGATTAAAGGCACAGTTAACTTAATGTGTGTAAATTTCTGACCCACTGGAATTGTGATATAGTCAATTTAAAGTGAAACAATATGTCTGTAAACAATTGTTGGAAATATTACTTGTGTCATAAACAAAGTAGATGTCCTAAACGACTTGCCAAAACTATAGTTTGCTAACATTAAATCTATGGAATAGTTAAAAAATAAGTTTTAATGACTTCAACCTAAGTGTATGTAAACTTCTGACTTCAACTGTAAATTACAAATGAAAGAAAGAATGTCTCTTGAGATAAAATTTGCATATAATATTCAACACCTGTATTGCAGGAGTACAATGAAAGAAGTGAATGCAAGTGTCCTCTGATGTTATAAAAAAATATCTGTTTGTGGGGTTGTTTTTTTAATTTGTATAACATGATTTTGAGAATAGACTTTTTATGATATACTATCTGTCCCATTCTCTCTTTTTATGTCTCTCCCTTTAAACAAATACCTTCGATACTTGCACGTAGGTACATGTAAGTGATGTGGGCTTGAGTGTGTGTTGTCAGACACTCGAAGACCTATATGACACTGAGTGTAACATGGTCTGAAACTATCAACTGATATAGCTAAGACACACATTTTCTTGGAGGAAGCCTAATTATTATTCACCCTTAAATGTTTCTTCAAAAAGATAAAGTATATTCAATGTAGGGATGACACGGTGTGTATTTTTGAAGGTTAGATTACCATCTTAGAAACCGGTTAACCGGTTTTACAATTATTTGCACATTTGCTTATAATGCAACAGCATTTAAATTGACTTTTGGAGACATTTTACACTGGATAGGTATTTTTTCTGATTAACACTTTTTATTGATTAATAAAACACTCCCTCCAATACCAAGTTTAGATATTTCTCCCATAATCTCTTGAGAGAAGCCTAAGCTCCAACCCCCAAACTCTGAATTAGCAACGAGTTATACACTGATGCCTCATGACCTTTTCCAAAAGTAGTAATCACCACTCCCAGAGTATCAGCCACTTTAAGGGGGTGTATGCTACTCCCAAAAAGAGCCAGTGGCGCAACTGTAAGTCCCAAAATGTTGAACCATATTTTCAAAGGATCTCAACACTCCACTCTCATATAGGTCACTGAACATATTAACCTCCCTCTCAATCCACTCTGTCCAACATAAAAGAGACTTATAATACATAATTTTGGGTTCATCCATGTCCTCGAGGCTACATTTAAATAAATGTCAGAATTAAACACTATGGACACTTTTGTCCATACCCAGTGCAAATGCAAGATAAAGGGGTAACTTAACTTCAATGGTTAGTTTGACAGAAAGGCTTTGCAATGCCAAAATAGGGGCAAGAACGTCCTGTTCAATACAAAACCAGGGAGGGGCTGTCTTATTGGAAGCGACCAATGAGCCAAATGTCTGAGACCGAATGCATAATACAAAATCTTGGGTAGACCAAACCCACCTTTGTCAATCGGCCTATGCAACTTACTGTAATCTGGGACATTTACTATTCCAAATGAAGGACTTTGCAATGCCATCAAATTGCTTGAAATAAGAGAGGGGGACATCTATAGGGAGAGACTGTAGCAGGTTGTTGAATTTTGGAATACAATTAATTTTAATAACATTAACCTTTCCAATCATAGATAAATGAAATGAAGCCCACCTGCCCACATCGCTCGAAAACCTTTTTATTAAAGGGTCAAAATTAGCTCTAACTAAATCACACAAATTTGGTGGGAATAAAATACCCAAATACTTGATGCCATGTTTGCACCACTGGAAGGCGCCTGGCTGAAAAGCTGTAATAGGGCAGTATGCTGTCAGAGCCAAAGCTTTGGATTTAGACCAAGTAACTCTGTATGCTGAGAACTTGGAAAAGGAATTCATAATTCTGTGGAGGCAAGGCATAGATTTAGTGGGGTCGGAGATGAATAATAAAATATAATCTGCTTCAAGCAAAAGCGTATGCACCATACCTCCCTCCACCACCCTTGGAAAATTAGCCTCCTTTCTTATTCTTATCTAATGGTTCCAGCAGTGGCGGCTGGTGATAATTATTTGGGGGCGCTTTTTGTGGCCGAAAATAAATACAAAGCCGTACCAAAAAGCATGTTGACTACTTGAACATAAATTTTGCTCTCCTTTCTTTCTGGCCAGCAAATTTCTCAATGACTCTCTGATTAAAGTCAGTCATCTCAGTAACAAGTCTCTTTCCCATGGAGAGCAATGCCAGTGCATTCAGCCTCTCCTGGGTCATGGTGTTTCTGAGAAACGTTTTTATTCTTATCAAGGTTGAGAAGCACCTCTCAGCTTCAGCCGTGGTCATGGGTGTGGTAATGAGAACTTTTAGGAGAGTCACAGTTTAGGAGAAGACTTCTTCGAGATTATTCTCCATAAAGTTTGATTTGATTTGATTTGATTTGAAACAGCTGGAATAGGTCCACAGCACCATGGCAGGCTTTGAATTCTTCCTTGCTGTAGATGAGACTGAGCTCTGTCTTCAGCTTGCTTCCACTGAGCATCGGGTACGCTTTCATGGTGCTGCTCAATGCATCTTCAGGAAAGGTATCCTTGTACTCATCAAACCTGTCCCCCTTTAACAAGGTGGCACAGACAAGGTGGTCTGTGAAGGAGAAACGCTCCCTAGTGTGTCCCAGGATGGTGTCACAGACCTATAGAGTTAATTAAATATATATATATATGTATAAATGTAAGGTAGTAACCTGGAGTAGGCCACTAGTTGTCACAGTTGCAATGACTTTCAAAATAAAAATAGAGCCATTTGAGTTTTTGTCCCATACAAGACAGTAGTTTTTGGTGGCTATATATTTCATTTAATCATTTATTTTTATGTTGCCAATTTATTATTTTTGAGATGCTGTTGTATAATATTAAAATTATAATTTTTGTAAGGATTTATACCAAACAAAAATGTTTTCTTGAGTCTGTAGAATATGATATGTGGGCAGGACATCTCTGCAGCACAACAATAATGTAAATTGGTAATTTGACTAATTTCTATAACAAACTCACCTCTGCTGCGATTCTTTCACGCTCTACTGGACTAAGCGCCAGCGCATCTGTATTGGACAAGAACCACTGCTTTGCTCACCAATGTTTTTTTTTTTTTTTTTTTTTTAGCTAACGCCTTGTGAAAGGTTTTTTTGTAAATCAATGACAGAGTTTGGTTTAGCTGCTGCCATTATCTCTGCGAAAGTGATCATCCTAGCAAAGTTTTGGTGGAGTCGCCTGCGACTCGCGAGAGCATAGAGCATTAAGTTGAATGACAGGTAACGAGAACCAGTCAGATTGGATAAAATAACATGTATCCAATTCTGATTCGCCAGGGACGCAGCGACCTGCGCCTGGAGGAGAATCTTTAAGAAACCAATTAGAGACCAGCTTCAGGTCACATGCTGCCCGAAAATTTAAGGACTCAGATAGACATCCATTTGTCCGGCGTCCCTTGCCCATTAAACCGCATGAAACATATTGAAAAACATAGAAAATAGTTAACCGATTAAAGCCAGTTTTTATTAAATGCTGAGGCTCTTACTACCAGCCTGCAGATTGTATGAGTAAACTATTTAATTTTTTTTATTTTTATTTCCATTTTTATATAATTTTGTATTCATGTATATTTCTGGAATTTTGATGGGGTTGGTGCCCCAGCGCCCTCTATTGACAAGCCGCCACTGGGTTCCAGGGCAAGACAGAACAATAATGAGGAAAGAGGGCAACCTTGCCGAGTGCCCCTATTCAGAGTAAAATAATCTGAAATTAATCAATTTGTTTGTACTGCTGCTACCAGGTGTCTATAAAGTAACTTAATCCATCCAATAGAAGTATTTCCGAACCTGTACATTTCCAAAATCTGTAGGCAAGGCCTTAATTACCTTGCCAAGCTCCTCCAAGGTTATCAAGAAAACATCTTTGCTCAGCCGACAGTTTAGGAAGTTCTAATAGTTCCACAAAGTTTCTAATATCCTCTTCAGTTGACAAAGATATGGAACTGTCATGATCTAGATAGAATTCTTTAAAAGCATTATTATTATCAGTGACCAAGGTAAATATTTCCGCACCAGCAAATTTTACTCAGGGAATGGTAGAAAAAGACTATCTGTTTTTTATATCTAGCCAGAAGCTTCCCTGCTTCCAAAGAATGTCTGTCTTTCCCTGAATAGCCAAAACACCACCTTCTGCGACATCATTTTATTATACATGTATTTCAATCGGGTCAGTTCTCTGAGGCCATTAAACGACATTCTGTGTTTCAGCTTTGCCTCAGCACTTTTAATATTCCCTTCCAATTCCATGAGTTCTTGTGCTTTGGATTTTTTGGTGAATGCCAAAAAATTCACCCAAATATTTGGTGAGGACCAGTTTGTCTCTATATTGACATTGATTTCAGCCTTTAACATTTGTTGGAATTCAGGATTTTGTAAGAGGGATACATTAAAGCACCAACTATTTTATTTCCTTTTCTTCATATGTGGCAACACCTTTTAACGCACTAGGGCGTGATCCGAGACTAAAATGTTTCCAATTGAGCAATCACCAACAGATAGAATGAGGGACTTAGATATATGAAAAATAATCTTATGGACTGATGAAAAAAAAAACATTTAGTCCCTCCCAGATGGGTTCAAATGTCTCCAAGTCCAAGATTTTTACACATCCTGTGAAGCATCAGTGTTGATCTAGGGGGGTTGCCCACTTTTGCTTCACTATGATCAAGGACTGAATCCATCAAAAGATTAAAGTCTCCTCCCAATATTATATCATGAGTGGTTTGCCTCTGAATTTCAGTTAAAACAATAATGACTTTTCCTAATTTATCTTTAATCTGTTTGAGACATTTGATTTGTAGATGTTTACTTATCAGATGACTCCTGTTCTAGATGCTAACAAAGAAACACATTTTGCCGTGCGTCCAGCATCAATATTGGTTTGAGGCGGTAGACCTGAAGGACGCGTACTTTCACGTCTCAGTTTTACCTTGGCACAGACACTTCCTACAGTTTGCTTTCAACAGCCATGCGTATCAGTACTAGGTCCTCCCCTTCGGCCTGTCCCTGTCCTCTCATATCTTCATGAAAGTTGCGGAGGCAGCTCTTGCCCCGATAAGGAAAGTGGGCGTCCGAATACTCAACTTCCTCGACGACTGGCTGATTCTAGCACTTGGTGCTCACACACCTCAACCGTCTAGGGCTTCGTGTCAACTGAGAAAAGAGCAAGCTCTCCCCGGTTCAGAGCATCTCTTTTCTCAAAATGGAGTTAGACTCAGGGTCGATGATTGCACGCCTCACAAGCGATTGTGCACTCTCAGTGCTAAACTGCCTGAACTCATTCAGGCAGAGGACAGTGCTTCCACTGAAACACTTTGAGAGGCTCCTCACACCGCACGGGTTGATGCATTTGAGACCACTTCAGCACTGGCTTCAGACTCGAGTTCTGAGATGGGCATGGCACCGCGACACACATCACGTGGCTGTTACGCCCCTCTGTCGCCACTTATTCAGCCCTTGGACAGACCTTTCTTTTCTATGGGCAGGAGCTCGAACCTCCACGTCTGATCCCTGGATGGGAAGACTTATGTGGTCTACCACCCGCAGTGGTAAACACAAACACTCAGGCCAGGGCTCATGCTACAAGGCAGCTGTATTACCTAAAGTGGTGTGTGTTAACTAAGTGGTGTTCTTCTCTTTGCAAAGACCCCCAGAGATGTGCTGTCGGGTCAGTGCTTTCCTTCCTGCAGGAGAAGCTGAAGGGGCGGCTGTCCCCCTCCACCCTGAAGGTGTACGTAGCTGCTATAGGTATAGGACACAGTTGAAGGTAAGTCCTTTGGTAAGCACAACCTGATCATCAGGTTCCTAAGAGGTGCCAGGAGGCTGAACCTTCCTTGGCCGTGCCTCTTTCCCTCATGGGAACTCTCCGTGGTCCTGCTGGGACTTCATAGAGAGAAAAGGCAGCTGGTGCAGCCTGCTCCCATGCTAGTTACGTCGCTTCTCCCCCTCAGGGATGTGGGGAACTACATGACGTCTTTTGGGGCATTGGGGGAGGTTATGTGCAGTCTGATGCACCTGCTACTATGCACGCAGCAGCTTACTTGAACCTGCATCGGCAGTTCACATAACACGGTAAAGATGTTGTGCCGTTTTTCTATAGGGAACCCTAGTGTCACTACATCAACACTATGTCAAATGAATGACAGAAGGAGAACGTCTCGGTTACTGTCGTAACCTTCGTCATAACCAACCTGATGGAGGGAATGAGACTTTGTGTCCCTCTTGCCACAACGCTGTACTAGCCGCTGAAATGGCCGTGTCCTTGTCTCGGCTCCTCAGCACAAAACCTGAATGAGAGTGGCATTTCTTCTGTGCAGTGCGTAAACCTCACTCCCCTGGCCTCAAGTGGTGCAGTAGCGACTGATACTAGAAGCTGTAGTCTTTAGCCTCCTCATTTGCATGCCTGCCTCCCATGCCGGAGATGCTGGTTTGAGTCGCATTCATAGCGGGTCAAGCAGGACCACTAACTGTGGTGCTGTGACCTGGATGGTAGGAAGGTTTAGGGGGTGAGTGTAACGGTAGCCAGCTGGTAGGTAGCTGTGCTACACTAGCGACAGATGCTAGGAGCTGTAGCTTTAAAGCCTCCTTGTTAGCTTGCTAATCTCCTATGCCGAAGATGCCGGTTCGAATTCCTCTCGGAGTGGGTAGAGTAGGACCAGTTACACATGTAATGCATTTCATACATTTTAAATGTGTTTTAAGTGTCCAAAAACTTAATAGGGCCACTGTCCACATATTGGAGTTAATTTACTTATCAAGTGATTGCTATCTCCATTGCTATACCAGACATAGCCTTTCTGAGCTTCATAGCAATATAAAAGTTTGAAAGTTTTGGATTCGGTATTAAATTAGATTCTAATCTAATCTGGTGGTTTGCAAAATAGGGAAAGAGTTTCACTAATTTGTGTGCAGTTGGGAAATGTGGCATAGAAGTGTAATTTCATTACAATCTCATTTTGTATACAGAAGCGGAAGAGTGAATCCCTTTTGGTGCAGTAATGTCCAGGGCTGTCTGAGTTTCCCTGTCACAATGGAAAGGTTATGTTTGATGTGTCTATACATTGTATGGGCTTATTGTAATTTCTTAATTTTTGTAGGGTTGGTCACAGAATTAATAATGCATTCTGCTACTAGTAATCATGATAAGATTTCAAATTTCCTTTGTTTTGTTGTAATTTTCTAATTGTCCGATTGTTATTTTTACTTTTGTGTTTTAATATTAGATGCAGTCTAATACAGTTTGTATCCTGGGCACTGTATTGAATTACACCCAGTGCAAGGTCACAAATAAAGCATTTTGACTGACCTTTTCCAGGGGCCAAATTACCTAAATTTGTGTACTTCATCGAGGTCAAAGTTGAGAGGCCTGGGAGATGGGTGGGGTTGATATGTGCAGGCAAATAGATCTGGGATCCTTTGGAGTTATTCCAGTTTACTCAATCAACTGTTTCCAATAACAGACTTAAAAGGAGTCATCACCCCAACTGTGTTTAAAAGAATGGATGGTTCTCAGGTCATAGCAAAACAGCATGTTTTTCTTTCATTACAGCACAATTCATGTCAAGTCAAGTTTGAAATAAAATATTGTTTGATCAGTTTCTGTTTGAAATTAAAATTTGACTGTGCACTTGCACCACATTGAGTAACAAAAAATGTGAAGAGATTAAAAAGATATGTACGATATTATTTTGTGTATATTAGAATAGAAAACGTTTACTTACATACTTTACATAGGTCACATCTTATTGAAACTAAACTGCAAAATAGTTTGTTAGAACAAATTCTTGTCAGTGAGTCTTTCTGTGTAAAACAAAGTCTTGGCATGCCAGGTATGATAAATAGTTTGATTTTCCACCAAAAATATTTACCATTTACTATAAAACAAAAATGTATGAAATTCAACCAAATCTTGTGCTTTTTCTACAAGCAGTGTCTGAAAACTGAAAATGCTGACTGTGGAGGCTTTATATGGAAGTAGGATAAAATAAGGTTTGCATTTCGAACTGTTCTGAGACCAGTTTCCTTAAAAGTTTCATTCATAAAAAAAAACGCAGTCTATGAGTAGCACCTGCCACTCTGCATAGCTTTTTGCACGATTCCAATGTAAAAAAAAAACTGCCTGTGTATCCAAATGTATTTCTATCAGGAAGACTTGCAAACTTGAGTGAGATTTAAGATGGCATTTATTTGATGAATATAAAACAGAAAAGTAATGTCTCTCTTTGGCGTAGGACCCGTCTGGTGGTCCGAAGAAGAACCGCTAAAAGGCTTTGATCGGCAGATCTGAGAGCTCTCACTGGGTGGTAATCTATCAACAGGTCAGAGAGATATGAGGGTGGTAAACCTGACTTAAAAACCATTAAGAGCACTTTAAAATCAATTCTATAGAGAACAGGTAACCAATGTAAAGACCGTAAAATAGGGGTAATATGTTCCTGCTTTCGAGCCCCTGTTAAAACTCTAGCAGCCGCATTTTGAACTACCTGAAGACGACCTAAAGAAATTAATATGAAATCTGTAGCTTTCCCTTTTTCCATTTTCTTTCCGCCCTTCTACAAGCCTGTCTGAAGGCACGCGTCATGTTGTTCAACTATGGCTCAGGTGTAGGTTTATGATGTTTAGTCCTCAATGGGGCAACAGATTCTAGGATGGTAGAGCAGCCAGAATTAAAACAATGGAGGCACTCATCGGGACTTAGATCAAGTGACGCAAAGTCTGAAGATTTAAAAAATGCTATAAACACAGATGAAAAAGAGGATAGATAGCTGGCGCATTATCATAATTCCCTTATTAAAGCTAATTCCTTACAGTAGAAATTGTGAGCGGATACAACGAGACATTGTATTACGATTTTAATGGTGGAGAATTTTATTCAGACAAATAATCTAGTTATTTGTCATTTATATAATTTATAATGGTTGTCGAATGTGACTAATTCCATATTATACTTTATTACATAATAATGAAGAATAAGGACAGTTTAATTTAGTTCATAGCTCATATATTTCAAGACCCTAAATTCCCTTACTTATATTGGTGTGAGAAGATGAGAACTTTAACGGTTCTTGTCTAAATTTAGCATATCAAATACCCTACAAGTGTGTGGCCCTTTTTATGAGTAGGGCCTTTCAAAAGCTGCACTAGTTTAAATGTTTCACAGAAGCAAATAAAGTCTTTAATAAAACAATTTGATTGGCAACATAAATGTATATTAAAATCCCCAATAATTAAGAGTCAATCAAAATTAGGAATAATACCTCGCAAAAAGTCAGATTCAGCCAGAAAATCTTTATGTGAATTTGGTGGACGTTAGATCAAGTCCACAGCCAGAGGGATCTCAGAATCCAAAGCCAGCACTTGCAGTTCAAACCTGTAATATGTATTCCTTACCAAATTTAAATGTACAGCTGGGTGGTAGGACATCAGAGAAAGGAGACAAATCTTCAGTAGAGAGTCACGTTTCAGTAATAAAGAGAAAGTCCAAGGCTCGTGAGGTAAAAGAATAAAAGTCTTGTTTACCATGGATCTCGCATTGACCAAGGCCATCTATATCTGCACTAGGTCCTCGGACAGCTGCGTTGCGCGACGCGGAGATGATGGATCGACACAGAGCAGTGCAGGGGCCACTGATCACAAGAGATCGGTATGATGGGGATATTCCAGTAGTATGTATAGACTGAAGAACACCAGTTGATGAATCGTTTTCAATCACCATAACGCGTAAACATGTCCAGACGAAGACTAGATTCACTACCCTGCCGAAGCAGGAGCTTGAGCTTAACAGCCACACCTCCCCACTTTCCCCATTTTTTTTTTCTGAAGGAGATGCAAAATGCAGCATCACAATGTTAGTGCATTGTTATGTTGTTTCTAAGTTGTTCTAGGTTCCAGTGTATGTATACTATTAGTAGTATATATATATATATATATATATATATATATATATATATATATATATATATATATATATATATATATACTATCCAGTAGTATGTATACTACTACTATTCCAGTAATATGTATAGATTGATGAACACCAGTTGATGAATCGTTTGCAATCACCATAACGCGTAAACATGTCCAGACGAAGACTAGATTCACTACCCTGCCAAAGCAGGAGCTTTTTCTGGGTGGTTGTTCACTGTAATAGTAATGCTTGCATTTTTCCCCCCGGCACTTCCAGGAGGAGGTACAGAGGGCGCCGTAGGCATGTCGGTAAGGACGCTAGGACGGGAGGGGGAGAGTCTTTTGGGCCACTCTGGGCTTGATTAGGCAGAAATTCAGTTGCGGTTTGAAAATGTATGAGCGTTTGCCGATCGTACACTAATAGCATCGAAACAACTTGAAATTAAAGAGACCAAAAACACATTAAAAAAACAAATTGACAGACGTAGCAGATGACAGACACATCTTATTTTCCACAACTCATATTGTCTGGAGTTGTTTGTATACTGAATGCTCTTGGACAGATATTTTATCAATGTTTTGTCTGCAGAACAATCCAAAAACACTTTACACTGCAGTACAGCCCATTGAAGAAACATTTAGTCTATCCCTCACAGCTTTGTTGTCATTCCCATTAAAAATCAAAGATGGCGCTAGCCATTAAAAATGATAACTGAGCCGTCATCAAATGTGCAGCTTGTTTCTCAGCTTGCAGTTTGTGAAATAGTTTTAGTATAATTCTAATGAGTCTGAGAGAGGGTTCAAATTAAACAATCTAAAAAAATCTAAAAACAACACCTAAGCAGTCTTACAACCTCTTATCCTGGTATTTTATTACTCAGTTGAGAGAGAACCTGTAATAGGTGTTTAACTAAACATAGCGTCTGTGACAGCAGAGGGCATAAACAGTTTATGTGGTAATGAATGGTATTCAAAAGACATTAAAGGGTCCCCTTTTAATTGTGGTTGTGGTTCTGCGGGCCGGAAATGAGGGGCAGACAGTTTAAGGCTTTGATTTCACTTCCCACATCTGATGCCTTTTTGTTTATTCTAGATATGCATGTCTATTCTGAAAAAGAAAACATAAGAATGTATACTTATAACTAGGAAAAGTGTGATTTTGAGATTGAGTATATGTATATTACATATTATGTGTGTGTGTGTGTGTGTGTGTGTGTGTGTGTGTGTGTGTGTGTGTGTGTGTGTGTGTGTGTGTGTGTGTAAACGTATGTGCTCAATTGTGCGTGTGAACAGACTTAAACAGGTTAAGCACATGCTCATTTACATGCAGTTGATGCTTCCAAGGTTACAAAGAGGCTCTCCTAGTCTAGCATAACATTTTTCTACTCAGATTGGGAAGTAACAAGTGTACTTATTTCTGTTATTTCAAATGATGAAAGTCACTGTTCTATGAAAGATGTACACAGGCCAGCATGCATAAAACAAAGTGCAGATGGTGGGAATAGATATTGCTTCCAGTGAAGAGTGCATCAGAAGTATGCTTTGATATGCTAAAGATGATTTAGCTTTGAATAGCTACAGTATAAACAGGAAATGTCTAAGAACTATCTAATAGTATCTATCATGTGGTTTTCTTCAAAGCAGGATTCATCCATGTTTTTAAATTGAAGAAAGATCTAAAGAAACACATTTGCCCTATTGATTCATAGATTACATTAAAATGTTACATTGGTAGAGTTTAATTTCTGTCAATTGTTGCTGTGTCGGGCTGGATAGGATGCTCAAATAAAAAGAGCAATCTTTTGAAAGCAGCAAAATGTTTATACATTTTCAGGGAAATCAACCTGTACATGATTATAGTTGGCATATTAAAGGAATATTCCAGGTTCAACACAAGTCAATCAACTTGCACAAGCATTTGTGACATAATCTTGTGTACCACAAAAATTATGTAAAATCTTTCGAAAATTACAAGCATTACATGTCTGCATTTAAGCAACTCACTGTAACCAATATTTATTTATTTATTTATTTATTTTAAGGAAAAGGAGGGACAAATTGAAATAATTTTTGTGGTAATCAACATTACGACACAAATTCTTGTTTTGAACCTGGAATATTTCTTTAACATTGGAAAGGAACATTTTTTTAACATTCACACTTTAAGGTTTTGTATTGAAATTTGACAAAATACATCCAGTACATTTTGATGTAT